>NC_068420.1:10842276-11168109 GCF_023724105.1 Carassius gibelio | reverse complement strand
GCCATTTGCCAAGTTTGAACATTTTTATAATTAAACTAATGACAAAAATAACAAAATTACTAGTACTTTAATTTAAATAAAATAAATTAAACAACTTAATAACAACTTAGTAGCAAATCATGGCTTACGGCTGTGACCTTCTAAACTCTGGCAGCTTCAAACTTCATCTATGCAGGGAAGAAAACTGGGCCTGTGTTAAACAATGCCATTGCATCTTCAAAAATGGCCAGTTTACAACTTCACACAGTGAATCTATTTGCGGTTTGGAAATGAAAAATAATAATTAATGCGGAACACATGAAATACAATTAAAACATTCTCTCATCACCCATGAAAAACATCAAACCAAAAGCTAAAGATCAACACAAGATTGAAAGCCCATGAAGGAAATGAGAAAAAAACATAAGCCACAGTAATTTAGGAGGGGCACTTAGGCTAAACCAAAACAGCTGCTGTCTTAGAAGGGAACACTTACAAGCTGGAGATGACATCAGACCAGCTTTTAAATTTGTGGTAGAAGATTGCTGAATGACAAATGATGATCCTGTAGCTTTTGAGAGAGAGTGATTAATCCAAATCACTCCTACGAGTCACTGTCGTTAGCATCAGCGCCACACAGTACGTTTCATGTTAAAGGAAAACTGCTTGCGCAAAAACGCTGCAGCTAATCGCAATCTCATTAGAACCATTACACTACAAATCAAGGAAACACTGCAAAAATCTGGCATCCAATCGCAGCCAACTGTTCAAATAAACAGCCAAGAGCGTTACGACATCAAACGTGTGTGTGCGTATGACTGAACCATTGAAATCTCATCTAAATCGTCACACAGAATGAATGCTAACTACAAAACTTGAGTTTTCAAGTCACATCTGGCCTAGCGGCTACGCTAATTGGGGAAATGCCCAGTCAAAACAGTGCTGCCTATTGTAGAACTACAAGCATGTGTTTCCTGTCAAATTTGACCAGGCTGCACTTCACAATGTGTTTATGTGTGTCTATAAAGTGTTGGAAACTTATTTAAAAAAAAGTACACTTTAGATACTGTTAATATATTTTAAAAGCATATTTAAAAATATATTTTAGTGTATATACGTTATGTATACATTTTAGTTTAAATTAACATTAAATGTTAAGTAGGGCTATCTTCAATTGTCTTTGAAATATGGTTAATGTTTACTACCGAATATACTGACAAGCATTTATGGTAAACTAAATCTCTAATGTAATTTTTATTAAAACTTACATTTCATGTGTTTAAATATATTTGTAATTACACATTTAAAATAATAAAGTTGCAACTTAATACATTTATTAGCTTTAAATGTAATGTCAAATAACACACTGCAGTTAAAATTCAAATAAAGTATGTTAGTGAACACCTGAAAATAAGTGTACTTTTTTTCCAGCAGGACAAAATATTAAAACATATGGATTTATAATGTGCTTTACATTGTAGTACTTTACTTTTTATTTAAATAACATTATATATAGTCTGCAAGTATACTTTTAAAATGTGAAGTCACATTCAATACAATTAGTGCAATTTTTTTTTGTCTCCAGCTATTCTAATTGTGAAAACTAACAATGTAATTAGCTGTATATAAAAATAATATCATTTATTGCAAGTCCCCATTTGGGTAGCTAAATGTGTGTGAAAAAGTGTGTGACTGGGTGTCTCACTTACACTTCACAGTTGTGAAGGTTTCTTTTTTTTTGCCATACTAAATGCTGACATTGGTTAAAAAAGAAAAAATAGAAAACCTCACTGCTGAGAGAGAGAGAAAAATTTGTGCATGTTGCAAAATGCAAAATGCTTGGACTCTTAAACATCATCTCCCTGACTTGGAGATGAACTTAACTGTAATCACTTCCAGCACAGTCGTGTGTGCACTTTTGGCTTTGCCCACAATTACACTGCAATCTGTAGTTTTCCACTTCTGGCAAATCATGAAACACTTACCGGATACAGTATTTGTACATTCAGTGCACTACATCAGAATGTAAAATTTTTTGTTGAGCTCTATGTATCTATTTCACGCCAAGGTTTTCTTTCATGCAAATACTCCCTGATCTTGCGCATAACCAGCAGACCAAACCAGAAGTACATGCTCTAATTACATGAATGGTAATATCTCGGATATCTGAGAGATTCTACATGAGTTTTGAATTAGCATCAACAAAAGCAGACTGGTGGTTTGGACTGTGGAAGATTAAAGAGAGCCCGAGTGTGATGGTTTAATTGAGGAGAGAGAGAGGCGGCTCTCGACACACCACACATCCTCCCTGTAATTTACAAGACTTCACACTTCAAAAAAAGAAACTCTAGAAGAAAGAAGCCGTATGAAAGGCAAAGAAAGAAACTTAAGTAATATATAACCTACTTGTCTAGCAGGGATGGCTGACTATTCGATTAGTTGTCCTACAACCTACTAATTGATTAGTGGAGTTTACTAGTTCCTCTTGATTTTGTCCTGTATTTTTAGAATTTATATTTTCAGTAGTTAAAGCCTGTTCATAACTATAATGATAACTTTAAAGCTTTAATAATCATTTTAGTTTTATGAGAAGTCCACCTCTCAACTATAATGATAACGCTAAGGAACAGTATCATTTGAAGTAACTTTCATAAGGATTTTTTTCCTGTTGATAAATGATTAAAAACCATGACAGTTAATCAGAATTAATAAGCTAATGAATGATAAAAACCTTGAAAGCCAGTCAGAATCCACTCAAAGTTAAAGAGCTTGATTTAAACCAACGGATGACAAAACTGCAGCACGCTTTTATAATAAACACAACTGTATCGTCCGTTGGTGTAGACGCTAATCTAGTTATCACTACAGTTATCATTTTTGGTATGAATGGGCCTTTAGAGTAAGGTTTTAATTGGCATGGCTTTAATTAGCATAGATATTAGCTTGCTATGTTTTAGCTGTTGGATGGTTGAGTGGGAATTTATTTAGCTTATTTTATTTTATTTATTTATTTATTTTTTTCAAAGAGAAGTTTTATGAGCATTCCACCACCAGTGTTACATTTTTAAGATGGCGCGTCGAGTTAAAAACCGCACAACTTCGCATCTTAAAGGGACAGTACGTAAAAAAATGTGGTTACCATTTACTCACCCTTGCGTTGATTCAAACCTGAGAAAAAATGTCAGTAGGGACCAAAAATGCTATATTTTTCCAAAATATCTTCTATTGTGTATCGTAAAAGAAGGAATGGAACAACATGAGGGCGGGTACATGATGGTACATGATGGTACATGATGGTACAGAGAACCGTCCATTTAAACTAAACACATCGTGCATCACAATCAAGCTCTCTCAAAAAAAAGACATTTGCACAAGCCGTCAGCTTGGGACGTCAGGACAAATCTCTGGGTTTTGTTATGTGCGCACATGTAACGTCCCATAATTCCCGGCTGTGAGGCGGGCGGTGGGTCCACCCGGGCGCTTCTGCTGCAATAGAGTGCCAGTCAAAGCCAAGATGTTGTGACTGCTGCAATATGGCAGTGCTTGATGCTGGAGAGCGCAGTGCTTGTGCCGGGGCCTCAGTGGCAGATGGAAGGCCGAGATTAGTCATGCAACAATGTACTGTGGTCACACTTACAATACACTTCACCCTCCAGGCAGCCTTGGCTGGCCAAACGAAAGGCATGGGTGCAATCCCGCACAAACTGGGAGGCACACATCCACCCCGGGCAGCTGTCTCGCTCCCTCTGGTCTACTTGCACTGCCAACGGATGAGGGTATCTCACAGTATACGTGTGTATGCTTGTGTGTGTCCATGTCCACGGGCAAGAACACCATTAAAGTGCCAGCTTGTTGTAATTAAATGTAATGATATGTATATGAGTACAGACAGTGTTTGCATGGGGTCTTAATAGTGTCGCAATGCTAGTGAACTCTCCTGTATGTGTCTGAATCACAAAATCTGTTTATTCGATTCCAAACCATCACGCTGAGCTCTTTAAAGCATTCATGGGAGCCACTCACTCTCACTTCATTACCAGATGAAGCTGTAATCGAACCACCCGGCTCTCGTCTGCACATTAGCGGCTCCCTATTGATGAAGTTGGCAGCCGGGTCGACAGAAAACCACTACATTTCCGCCAGCCTCCACTTTGCGGCTTCGGTTAGTTTAAATGTATTAAAGAAACAGTTTACCAGGAGTTACAGTCATACATTGTGTTAGATGTTCAAAATTGCCCTGTGATTAGTTAAATTAAAGTAACAACTGGACTGTTTCTGTGCACGTACAGTGAGGGTTTTTTAAACTGGGGTTTTACACTTTGTTTCTGATATTATCAGTGTTATGTGGTTCTAGACAAGAGAGTTAAAAAATGAAAATAAGATAAAGTTGAAAACAATTTACATTTTGGAAAAAACATTCATAAATATTTAAATTTTCTGTTATTTTAGTGTTACTGCCACTCTTAAAGGTGCGCTGGAATTATATTTCTTATAAAAAGAAATTTATATGAAAAAAAAATGTGTTGAAAAATGAAAAATCTAAAATTATACATATATTTTTTATATCTTTACTCACATATATATAGAAATATATATATATATATTTTTTTTATATATATATATATATATATATATATAAATAATTTTTTTTTTTTCATATTTTTGGCTTTAATGCAACAATGTAGCTAAAGAATAATACAAAACATATCTTTAAACAAAATGCTGTCTATAATACGTTTACGATATTATAAATAATACATTAAAATATATATCTGCCTTCATATTTTCAAAGGATCCTCACATTTGGGGGTTCTTGCCACTGAAAAGTTTAAAAACTCCTGTTATATACACATGAAACGAAGGTACAACATAAAATATTTGTAAAATATGTCAATGAATGTTCATCTCAGCAACTTGAAGATACAATAGCAAACAAAAACGATCTGATTTCAGTGTAAAACAACAGAAAACCACTACATGCTCCATTCAATTAATCGAAACGAATGGTTGCATTAACCCTCGTAAGCCTATTCCACTTTCATAACATGAGCTACATTGCAAATAACGGAGAAGGCTTATTAAGTTATTAAACTAAGACATAATGAACGAAGGGTTTTCATATATCCAGTGTCTGTAAGTGATCGCAAAGAGCCTTCCTCCAGTGCATTTCAAGTGGTGACACGAGATGCAGGCACAATGCTATTAGTCTCTATATTACGCTGTCATCAGCCAGGAAATTCAATTAAGAATGACCTAAAATCCCTTCTTTCAGTCTTTCTCTGAGAGAGAGAGGCTTTTGCATTTCAATGGCATGTGTTGTATAGCGCCCAGCACATCTTGTACTGTGATTGTCAGTGTAGTATTTGCTTAGATGAAACGGTGTCCTTTTATTTCTGCGGAGGAACCACGCCAGAGAATCCTTCTTTAAAGAAAGACTGCAAAAAAAAAACCATTATCTGAGGAAGACGTCTTGAAGATGCAAGAAATGTGAAGGGTTCTTAAGAAAAGGGCTGTGGATCCTATTCAGTAAGATATGCAAAGAAGCATCTTTAATCAGAAAAATTTCGGCCTTGTAATATATTTTCAGTGCCTTCATCTCTATAACCTGGCACGTGCTTCAAATGAAGTATTCGTCATGCTGATGACTAAAGCAGGGGTCTTACAAAATGCAAGTCTTTGAGAAACCATCCTTGAGATGACATCTTACCAATCTAAAGATGTACTATCCATGGCTTCATTCAGCTGAACAGAAACTGCACAGCTTTACTCACTCACTCCCCAGGTTAAGACTTTATTTAATGCAATTTTGGAGGTCATACTAACCCGCTAATACCCAAGCAAAAATATGTCTGTGAACTGCACCGCATGGATTCCTAAGGGACGACGGGCATGCTAGCACCGTTGTTATTGCTTTCCCCGTGGCTATGTAATCCTCTCAACCAAGTGCTAATGACTTAAAAGTGACTGCTGGACTTCTGGAAAGTTATTGTTGAGTGGGCAGAGAAAGCTGGCTTGACCAAACAATAATGATAGAAAGGTTTTGCACTCACTTTTATTCAAATTTAACAGCATGGAATCAGATGCTCCAGGATCAACATCATTTGTTGTTATTCCTATCTTAACCTGCCCTTAAAAATCAATGAGTGGTTGAGAGCAATGACTAGTAATAACATTTCTGGTTGATACAGATAAGCTGATTATTATTTTCATTTTAGGGCCAATATTAAATTTGTGTACTATTTTTGTCCATAAATAAATAATAAAATAAAATAATTGTTAATATTACATGTACATTTATGTATCACAAAATTATAAAGTATGTTATGAAAAAAATCTATAAACATTGTGATTTTTTAAAGATTACATTTAACAGTAATTTAAATATAAAAATAGAGGACAATTAACATGCACAATTATTTAACCATTATCTACAACATAAATCAGTTGTTTTCAAAGCTGCAAGTGATTTTTAGGCATCACAACATAATAATGTACAGTATGAAAATTTGTTATTCATTTTAAGATTGGCTAAAGACTACATTTGTGTTAATAAATTATTAGTGTTTTGTTAAATTTAATTTAAGTGAGTGGTAGATAATGGCAAAGGTCATTTAAAATAAAAATTGAGGAAATTAGCTTGAACAATAAATATCCAATATTTTCATTGTAAAAAGTCAGTTTTAATAATCACCTGATAACCGATAAATGGTCGATATTAAAATTGTATTGTGTCTAAATGAATGTAAAATACAGTAAAACACTAAAATCATTCATTTAAATGCTACAATAAATGTAAGCATCCTAATAATGTACAGTAATAAAACATTTTTTTTTTTTAGATTATCTGAAGATTATATTGCACAGTGTTATGAAATGATTAACGTATTTTCCGGACTATAAGTCACACTTTTTTTCATAGTTTGGCTGGTCCTGCAACTTATAGTCAGGTGCGACTCATTTATCAAAATTAATTTGACATGAACCGAGAGAGATGAACTAAGAGAAATGAACCAAGAGAAAACATTACCGTCTAACTTATAGTCCAGTGCAACTTATATATGTTTTTTCCCTCATCATGACGTATTTTTGGACTGATGCGACTTATACTCAGGTGCGACTTATAGTCCGAAAAATACGGTAGTGTTATCAAAAATAAACTTTAATGCCAAAAGGTAATTTAAATATAAAAGAATATAGGGAATGAGCTTGAACAATGAATACAATGTATAGCGGTTAAATTATACGTTTTTTTTTAATCCGTTTTAATATCGGCCGATAATCGATAAATGGATGATATTAAAACTGTATATTATTGGGTCTAAATAAATTTAAAGTAAAACACTAAAATCAATCCATTTAAATGCTATAATAAATGTAGACAGCAAATAAATTTTAATGTGCAGTATTAAAGTTAGCTAAAGATTTAAACAGTGTTAAATTATTAAGTGTTTTTAAAGAAAACTTTAAGTGAGATTAGATTACAGCAAAGGCCATTTAAAAATAATCATACAGGAAATGATCATGCATAATTAAATATATAATATCAATAAAGTAAAAAAAAAAACAGACACACACAAAAAACTTAATAAATCCCTAAAAAAGTAAATCAGAATTATGCCAATAACCGATATGCTACAATATATTGTGCATCCCTAATTAAAACAAATGTTACATCACCTAATTAACATTCATGAGAAAGAATGCCACAGATATTATCTGTCACCTCCAAATTCCTCAAATCTAATTGGTTGCTATAAGAACACTGGTTTAAGATAATGTCCTACTTAAATGTCCAAATTCAGTGGCTACAGTGCCAGAGGCCATGTACAAAATCCACTTCCTTGAAGACAGTCCAGGAGCGGACCAGCTTCCTCCCCAGTATTGTGGGGCAGACATGTTCTGTGATCACTCCACAGGCTCCATTCTTTTAAAGCAGGCTATTTTTCGCTGAGTCAGACCCCGCTATTATCCGATGTCTTCCTGGGGTGCCACTCTCCCCATGCCGTCCCACAATGCCTCCTCCAGGAAATGGAAGAGACGACGTGTTCAAATAAGTGTTAGCTCCCAAGAAGCATGACCAGTGTTTGCTCATAACCCTTCCTGACCGTCCAGCAGGGGACAAATACATTTACTCCAAAGGGTGCCGTGAACTGCACTGCTTCATGATTTACCACAGATACGGTTTCACGCAGAGAACACAGACGGTTCTTATAAACGCAGAAGAAAGTCTTTTCAAAGATCTCAGTACATCTGATCAAATTGTATCAAAACAGAATTGCTCGCCCTTTCTTGGCATCTCCTGAAATCCATCTAGGACACAGCAGTGTCTTTTTTTAATCTACTGTCCCAAAAAAAAAAGAAAGCTTTTGTGCCATGTTTTTTGTTCGTTTTGTTCAGGAGCAGGTCTTTTTTCACTATTCTATCATTACAAAGGATGTATTTTATGATCAAGGTTCTAACTCTGCACTGAAATTCTATTTAAACAGCTGCATAAATGGTAAACTGGATGAAATAAAGGAAAGACTAACTGTAAGACCACCTCTGATTAATGCTGTAAGGGAGGTGTTTAACTGGAACTCTGAGCTTTGTGTTCGTGTCAGGAACTGACTCATTTAGTGGCTGATTTCACTCTGACTCTCCCTGAGCTGTTGTTCTGGTGTTTCCACTGAGCTGAGGAAACATTAAAGGAAAAAACGATTTTATGATAATAAAATAACCTGCACAAAGAAAAGCTCTTCTGTTCTCAAAGCTATGATCTATACACACAATAAAAACACTATTATGTGTATTCCCAGAACATTTCAAATGTTTATAGTTTGCTTTTCTTCGGTCTATTTTACTGTCCTTTTAAGGATCTTTTCTGATACAGACATGATAAAAAAAAAAAAAACTTCATTTATATTTTTTTCTGTATTTAAATGTATGTATTTAAAATGCATTTATTTCATACTAAGTATACTACAAATACAGTTATATATTTATGTACTTAATAAAAAATACTCTGCAATTGTAATTTCAGTATGTTAAACTAGAACAGCTAATTTTGTATTTAATGCACTTTAATTACATGGAAGAAGTGCTGAAGCCCAACTAAAGACATAGTGAAATATATCTGATTGTGCTTAAGTAGAACGAGAGGAGAGGAACTTATTTCTGTATACAATATATGTCTATTAATCTGTCATCTTGTTTTTCCAGGGACAAAAAACTTTCCCATAATCTATTTATTATTACTTCCATGTTAATTTAAACAAGTAATCAGTTTGTCTATCTATAGCTATAGTATCTATTTGTTTCTTTCGTTAACCATTCAAAAACTTTTTCTTATTTTCTTTTCTAGAACATGTGTATTTCCCTCATGTCTCTCTCTCGTTTTGTTTTTGAATTCAACGTTTCCATAAGCTAAATCCAGCAACATTTACAAGTGCACTGAAAGGGCGTGCTGACGTCAGTGGCAGAGTTCCAGTAAGGGTCTCTCTCTGGCTGTCCTTGGTCTCGTGGAGCGGTGGGCTGTGTGGAGAGAGGGGTCCTTTTGTGACAGCAGAGTTTACCTCAGGGCACGGCGTGGGCCTCCCGCTGCCCCGGGCCACAGAGGACACCCTATTGTTCCTGTGTTCCCTGAACAAAGCCGGCCACCCGTGCCCCTGCTACACACAGTCCCACTGAGCCATTGTTCCGCTGACAAACTCTCAACCCAAATTTCATTACATATGAATTTTCCTTTGTCGCCCCTTCAGGCCCCCCTCTCGCGTTTTGCTCCGACAAATCTTTTCGGATTTTTGTATCCCACCCCCTCCCCAAACCAGTTATCATACAAGACTTGTTATTATGCATGCCAAAAGAAAAGGATGAAACGCGATGAACACGTCGCAAGACAAATGTTACATTATTCTGTAATCTGGTCAAATTTAGCGCAAGGATACGCCGAAAGCTTTTTTGCGCTTAATGTAAAAAATAAAAGTCCACAACTTCCTTTGAGAAGCAAAATTTATTTTGCCTCTTACAATACCGATCATAAGCACCTGTTGCTTAAATCCCAGGCATATTTGCCTCAGATATCTGAACTTATTTCTAAAAATACAGCAACGCTCAACAAAACAAGGGATTATTTTAGACTTTACATTACCAAAAATCTAAATATGTCACTATGATGATGACAAATGTCTGACTGAAAGTAAATTGAAATATACTTTTTTAATAAAAATCTTAATCTTAGAATTTCCCTCACAAAATAAAAAAGTATAATAATAATAATAATAATAATAATCTAGTAATTGCATTTGAAAAAGTGAATTTATTTTATTTTATTTCCTATTAAAATTGTATGGAAAGCAAAGGTACATTAATTACAAGTGCCTAACTATTTGTACTTTGGCTATGTAAACACAGTCTCTCCCTCCCTAAACTTACTCAATCACCCTCTTTGCATAAAAAGACAAGTAAAAGAAAGGATAAAATGCAACATAATGGTGTTGATAAGCTAAATTACCAGATAACATCGAGGCACACACAAGCCATATGGTGCCTCCACCACTATCGCCTGTTGCTGGCATAACAATGGAGTCGGCTAGACAGTGAGTGGCAGCAACAGTCAAACAAATGGCCGTTCCTCTGAATAAGCCCAGCGCCAGAACGAGTACACAGTTTAGCATCTTTCAGCCTACAGGTGCGCTTAAGTGGCAAACCAGATGTCAGTATGGGAGCGGGACTGTTTGTGGAGTAATTCAGCCGCTCCACGAGCCCCTGCTTCAATAACAGTAGAAACAATGAAGGGCCCCTTCCCCCATTTTCCCACAATCCTGTGCTCCCCGAGGAAGCCGGCATTTTTTTTTTTTCCACTTCTGACAAAGTTTCAGAAAGAGAAAACAGATTAATTAACTAACTGCGTCAATTGGTTCTCTCCTTCTAAAAGGTTCAATTACATACATAATGTTCATTTTTAAAGGCCACGTTTTAGTTACACAATAACGTTTAGGTTGCATATATGCTTATAAATGTCAGGTTTGGCTCCCAAACTAGACCATACATTATTACACTTCAAGAGGTTTTGATTCAATTATATGAATGAAAACTGTCACAGATATTGGTCTTTATTAGAGATATGCATGGTTTTGGATTGGGAGTATTGGTGTTTCAGTTTTAAAAGGGTCTCTTCTCTGTTTACAGAAGTTAAATAGACTGGCAAGTCAAAACAGCAACACAATAGTGAGGGGGGTCGATCTCAACGGAGACAAAAAACACTGTCAGACAGTAGTAAGACAAAATAACAAACACACACACACACACACACACACACACAAAAACTACTATATGGGCTCATTCTAAAGTACTATACTACAATATAAGGCTTTTAAATAAGTGTACACTCATTTATAAAACTATTCACAATGTCGAAAAAACATGTTACACAAAATTAAGCAATCTTGATGATATCTGTTACATGTCAAAAACATATTTTCAATTTAACAGAAACAGTCTTAGTATATTGGAAAACAGCAATAAACACATATTTCACTCTCTTCTAGTAGTTAAACATGACAAGTGGTCTCCCCAAATGCTGTCTAGATAGTCAGCACACTATTTTGAGACCAGACCAGTCTCTATTTTAGTCTGAGGGCTTTCAAACATCCAGATTAATTATTAACAGAGGCTGGACCATGGACTTTCTCCCTAATCCTTTATTTATGTACACAAAACTGGCGTTTTCCAGGGAAGCAAACGGGAGTGTTAGTCCGACCAAATAAGCGACTAAACATCCGCAAGTCACTGAGGTCATGCTAATAACCAGAAATCAATGACACTGATTCAGTCATGCCAGAAACATGAATCACAGCGCGAGCTTTAACTTACTGTTAAAGTAAATATGAACTTACTGTAACAGCGAGACTGTGGTCAGCTGGCTGGCACGGATCGAAGGAAAAGTGTTTACTGAACCTCCACAAGTGATGAAAATCTCTGCGGGTGTTTTTACAGTCTACAAAAAAGAAAACATGAACCATTTTATTTACCTGCCTCTTTTAGCAGTGCATTTAGGATTTTTTCGTATCCAAAAGGCTGCTTATTTCTGCATTCTGCTTATTTTTAAAAACTGGGGGAAGGAAACTACAACCACTTTTCTCTTAATATTTACATATTAAATTATAATAAATAAGAGTAAACACAAAGTGTTAGCAAAACTAGCGGTACAAATAAAACAAACCATTTTTACACTTCGAAGCAATTTTACAGAGAATCAAAATACAGTCTTTAACTTCGCATCGCTTCTGACAACTTAGTACAATAAAGGACAAACGTACCTCAGTCTTTTAAATGCGTCTGATGCTGAGCAATCGGATCGAGCGCACGCTCTGTTTATTTCCAGCTGAGCACTTTTTTTTCTTTTCGTCTGAGCGCGAGAGCGCGACTATTCCGCGTATCTAACAACGATGCGAAGTATGCGCGGAATGAGGACAAGAATGAAATGAACGCGAAGAACTGAGTTTGCGTTGGGGGCGGGGCTGGAGTGACGTCACTCGCAGAACTCCTAGACGGAGGGAGGGGCCGCTGTGATTCATCAGTGACTCGACTCTTTTTTTGAATCCCTTCACTAAAGCGATTCATACAGTGGCCTTTCTGAATAACTAGAAGTCACATCGTGGCGAAACGTCACTGGATGGTTTATTCAAACAATTAATTATCCACGAAATGACTTTTCCAGGAGTATGTCTTTATCTTTTTTTCAATTGGTGGCATAATCGAAGTCTACAACAACAACAATAATACCCAAGAGTTCAGTTTTTACATTTTAGTCATATGAGTCCATATTACACATTTTCCCAACTAAAAAGTCCCCTTCAGACTCGAAAGTAGGTTACTAATTAAATGATAGCTACTTCAGAGTATTCAAATGTCATTTTTTCTTGCAGGCAGCAGTAAAATATATGTGTGAGTGCATGGAAATAAAGATTCGTTCACTTGATTATTTAAAGATATAACACTAAAGTAAAAGTTTAAGTTGTATTTATAATATCGACAATCTGTCATGTGAAGCAGCAGACTTAACGTTTCTTGAAACCTTTTGTCAAACCCAATACATCACTACATTTTACCGCCTAAAGAGAGGCGATGATGTTTTTTCTCTCTCTCTCTCTCTCTCTCTCTCTCAAACACACACAAATTTGAATAATGTCCGAAAGAAAGTCACTCAGGATTCTTGTTACATTTGAATTAATTCCAAAAAGGTTTAGGCGGATGTCTTTAGCCTATATTACATTAGTCTACACTGTGTAAATATATATTACACAAAATTTCCACTAGAAGAGCTCCCACAGAAGGGTTGTTAACGCTGATAACTGAATACTCAATCAAACCATTGCCATCTTGTGGTAAAGAAAGACAAAAGCTGTCAATGAGTTACTTTGTTTCTACAGAACATCGAAACAGAAAGCCACAATAGCCTAACCAGAAGCCCACATTTTAGAGATTTAGTGGGGGGAAAACACTAGCTTATATCCCTTACAAACATTAACCAAACATGGTTTTACTACCATGTACTACCATTTTTTAAATTTACTTAAATCATGGGAACCACCAAATATACTATGGTATTACTACACTAACCATATTTTAACCTGTAGTATTTATAGTAAAATTGTTCTTATACAAATGGTAATCTATCTGCCAAAAACAAAAACATGGTCATATGTGATGATGTGTGTTCCTCACATTCCCTACATTTTAAGTATAGTAAAATAGTAAATTTTGTCTTTTTGGGGACATTTACTTTGGTCCCTATGAGGAAACAAATTATCAATTATAGAGTTTTTTCATTATTTTTTTTAAATCTATAATAGCAAAAAGTTTTGTGAGGGATAGAATTCACGATCTGTAGCCTACATCATAAAAACCATACCATCTATGGAAAGTCCCCATAGAAAATGGAAACCAGTGTGTGTGTGTCTTTACAATTTTACAGATTTTTTATAAATTAATTAATTGATAATTTAACATAAGTGTGAATAACACAAATAAAAAAAGAGGCTTGATTCTGAAGGTTAGAAAAAAATAAAACCTTGCTTTCATCAAAAACAGCACTTGTTAATCGAGTAAAAATTGAAACATGACAAATACGTTCAGTGAATACATTTCACAGTAATGGCAAACAAAAAGGGTAAACATGGAAATCCTTGAAAATCAATGTGCTTTTACAGAAGGAGAGAGCAGGAGCGAGATGAAGGGGTGTAATTAAATGGTCATATAATTGGATCTGAAGAACAAGCAATGAAGCAGCTTGTTAACTTGTTACTGTTACCCCGTGAGAGCAAGCCAGCGTGCCTGAGCCTGCCATTAGCAGAATGTTGTTCTCACATTCTATAGGGACGCAATCAAAAAACAGCACGAAAAGGAAACCGAGAGGAACACCTTGAGCGTTTCTCTTCCCGAGAATGATATTCACTGAGAAAGGAGCACATGGGTCAAACAGAACATGAATTGTTCTTCGTTACGACATTCAGATTTGATTAAAACGTGTGTATGAATCAACTATAGTCAAAGCCAGTATAAATGCTCTTGGAGGTCATGTCTTTCCTGTGAATGTTTTATAAATGGAGCCCTCAGAGGCATGTTTGATGTTCAGGATGAATGCTCTTCTACCTTTGATGTTCAGTTGAATTTCAAGCCACTGTAACTTTGGAAATCCACACGCTAAGGGTCCGACCCCTCAAGTGACACTGACAAAGATGGATGGGGCTCCGAAACCCAAATTCAGAAGGATCATCGAACCTATAATTCACTTTCAGAGGTCTCTGTACCTCCTTCATCACCTTTGTCATTCTTAACCTTTAAAAACATAAGCACTCTTAAAGCATGTTGGTAAGAGTGATGATTAGCGAAACAAAAAAAAGTGAGAAAGGTGAAGAGAGAGGCGAGAGAATTGAAGAAAAAGAAAATCAAGATTTAGAAAGAAAGAACAAATGTTACGAAAAAGACAAAATAATTGCAATCTAATGGTGGCAACACTGCAAATCAGGACATTACGCACAGGTCAGTCAATTACCCAGGTGTCCTTTCTCTAATTTCCCCCTCAGATTACACAAATCACCTGCTTTTGTGATAACCGGATGTCATAATGTGTGAAAAATGCATAATGTTCTCTTCCAGTATTTTAAACAAACAGCTACATATAGTGAAACATATAACTGTACGTATGCAACAAGTGATATCCCAAAATTCACATGGTTTGATGAGAAGTGTAAAATGAAGGTAGTTCAGAAAATGAAATCTAGTCATTTCAATAATCGCATTATGGCAAAACTGTATGGATGATGCTTTATGCAACTTTATGCAGTGGGAAATGGACCAAATTTAGCTAATGTGACCTTTCTCAGTGTTTAGACTTACCATTTTTGAATAAACTGGTGATAAGACAAGTATTAAAAAAAGGGACTAGCATATCAGCCTATACACAGAACGCTGTGCTGGACACATTTTCTTTAGAAAATGCAAAATCGTACTAGGATACATAAAGATATGATATTTTCTATAGCAAACCAGAAACAAGAATTTCAACGCTTCAGGCAGAAAAGTAATTTTCTGGAAAATGGAAGAAAAAAAAAAAATCTATATATCGATATAAGTTTAGAGTATTTCTCTTCTGTTTAAACCAACAGTACTTGTTCTGAGAGTGACTCAATTCAAGATGTTCCATACCAGAAAGTTTTTGGTATTTATTGGTGGTTATAAAGAACAAAACCATCTAGGAAGCTGAAGCACGTTATTGTATGGAGCCAAACTGTTTAAGAGATCAAAATTAGACCATCATTTTGTTTTGCTGCCATTTTGAAAAGAATCCGATAAGAATGTTAAAGCGATTTTTCAAGCAGTGGTTCCCCATGTGGATGCGGACGGCTTTGAATGGAACTAAATTACCCCCAAACAGCCTTCCACTTAAATAAGTACAAAGAGAGTCCACGTCTGCTGGTCATCCCTGCGGTATTTGAACAGCGCAAGCATCTGTTCCAGTGAGTGAAGTGAACGGAGTCTATCAGTGAGAAGACGACTTAAAGTACAGCACTCAAGAACGCAGCCTTTGGCTCGGCAGAGAGGGAGGAAATGGAATGGAAAGATCGAATCTCACAATCACAATGGGCTAGATGATCATCCACGTTTAATGTAGATTTGGTAACATTTTTCAGGTGGACATAAAACATGGACATTGTATTTTACAGATGACTCTACTGCAATGAAATAGCATCAAAATGGTAAAAAAAAAAGTGTTTTAATAATTTCCACAAACATAAAAGTTGCACTACTGCTATTTAAATCGCCTTTAAGTTAAAATATATATTTTTTCCCAATAGTGATAAAAAGTCTGTGTTTTAAAATGTAAGATTATGAATTAATTGATATTAATTTTCAGAGTTCTTCAAAACAACAATCTGCACCAGATTTATGTGACAACAGCATGTGAGGAAAACATTTTTGGTTGATTCAGATAAGCTATGCAAGTGCAGACAGATCTAAAAACATTAGCACAGAAATCAATACGAAGCCTTCAAAAATTAAGATATGCAGTGAAACAGCAAGTCATTACAACTAAACTAATTATTTGGTCAAACATTCATTTTTTTTTTAAGAGAGCTGATACTGTGAAGCAAAGTTATATAGTGTTTTATACAATATAATGTGTAATGCAAGGCTGCGAGCTGGGTATTTTCTCTCATACGTCTGTTTAAGCACTTCTGAATCCATACGTTTCTGCTAATTGCATTTATTTCCACAGGTAAAAGGTGAAGTTATGCATTTGATGCATCATCTGAGGAATGGAACGCCGTTATCAAAAACGTTTCTATGCATAGTGTTATTTTCTTTAGTGTTTTAACCTCTATCTAGATGACAAGAAAAAAGACTTAAGACAAATTATTAGTCATATAAAGGTATTGTACAATACTCCACAACAAAAAAACAGCATGTTTTGTCTGTCAGCCTCATTAAAACTCGGAATAGCGGTCCCGTTTTATCTCATTCCACATGTCTGTACCTGGTGAAAAGATTGTAAAGTACTCGGAGTGTCGATTTTAGGTCACAATTCACAATATCTGGAACAAAACAGAAGAACAAAAAATTATTCATTTAGCGATAGCTTTTATAGAGGTACAACTGTCTAGGCCTGAAGAACTCTTGAGCAGCTGAAACGCAGATACACTGCACAGTTTCTTCAATTGCAGTACTTGTTTGGACTGATTTAAAGCATGAAGTGGATTTATGCAATGCTATATAATACACCTGACTCTTCAAGGACTCTGAACAGCACAACACACACAGACACACACACACACACACACACACACACACACACTTTTAACCTTATAATCATTCAATGCAAAACACAAACAAATGCACACACAGTATAAAGAACACTGTAAAGCACTATAAATATATAGTAGTGTACACAGAGCTGTATTTGTGTAGTATTTATTCAAATTTAAGCATATGACAGACTCTTCCATCCAAAGTAACACATTTGCATCAGTTCTTGCTTTCCCATGACCTAGTTGTTCTAGTGCTCTTCTGTTTCAGCTATAGAAATAGCTCTTAACAGAAGGTATTTATAAACAGCATCTTACTTCGATAATAATGACTTAATATTGTATTAATTGTAACTATAATAATAATAATAATAATATATAATAAAGTATTAATATTAATTATTCAATATATGATAATAATATATTATATATTAAACCATACTCCTTAAATATTAATTATTGAAAAAGGCGGGAAAACTGCTTACTATTGTTAAGTAAGGAAAATAGACCTATGTATTCTTGAATTAAAATGAATAGGTAACTACATATTCTTAAGCAAAGAAAAATTTCCAACTACGGTAACTACTCTCAAAGAAAGAAAAATACTTTTTGATTTGAAAAAAAAAAAAAAAAAAAAGAACTGACAATTCCATTTAAGAACAGACAATTGCGTACAAGATATAATTTTTATACTGCTGCTCAGAAGTTTGGGTTCAGTAATATTTGTAATGTTTTAGAGTGTCTTGTGTTCATCAAGGCTGTATTTATTTGATCAAAAATACAGGAAAAATAATATATGATTGCAATTACTAATATTGATTATCTATTTTAATTTACTAAATATAATTTATTTTTGTGACGCAACACTGCATTTTCAGCATCATTCAGCATCTCTGTGCCAGTCTTCAGTGTCACATGATCCTTCAGAAATCCTTAGAATATTTACATTTATTATCAGCATTGAAACTTATGCGGCTTAATTTATTTTGTAACCGGTGATACTTTTTTCTTTGATTCTTTGATGAATAAAAAGTAAAAAATAAAATAATTTAAAATAAAACATTATTGTACTTTTTATGCAATTTACATTTACGAGCCAATCAGAAAAAAAAAAAAAAACGTTAAAAAATTTTTTTTAAAATAATTTTTCAATTATCTCTGAAACTTTTGTATGTGACATTTAAGAACTGTAGATTCAAGTTGAAAGAGCAACACTTGCGAATCGGGAAAGTATCCAAGTACAGTTCTGACAAGACCAATCTTTTCTAAATGGCCTGTCAACCACACAATTACAGTGACAGGTTTTGGAGCAAACCAAGCCATAATTACCCTCAGGCCTGGGTTTGGGCCTCTCCAAGCCACCGTCCTGCATCAGCTCAAAGGAGAAAGACACATTGTGAACCTGAAGGTAAGAAAGAAACCGTCATATTGTGACACCTTGAAGTACAAAGAACGGCATGAGTGATTTCTCCAAACTGGACTGTAGATGGACCTAAAGCGGTTATCTCTGAAATCCACACACAAGGACTGGATATTAAAGGGAGGCTACACATCACCCCACTTATCCGTTTCCTGTGCAGAGGCAGATTACAGATGCATCCTGGTGCGACACGGATAGAGTTGGCACAGGCCGGGCCTGCTGGATGTGACCCAGGTGAGCAGCCTGTACTCTGGGCTGACTGTCAACACCACCCCCTCTCAATGACACTCAACACAGCACACCAGGGTGGCTTTCATACTGAAGCATGCTAACCGCAGACGCACTGCTAATTCATACCTTTTGGTCAAAATTCTCAGGCGTCAGGAAGAAGTTGTAGAGGGGGACGAAGTATCCTTCCAGAAGTCCCATCAGCAGGACCAGATACACACCATCTGCAAACTACACACACACACTTCAGTCAGAACAACACAGTCCTGTTGTAGATGCCAAACAGAGATACAAATTTACATAACACATTATTATGGCACGCTAAAATTACTTTTGTTCAGCAAGGAGGCCTTAAATTGATATTGTAAAAATGTGCACAGTCACAGTAAAACAGGTTTGTATCATAAATAAAATAACAGAATCATAACTTCACTTAATTTATTGGTCTTCTATCATATTTCTGCTGCTGCTACCATTTTATTAAAATCACTGTAACACATGATGATCCTGGCTTAGCATTTGTTATTTACCACAGTCACAATATTGAGCTGACCCATGTGTTACCTGTGTGTCCAGTTCTGCTACTTCCAAGTTGAGTTTATTCAGGTGTTTGTTGACGAAGGTGATTAGAGTCTGCAGAAAACAGATGCATATGTGATCAGGCTTGTGTAAGAATATCTATTGGGCTTCAATTGTGGCTCGTTCATACCTTCTTCACCACATTCAGCTTGTCAGGAGCATGATCAAACAGGGTGTCAAACGCATCACGCTCTGAATATAATAATACATCCAGCAATTAAAAACATAACTGCAGGAATAGTAAATACTGGTGTCCAAAAGTTTGGGGTTGGTAAGATTTTGAACGTTTTTGAAAATGTGAAAATGTTTTTGAAAAAAAGACCCTTATACTCACCAGGCCTGCATTTACTTTATCGAAGTCAATAAAAACATCAATTATTTAAATAACTGTACGACTGTAATTGCTCTTTTATTCAAAGCTCAATTCTTAGCAGCCATTTCTACATCCTTCTGTCACATGAGCCTTCAGAAATCATTCTAATATAACGCTCAAATAAAATTTCGTATTATTTTTACACTTTTCTTAACTTGCCGTTTAATATTTTTTGGGGGGAAGTTTTATACATTTTCTTTGATGTATAGAAAGCTAAAAAAAACTGCATTAATTGGAATTCGAAATCTTATACAAAATTCTAAATGTCTTACTGCTACTTTTGATTTAACATAAAATCAATTTCTTTCAAAAACTTACTAACCCCAAACTTGTCAACAGTAGTGTGTTAGAATTTTGGAATGGAAATTGAAATAAATATTATAATTAAATAACACTTACCATGTCTGCCAGATAATGCCCTGTGAACAACAACAACAACCAAAAACTTCAAATAATGATTGCAATATCAATTTATGATTGAACCTAGTACTAACATACACATATATAAGCATGTGATCAGAAAATAATCTCGTAGTAACATCAATATCAACAGTTGTCATCCAATATTTAATTGTCTGCCATTATAAAATGTAAATATTAAAGCTGCTGTAGGTAACTTTTGTAAAAATATATTTTTTACATATTTATTAAACCTGTCATTATGTCCTGACAGTAGAATATGACACAGATAATCTGTGAAAAAAATCAAGCTCGTCTTGCTCCTCCCAGTGGGCCTATTGCCATTTGCAGAAACTCCATCGCTCCCGGTAAAAAATAACCAATCAGAGCTGCGCTCCGTAACTTTGTTTGTGTTCAAAATGTAGAAAAATGTATATAATAAGCAAGTACACCATGAATCCATTTTCCAAACCGTGTTTTTAGCCTGTCCTGAATCACTAGGGTACACCTATAATAAGTGTTTATATTCGGACTATTTTAGATTGTTTCGGGGGTACCGTGGTGGAGTAACCCAGTACCGTTGTGATTCTTCATAGACATAAACAGAGAGAAGTAGTTCCGGCTACAATGTTCTTCCGCAAGACGCAAGCAGTTCTGTTTATTAACCGCTAGAGCGTCAAAAGTTCCCTACCGTAGCTTTAATCTACAAAAACACTAATTTAAAAACATTGATAAATGAAATCTTTAGTAAATCTCAAAATGAATATCCTGTGTCCCTGAATAGGAATATACTATACATTATAAGGTTGTGAAGCATATAGGATTTAAAAAGATTTTTTTTTTGAATTTAAACAATTTTAATAATCAGTTAATGCAAGCTAGGCATTTCATTTATCTCCTGTACAACATGGGGGGTAATTTATCTCTATTAATTCTACGGTCATTGAAAGCCAGGCAGAAAAAGCGGCTGCCATTTGGGTTTGTGGAAGGGTGATCAAATCAATCGGGCAAGCCTGGGACAGCCCTGGACAGGGCTTCCTCCCCATGAGGCCCCCTCCTCCTCACTCTCTAATCACTCCTGCCAGCCATCGGCCTGGGCATCAACAGCTACTGTGTGTGATAACAGCCTCAGGAAGTATTCCACAAACACGTGCAAAAACACACACTTATCTCCCGGGCTGCCAGGTGCCTGTAGGACCGCTATACAGTCAGCTGTGCACATATGTGTGTGTGTGTGTGTGTCCCAAAAGGGTGACAAAACAGCACCAAAAACTATTCCAAACGCCATCTTGTAATCAGCGCTCTACCGTATAATGATTTAAACACATGAAAGGAATCATTACAAAAGGTGCAAAAGATTATTAAGCCCTGATATTGGCACATTTATGAACATATGGAGGTGACATCTGGAAATTAGGGTTGCACCGTTGACGTACTCTGTGTTGCCAGTGATCTTCTCCATAACCTGACGGGACTGAAGAATGCCCTCTCGTTTCTAAAGGACCAAAAAAAAAAGGAACAGATTAAATATGAACAGAAGCCAGAGATCTCCAGAAGACATAAACTGCTATCATTTGTCCCATCAAAATATCTGTTATGGGAAAACAGTTCCTCAATTCAGGCACAACAAGAGAAAAACAAGATGAAGATAACATTTTTCAAATCCATTCTCCTACACGAATGGTTAATAATAGATACATAAATGTATACCATTTAAAAATGGTTACTAAAATGTAATATGATATATGTTACTAAGTTTGACTTTTTTTTATTTGATTCAATGGCAAAGTTAAGCAGAAATAAATAAAAAACAAAAACAAAAAAAAGACAATTGTCAAAATACAGAGGCCATTAATATCAACAAACTAGCATCAGTTACTACAGCTAATTAGCTTTCATCTACATTTCCGTTTCAGACTTTTTTTGCTTTCTTCAAAAGACACACATTGACAAACATTAGTAGGCCAAAATTAACAATCAAACCTTTCTGTGTGATTTTGTGGAGATTTATGAGAGAATTTGTCTGACGAGTGTATCAGAGTGTTTTAATGCAAATATAACTCGCTTAATGTTATCTACTCCTAGCATCATAACAACAAAGATTTATTCTCAGGTACAGAACATTACAGTCTAAAGCAGAGGTACGTACCTGGACCACAACCACCTGAATGGACACATGGTCAGGGAGGCGAATGGGGGCTCTGAAGTGCTGTGACAGCTCCACCAACAGGTGAAGGATGGCCACAATGCTCTTAGCATGAACCGCTAGTAAAAAAGAAAAAAAGAAAAGAGATAGAGAGAGAAGAAAAATTAGCATTCCCTAGTTTTGTTTGAATGAATTAAAACCAGTATTAGCACGAAACCAGCTGAGATGTAAATTCAGCTCTGTGAATTGTAACGGTAAATCTCAGGGATATTACGCAGCGCCTGAAAATAGTCCCCAGCTACATTGTAAAAAATTACTATGATTTTAACGGTAAAAAACTGTGAAAATGCTACCGTACAAACCTGTTAAATGGTTAACAATTTCCTGTAAAAATTACAGGGAAAACCTTAAACTGAAGTCCCCAGAATTCTCTGCCCTGTATTTCAAAATTTCTTTTTATTTTATGTTTTTTTTTTTTAAATAGCAGTTTGTTCTTATATTTTCTTATCTTTTATGATTATTAGGGTTGTATGTTACATATAATGTTGTTAAATTAATGTTCATTGCATATTTCAGTTAAATTAGTCTCACCTTGATGGTGTTTAGTGCTTGTGTGAATGACAGTGTGCACCTTCTATGCATCTTATTATTTAAATTCTGCTTGTGATGGGCTTTGTTTCATCACGTGACTTTCTCATCACCACCTGCTTTTGGTGGTTACCAGTATATTACAAAGGTACGAGGTTTAGTACTTCAATAAGTTAATTTTTTTAAACCGTATATTTTACAGATTTTTTTTTTTTTACAGTTTAGTTTTGTAGTCGAGTTGCTGGTAGCAGAGTTGCTAGGGACTATTTTCAGGCGCTGCGGGATATATCACTGCGCCTGCTGCACCCGTGGCACGGCAACAAAGTTCCTTGATCATTACGCCGGAATGAGTGTACAGTTCCTAGCAAAATCATCCTAGAAAATCACAACTTTTCATTTTCCGTCAGTCTTAGTACACGATGTAAATACAGAAGAGTCAAGTTTTGAATAGTAAAAATATAGAAACTCTTTGGTCAATTTTGAGCGAGATGCTAACGGTCTAATCAGATTCAATGATCTATGCTAAGCTAAGCTAAGCTAAATGTGCTACCGCCAGACCAAGAGAGTTTGGCTGAATGGATTAAAAAAAGGTAAAACTCAACTGTTTAACTCTAGGGGAGTTGGAAAATTTGCCTATTTTAAAAAAAAAAGTGGAGTGTTCTTTAAGGACATAGGATTGATGTTCGCCTCCATTTAATATGAAAATCAATAGTGCATAAATCTCTCTGCCTCATAAAACACAACAAAATGACCTATAATCTCTTTAGTGTCTCTTCCACATAAGTGAAGTGATTGAAATCCACTAAAAGACAACGTTACATCGCCTTAAGTGTTTTCCAAGCCTTTGAAGCTCTAAGCCATGAGAAACACCCTTCAATAGAGTTTAAAAAAAAAACATTACTTTGCTGTTTTGTGCACCACTGCATGTCTAAATAGACACTTTAAGACTCACTGGCCAATACAGGCCCATGTTTAACAGTGCATAACACTTGTCTTATTTAGGAGCTTTTGAATGTCTCATGCTGGAGCTGTAGGGACCTACAGTCAACGTTCCACTTGATGCTCCTGGTGGAGACCTTCAGAGCGTCATTGATCCTCTCCAGGACCGTCTGCAACTTTTGTTTCTGGGCAATCTCAGATTGGGTCACCTCTGCAACATTCAGCTTCTCACCTTCAAGCTTTTCTACGGGATGGAAACACAAGGGCAAATTAGAATCGAGAAAATGGAGAAGATCTTGAGGAGTTTGGGTAGAGTTTTCCTGGACATCTAGTCAGATTCATCCAATAGCCACATTGTAAACTAAAAAGAGATGCTTTACCAAAGAGCTTCTGGAGAACCTGCCCATCATAGAGATCTTCAGCCAGGTCCTTCACGATGATCCTTTCACCAACCAGAACATCGTTGATCCAGTCAATGAGCACCTAATTTGGGTATAATCATGGTTTGGAATGACATGTGGGTGAACATATAATGATAGAATTGACATTTTTGGTTTTAAACACAGACCTTCATGAGTTCCTGGAGTTTTGGGTCATTTTTTGAGTTGGGGTCCACCATGGTGCGGACTTCATTTTCCTCTGTGAAGAAGAGAAAGAGACAGACAGGAGGAAGGTGTAAGAGCATATTATTAACCTGAGCGAGCATCAATTGAATAATGAGGCTACGGGTTCACCTGCCTAGCATGATGTCCTCAGGATGAAGTTCAAAAGGTGTGGGACTCAGGGGGAGATTAATGGCGTTCATCCCCTCCTCCTGCAGCTCAGATACTATGGGATACAGGACACATTGGGTGAGAGATGACAAATTATTTCTGAATCAAAAAAAAAGAAGAAACAAAATAAAAGAAATTGAGTAGGGTTTTTTCGCCTTCATATTTTTGCGGTTATACAAGTGGTTGACCATATGTTCATTTGCCTTGTTAGATTCTGATGAGTGCTGTGGAGAAGCATCTCTTTTACTACACTTAGTTAGGGTTAAGGATCCGTTTAACTTCCCAAACTTAAAGTCAATATGAAAAACCATTTACAAGCCGTTTTACTTGTTACCTGCCATATTTTAGATTGAATGTGGACATTAGTATACAATACTACTAATACTTTTCAGCATGTACTCATTAAATGAAACAAAACTGACAGTAAATACAGTAAAGACATTTCTAATGTTAAATATGTTTTTCAAATAAATGTTCTTTTGAACTTGGAATGTGAACTACTCATAATAAAAAAAAAGAAACAGTTTCACCAAAACTATTACCTTTTCAAAACGACATTGTTTTAAGCACTGATACTGATAATTTTTTTTTCCAAATCAGCACTTTAGAATGACATATTTTAAAAGATATTAAAGTAAAAAACAATTATTATAAGTTATAAATATTTCCACGTTTTTATTGCATGCTTGATCAAATAAATTGAGTCTTGGTGAGAATAAGAAACTTGGGTAACTCTTTAGTATGGGGACACGTTCTCATTATTAACTAGTTGCTTAATAGCATCCCTATTAATAACATATCTGGCTGTTTATTAGTACTTAAAGCACATCTTTTTCATGACTCAATGCTATATCCCTAATCCTACCCTAAACTTAACAACTACCTTACTAACTATTAATACTGTAAGCAGCAAATTAGGAGTTTGGAGCAAAAGCCATAGTTAATGATTTGTTAGTAGGGTGAACTGGACCTTAAAATAAAGTGTGACCGAAATGCATTAATAAATAAATAAATAAAAATAATATTCTTGTTGAACTCAAACTTGTCATATATATATAAACAAATGTAAATAAAAACATTAAAATATATTATATTGTATTTATAAATGTTAAATTAAATATTAAGTAATTAAATGTTATTATTGTTTGTGCTATGAACAATATTTAGCCCCCAAAGTATCAGAGACATCTGATGGTTTACTTTTCTTTTCTTTCTTTTTTTTTTTTTTAAATCGCTTGACCAAGTAAGCAACCACCACAAAAACCAAAAACAACTTGGCAACCACACAGCAAGTAGCAACACCCTGGCAAACCACCCACAACAACCTAGCATCAGAGTTTACATTTTCAGCAAAAATTGTAAAAATGCATATATTTATTAGACTTTAGAAGAACTTCAATGCATCAACATTCTCAACATCCTCAGAGAAACACCCCAGCCCTTCACTCCCACCGCAACCCAGCATGCATCGCCGTCTACAGCGCTGATTACGGGGATGCGAACATCCTGTGCAGGATTCCAGAGGCCGCCCATGGAGGACGATATCCTATTAATCAACACCCTCTCGACCTCACGCGCAGCTGCTCTCCCGCTGCTTCTTCTCACTGACGTGGGGGCGCATACAATCCAACGGCACGATTAAGACCTCATGTATCTTGTACCAGGGTGAGCGCTAAGGTTAACATGGGTGACTGGATGGATGCGAAACAATTTAAACAATTCAGAAATTGTCCAGTTCCCTACAACTCCACCAGAAGATTCTGCTTGGAAAGAGCTACATAAAAAGCTAAATTCTTATTTATTTATTTTTTAATTCAAAGGACAAAAATAACACTAAATAGGTTTGAAATGACATGAAGGAATGACAGGAATGACCTTTTAAGTGGTAGTCATCCTGCATCCTTTTAATTCATATTGCCAATTGTGGAACGAAAGCAATAAACATAAAATGCACTGCCTCCTGGGTACAAGCCACAAAATATTCCTCATCAAACAGGAGACGGAGAATTAGACAGTCAGAGTATCAGAAGGCTCAGCTGCTTTTTCCTCTAATTCAGCCTTGTGAGTGCTGATGGGTGCCACGCAATCATTGCAGAAGTGCACTCTGGGAATCGTGCAAACTCAGAAGAAACACTCCAATGTAATCTGCAGCGGCACACTGCCTAGTTTACTTATCCCGGATAAGACAACAACAAGACTAATATATTTTTATTTGTTAAGTATCCCTTCAACTTGTCAAGATTATTTGGTATTGTAGCCTAGAGCCGCAGCTGTTCTTGTTTTAAGGCTGAGATGACTCTCATTCCTGTACAATCTTAAGCCTCATTCAGAAACAATGCCTTACATGGTTAGAAGAGCACTGCTAGAGCTGGCTGTGAGCTTAAGTCAGCGCTCAAGAACAGTTTTAAATGTGCCAGCCAGCGTGTGATTTAGGGTGACCACCTGGCTATTGCTCTGTTGCAGGTCAGCAGACCTGATTTTGCGGGACAATGCGGGACACGAGGCAGAGAAATTACTATTATTATACTAGGTGAATAAATATTGATTTTTTTTTATTAGATATCTTTTTGCAGTGATGTTAACATGTTTTAAATTGCTAAAAGGGTTTATAAAAATGTTAATGACGGTGCTGACCGGCGCTGTGAACGTCACTATATATTTAATAGTAATATCAGTAAAATAAATATCAACATAAATAGCACGTTAACAGCACGTTAACAGAACGTGTGTATTCAATCCAAATAATTAAGTGAAAATAATAATCCAATCGCTACAAAGCACATTTCCAAATAAGCATATAAATTCCATTAGGAAAGACTAGAAAGATTAAATGCGTTCTTACCGGATTCAGTGCATCTTGAATTTATATTTTTTGTCTGATCTGGCAGCTTAGAGTAGGGCCTTCTCATTCATTATGTGTCATTAGAACTCCTGGCAGGTGTAGCTGTAGTTCACTTTCACCAGGAGTGTTTTTTTTTTTTTGTGTCTGTGTGGGTTTTTTTTTTCTCGGTGTTTATTTTCCTGCTCTGGCTAGCCGCTAGAACCAATAATAACGGCTGCGCTGCGCATGTTCAGTACGTGTTTTCTTATTAACATTTTTTTTATTGTAGAAATGTAATTTAAAGGACGATTAAATAAAATGACGAAGACGAAATTAAAATGCGGGACACTGCTTATGACTTGCGGGACGCGGGACAAAGCTTCAAATTTCGGGACTGTCCCGCAAAATGCGGGACAGGTGGTCACCCTAGTGTGATTTGAGGTCTATAAACGACTGTCAGAATTATTTGATGATTCAGACATTTTTAGGTGTGGTTCAACACTTGGAAAGATTTGTATAATCATGCCTCCAGGGTGCATACTTTAAAGTGCTACTTGCCAAAATGGAGCACAAAGAAATCTCTTAATAACTAAAAAGGTAAAATCACAACTGAACTGCTATTCATGGCTGTGACACGTTTCTGAGGTTACAATCGTGTTCATTAATGTCATTCAAATGTTTGGTAACTAACATTCTTCAAAATATCTTCTTTTGTGCTCAACAGATGAGGTTTGGAACAACTTAAGGGTGATTGAATGATGACAATTTTAATTTAGGGCCAACTATCCCTTTAATGAGGAAAATCCATTACATTTTTATGGTACGTTAATGTGTAATGTTTCTACTGCTTGCCTTTCTCTTTTTATTTTCAACTCATTTGTCAAATAACATGAGCACTAGATCCGACTCAAAAGAAACGGTTCTCGATTCAATGAGTCGATTCAATTGAGTTGGAGAAACGTAAGGACCAATTCGATCGCACTGACCGTTTTCCTAAGGTGATTTATAAAAAAAAAAAAAAAAAGAACCGACTCAAAAGAACGATTCGTCGCGGAATCGAACATCGCTAGAAAGGTTCACAAACGTTGTAATGTAAACATCACATTTTTAAACACTTATAAACACCAGCTATCGTTTCTTTTTCGGGGTTTAAAGTATTTATGAGGAACAGAGAAGCTAGCAGTGTTAATACACGTATTACTGCGCGGCTGCGCGCATACAGTTGGAGGAGGGAATTATCCAGACTTCTGAAGAAGTTATGTACGTTACGTTAGCGACTTCAGATCAAAACTGTCATGACTAACGTTAATTCGTTTATTTAATATTTAGAAAGTGCAAAATAAAGCGTTTTAATCTCAATCGCTACCTTCTTTCGCCTTTTTTCTCCTGGCGAGAGTCCCACCAAGTTTTCCCAGAAATGAGTCATCTTTCTTTCTGGAAGACGGAGACTTTGGAGTTGGTGACTTTGGAGAGGACGGAGATTTCTGCGGGGAAGACGCCATCGGTTCAAACAAACAATAAAGGACAGAAAGTGTAAATACTATGATATTTCCCCCGCCGAGGGAGTGATTAAAATCCCAGGAACAGGAACGGAAACGGAATTCCAGCTATTTGCCCAGCCTTCACACGAGCTTCCCTTATCCTTTGATCCCACCCTCTTTTCCAAAGGTACACGGTTCAGAAAGTTATTCGTAGTGAGCTAAAGACAATTTTATTAGGAACGTTACTGCCGTGAGAAATGAAGTGCCGAACGAAGAACAATTCATGCAAACAAACAAATAGCCTAAATAAATAAACAAAATGAAAATGACGGACTTTGACCGAATTGCTTAAACTAGCTTTTTAATACTATTTTATATTTGACATAAAAAAGGAAAATGTAATATTTGAATAATTTTCAAATATGAATATTCTAAAGAATTTTTTTAACTTGTATTATTTATACACACATTTAAAAATATATCAGTGTTACTTACATATACATGTATATATACACACACATACACACACATAGAGGCTAAACATTTAAAAATTCATATGTAAAAAGCAATATTTTATAGTATACTGTTTTTATTTTATAATATAGAGAATCTTATTAAATATTATGAAACTTATAACAGTATTTTGAAATGATTTTCAGCGTTAGGATGTGTACATTTATTGAAATTAGACATTTAAATTCATATTTAACCTTAAGAAAGTTTTCTGGAGATAATCAGAGTCCACTCATTGTTTTAATATCTTTTAAATAAATTACACAAGGGAACAGACAGACAAAAATAAATCCAGAGCCCTTTATACATCATCTTGATTCTTGAAACAATGATATTTGGTTTTACTTTAGAGAGAACGGCAATTTAAGTTCACTTAAGATATCATGTTCTTTGCAAGACTAAGAAACAAACAGATACTCAGACACACTTCATCACTGCCTCTATTGGGATATTTACTAAAGAACAGAACAAACATCCATTAAGGGTTTCAACAAAACAGGAAGAGAAATCAAACAAGTCCCAAGAAAAAAAAAAACAATCTTTAACTTTAACTATAGAGATATCATTGCTCCAGTGTGAACATTTGCAGTCAATCCTCTCACCTCTGTGGCTGTGCAACCTGTGTTTTGAAATCTAACATTCATAATTTTCAGTTAATAAAGAGGCACGTGATTGGTTTTTGGTTTATTTCTTTTTAAGAACATTCAAGGCATTCAGTTGTTCCGGTTTGTTCAAGATCCTCAAATAAGGCTCTCTCAGTCTAAAGTAGTTCTTCTTGTACAGTAGGTCAGTACAGCAGCTCTTCATCCAGTGTGAGAAGTTCAGGTCCAGTGAAACCGATATCCTCTGGAGAGGATCATACTCTCCAGATCTCTGTCCTCGGCTTTCTCCTTCAGCCGTTGCTCCTCCAGCAGACTCACCAGTGTGTCTCTTTTCTCCACCACCTTCATGATCTCCGCCAGCAGGCTCTGCTCCTCCTTCAGCTCGCTCGTACTCTTCTCACGGTCTAGAAATGGAGGGAATACAAAGAGAGGCCTATTGTCAGTAAGAAGGTCAGTAAAATTGTCCACATAACTTTCCATTTTGATCACGTAACAAGGTTTAATCACTTTGAATAACATCAAATATGTTGTATGATAAGCATGACACCATAAGCAGGTATTACACAGTGACACCTCTGTGTCGCAGGCTTAACTCTGCGTGTGTCTCACTGGTAAAGAGTGAGCGTCACCACCATCAAGAACTAAAATAAACTTGTGCTTGCCAGAGGCTGAGGGACCAACCATTGACTTGCAAATGAAGACACTATCACCTTCCTCAGCAGCTATCAATTCCTGTTCACAAGTAAATGCACCACCGCTTACAATATTGTATCACTAACAACCAATTATCCAATCCAATATCAGATTTGATATTTGAAAAGGTGGTCCACAGACCTAAATGGTTTTACATTTAATGAGCAATACATCCACGATGACAACTTTCCAGTTATTAGATCAGGTCTGTAACCACCCTTTTTACGGTGCTATATCTCTATAATATCTGTCTAAAGTTTGAAATAATTAAAACAATTTTTTTTTACGTTTTTTTAAACAAGGTTGCATTTATTTGATAAAAAAAATACAGCAATATTGTGAAATATTATGACAATTTAAAACAACCTTTATCTATTTGAATATATTTTATCATGTAATTTATTCCTGTGATGCAAAGCTGAATTTTCAGCATCATTACTCCAGTATTCAGTGTCACGTGATCCTTCAGAAATTATTCTAATATGCGGATTTGGTTCACATTAATCAAAATATTTTAGAATATTTCATAAGATTTCTATTTCAAATCTATACTGTTCTTCTGACTATTCTTCATAAAATCCTGAACAATAATTGTTGTACGGTTTCCACAAAAAAAAATGAAGCTGCAAAAACTGTATTCAACGTTGACAATAAAAATAATAAATACTATTAATAATTGACCAAATATAAAACTTAAATAACAGATTCAAATATATTCATATAAAAACAATTATTTTAAATTGACAATATTTTTACAAAACTACGGTTCTACTTTTTTTTATCAAATAAATGCAGATTTTGTTAACAGACTTATAAATACTAATAATTTTAATTATTCCAAACTTTTGACCAGTTTTGTACATAATAATTCCAAACTCACCTTCAGTGGCCATTCGTCGTCTCAGGTCTCGCTGTAGCCGACTTTGAGTGTCCTCCAACTCCAGTTCTTGAGCACTAGAGACAAGAGCATGTGTAAGACACGTATAAAACTTCAAAACCTTGATTAAAAGAGTCACAGGACTTACAAGATCATGAGTTCAGACTCATAACGTGACAGTTTGTTCTTCTCCAGGACCAGTTTGAACCAGGTTTGCAGTAGTGTGGTTTCATCTGTGGAGTCATCGCCTGTGGAAGCGACATAACACGCTAAATTTACCGAACACTGAAATCTATAACACAACTAATGTGACTCAACCATGTGATGGTGTCAGATTTGAATAAACTTGGTCCTAAACATTTGATCTACAGTGTACAATGTGAATCAACTGCTACTGAAAAACATCCACTATTAGTAATGACTTTTACTATTATATGTGATTTATACACAATAAAATTTAAAATGTAAATGTAAACTTAATTATTTTTTTTTAAATATGAATAAACTATATAAACTTACTACTAAAATCAAACAAAATAAAATAAAATGAAATTTCCCGTGACTGTGGAAACCTCATGCTTATTAGTTATTCAAATCTACAAAATTAAAATTTTAGGATCATGTTGAATACTTCAAGTCAAACGAAAGCCAAATACTACTATTATTTGGCTAATAGTCTCCCACAGTGCCACAATGTTCGAGTCTCCCACATTGACAGTTTCAGAGCATTGTCTTCTACATACTCCAACTCTCTATCCATTTGGAGGCCGCAAATGTCAGTTAACAAAGAACCTATTCAACAAAAAAGCGCACCCCACAGCCCCTCATCTTAATACAATTATCCACACAAAGACTCATAAACATGCCAAACAATGGATTCTGGCAGGTCAAAGTGCACAGTCACAAAAGATTTGCCCCCATGTATTTATTAATAGCATTCTGCTGCCCTCAGTGAAGTCTGTTGATAGAAGACACACTGTATCCTTGCTGTCCACTTCACAAAAGGGACGTCTTCTCTACCGCCTGCATCCTTGCAGCATTGTGAAAGAGAGAGGTACATTGACGAAACAAGGCCAGGAAAAAGATGTAACATGACACACTTAAAGCAATGCAGTGTCTTCCTTTATGCATTAATACTGTGGCAGCCTTCAACTATAAATCTAGGAGCAAAAGTTTCATCTTTGCTTTTCCTAGTAGTTTCATTTGGTTTCTTAATGCCAACAATGCCCGTCTTGGTTTTAGGACGTCAAAAGAGGAATTTCTGAGGAAGCAGAAGTGAATATATAGTAGATGTTAAAATTCAATTTAGTCCTTATAATTAGAGCTTAGCGCTTTCAAAATATGATTATAAACTCATTATGCAGTATGTTAAAAGGCTGCTGCGATTTGCCATTTTTCATTCGGAAAGACTTGTTGCCTTTAATAATCCCAACGTAGATCAACATTCACCAAAATAATGAAACATCACATTTTCAGCTCATTTCGGAGGCACTTTTCCCTTTCTCGGTCTATTTACAGAAGCCATTACCTCTGCAGTCATTTCAACATAATTTTGACTCTAAATGGCCATTTAGTTCGAATGCAAATCACTATTATTTGAATCTCTAATTTCCCCCTCTAAAAAAAGTCAAACAATAAGACAGCAGCTTATTTGCAGGTTTTCTTTGTGTACACGGCATATGGATCCAGGGGTTAGTTCTGATGTGGCTCAAAATCTTTCTGTGGACAAGAACAATGCATTGACAATACAGATTTCATAAAATAAAATATACAAAATATTAAAAAAATAAAAAACTTATTATATATATATATATATATATATATATATATATATATATATATATATATATATATATATATATATATATATATACACCGAAAGAAAGACTTTATTGTTTGTAAAGCCCCGTTCACACCAAGAACGATAACTATAAAGTATAAAATATCAATATAGTTCTAAAAATCATTCTCAATATTAAAGAATAGCACATCACAGTCCACATCACAACTATGATGATAAAGGCACAGAGAAACGATATTGTTGGAATCACTTTTAGAATGATTTTTTTTACAGCTGATGAACGATACAAACATTGACAGCCAATCAGAATCCATCCTGCTATAATTAGCTGAGAATAAACAGACAACATCGTGATCTTTATAGTTATCATGCTTGGTGTGAACGTAGAGCACCCTGTCAAGTCACTACCGGTGACTTCCTGTGTGACATGAAATAAACAGGGTAAAAAAAAAATATATATAATGATATAATAATGACGGGAAGTCGTGGTTAGAGGGTTGGACTCCCAGTCGAAGGGTTGTGAGTTCTAGTCTCGGGCCGGACGGAATTGTGGGTGGGGGGAGTGCATGTACAGTTCTCTCTCCACCTTCAATACCACGACTTAGGTGCCCTTGAGCAAGGCATCGAACCCCCAACTGCTCCCCGGGCGCCGCAGCATAAATGGCTGCCCACTGCTCCGGGTGTGTGCTCACAGTGTGTGTGTGTTCACTGCTCTGTGTGTGTGCATTTCGGATGGGTTAAATGCAGAGCACAAATTCTGAGTATGGGTCACCATACTTGGCTGAATGTCACTTCACTTTCACAATTTAAGAACAAGTTCTTGGAAATAAGGATGTGAAATCTCATTCCCTATGGCTAAATATTTCTCAAGTTTGCACGCTTGATGGGGCAACAGCATTGTGCGCTTCATTCACATAGCCGTCAGCAACTGACAAAAGCTGTAAGTGTCATAACACCCCTTTAAATAATCATATCACCATCACAGAGTGAGTGGGTGGAGACGGGGCAACATGTGAGGACAATGGGACTGATAATGAGTTACTTTAAATCAAATATTTCCAGATGTAATAACGTGTGACTGTGTTAGAATGTGCCGTACCAGTTTCTCCTCTGAGGATCTTCTCCAGAGCCACACCTTTCTCCTCCAGAGCTCTCTGCTTCTCCTCAACTTCCTCCAGCTGTCTTTGGATTACCTGCCAATTACAATAAACCTTGATTCAGATCAATGTCTCTAAAGTGAATATACTTTACGGTCAGTTTACAGGAAAACCCCCCACTGAAAATGTCCTAAAAAATACTTTTAATGACATTTAAAAACTTGTCTTACCTGAGCCCGGTGAAGTCTTCTAAGTTCATCTCTCTTGGTTTGTTGCACAGCTGTTTTCTTCTGTGAGGTGCCACTGTGAGACTTTTTAGCAAATAGTTAACAAACAAAAAAAAAAGTGACAGTTTAAAAATCAGGGCTCTGTGCTTGAATGTGTAGAAGATTTGAACAAATTGTTGGAACAGCATGAGTTGTGATCCGTTAAGAGGAGCGGGGAGCTTTTACCCTTTTTGAGTCTGGTTCCTGTTCCTCTTCACTAGACGAGTTGGACTCCTGTTGTTGTTGCTGAGCAGACGCTGTGGATACAACCCCGGGACAATAATGTATCATTTAAATAGCAGAATGATTATTATTAAGGGATTTACCAGTAAATACTAAAAACAAACAAATATAAACCCAATATATGGGCTGTCAATAATATTAATAATAATAATACAACAAAGTCAATTTATTTTAGCTCAAGGCATCTTTAACCATTTAAGGAATTACTGTATGAGTTGGTATCGAAATAAGCAAGTAAATAAATATATAGATAAGCAAACAAGTGATAAGAATTAAAATAATAATAATAATAATAATAATTATTATTATTATTATTATTATAACAAAATGTTAATTAGTTAACTAATGAGGCACATTTTAAAAATTAAGGAAATTATCAGTAAGCAACTAAATAAATAAATACTGGCTAATAATGAAAGAAGATGAGGATGACATTATTTTAGGTGAAGGCACATTTAAAAAAAAAATCTGATTTATATAAATGATATAAAATTCTGTAAATAATACCAATATCAGTTAATAAATATATAAAATATGTAATATTAAAAAAGTGTATCACTTATACTGGCTCGAAAATAAAGTAACTGTCATGAAAATATTTGTATTGTAAATAATAATAAAAAACAGTTATCCTGATTATGAACATAAATGTACATGAACCAGCTCATCAGAACAGATCCATTATTAGAAATGACATGTGTTTAACTGTATCCCTATGCCATTAAAACATTGTGCAGCAAACAATGTGGGATGTATATGGCATGATGCATCACAAGATGAAAGTGGTATGTCCCACAGTTACCTGAATATTGTATGCAGGGAATATAATGAAAGCCAGTGGGAGATTAGACTGCATTATATAAGAGACAACTGTGCTGCATATAACAATGAAGATAACACAACCAGCAGCATGGGTTTTGTGCACGTGTACGTCATGGAAACAGCGCATTGCATCAAAACTTTAAAACCACCAAACTTATATTGTGTCATACATTTACACGATAAAGAAGTGAAATTATGTTACTGCACCTTTAAAATTCTTTGTGCTCTTATTTTTCTCTAGCATTTTAATTAAGTGATTTTAAACTGTGTCAATGGTCACTTTAACCTGCAATTACCTTTGTTTCTGAACCTGGAAAGAATGGTCAAGATGTCCTTCTGGTTGTCTCCTTTCCTCTGATCTGCTTCTTCGTTCCTCTTAATGCGCAGAGAGGAGAAGAAATTGAGTTTTCTGGGCGGTAAAGAGGCCATGTCATCTTTCGTGCCCGTGTGGGTCTTGGAGCTGAGAGCCACCTGCTCCAGTAACGAGGTGAGCTCACTTTCTGTCCTCGCTCTGGACTGACTGACATCAGTAGATGTGAGGTTGAAGGAGCCCTCAGACAACGGCCTGGCTTTCAGAGGTCTGTTTCTCCTGAGAACCACAGGGTTGTTTCCTTTTTTGCTGGTGGAGAAGGACTTCCGGAGACTGCTGGCCCACTGTTGGAAGCCAAGGAGCGGAGGAGTGGGTTCAGGTTGAGGACGGCTTGGTTTTGGTGGAGCTTCTGGTTCTGGTTGATCGTTCGGAGGACTCGTTGAAGTTCTGTCCCGTTGTTCTTCTCCAGAAGTCGAGGGCTTTCCAGGAGCAGCCAAGTCCCAGTCGAGCAGCTTCTCCTTTTCAGATAAAGACAGTGTGAGCTTCTTCTTGGGGCTGAGGGAGCTCGTCTCTGAGGGATCGGCTGCGATGACAGGCTCTGGAGAGGAAGTTCTTGGTTTTGGGGATTCGGGAGGAAAATGTGTGCGATAGAGAGGGATTTTTGGGATCTCTTCAATGGGTGTTGACTTCTTGTCCTCCATTAGGGGGCAGCCAGACTCTATAGTCGATGTTGCAGCCTTCGTTACGGAGAGCTGTTTGACAAAAGACAAGATCTTCATCAGCTCATGGACACATCAATTGAAGAATTGTTAATAGAATTAAATTAAATACTATTTTAATCAACCTCCAGCTGGAGTCAATAAGTGATCATTTGAGGTTAGACAATGATGTTACACAGATTGACAGACAAAGTGAATGTAAATCTGTTTACAGATTCATGGATCTCCTCAAAGTCTGAGTCTCCATCTTCATCTGCCAGGGCTTCAGTTTTATCGTCTGGTTTTCCACGGTGAAATTTCTTAATCAGGACGAGGGGCAGAGCTGCGTGAGGAAATGATGCCAAAAAGGGCTTTGATGAGTGATCACAGATCTAATTAATCAATAATAAAAAATAACACTAGAAAATAAACATGATTAATAATTATGTGTATGAGCAAATAATAATAAATCAATACCCTTTCAATTCAGAAACTAGATTGTGAAATTTAGTATTCACTCTAGTTAGTTTCACTGAATTATCATTTCATATTAGCCAAGTTATGCTTGCGAGGAATATGACATGGTAAACAATGGCTAAATTGAGCTAATAACTACAATAACGATCTAGAATTAACTATGCAAAACATTTAAAATATACTGAAAAGAATTAAATGTTTGCCTGTACTAATTGCTTTTGTATGATCTCAAACAATGGCTGTGAAACAGACCAGCAGCGTCCTCTGGTGAAGAGAGAGGATATGACCGGCATCCAACAAGAGACACGTAGTCTGAATGTAAAGCCTTTGAAAAAGTTGCTTTAGAGTTTTGCTTTCACTGCAAAATACCAGGAAACTGAGCTCTAATAATAAAACACATGTGTTTAGGCGACCAAAAGCTGCCTTAGCTTTTATAAATAGATCATGCATGACGCTTGATATTAATCCAGCCAGGATTAACAAATGAATTCAGATTAGTCTTGTATGGCATCTAACATCACAGACACTACAATAGGCAAGGCTGAATCATTCAGCATGTTCAGCTGAGACACAGATAGACTCATTATTTTGAGCTCTTTATCAACCTTGAGCAGATAAACAACTCCGGCCTGCATAGAAACTCAACCGAGAATTAAGACTGTTGCTGAAAAAGACAGGCTCAGTGGGAAGGAAAAACACTTCTGCCGTGTCTGAAGGTTTCCATATTGTTGGTTTTATTCGTGGGAGACTGAATGATACTTACTGGATCGGATTTTCTTCCTCCAGAGGTTGTTTTTGTTGGTAATTTCACCTTTGGCTGTGGAGCGTTTCACTGCTGAAAAAAAGAGAAACTCCGAGTGAGCGCTTAAAGTGACATTGATCATTTAAGAGCGTTTTATTTCAATATACATAATGCAAAGTTTCAGTGTATATTTATTGTTTCACTTTGGAATGTGTTTTCAGCCAATAGCCAATAAAGACGAGCTAAGCAAACAAATCCATCAGCTGTTGTCTAACAAGCTACATGTGTGACCGAACAAAATGTTCATCTCGCTCAAGACAAGTCCACGGGCCAAAAATAATATAAAGTCGACGGGAAAGTCTGGCTTTGACTGCCACTCCTTAACCTCATTCAAAAAATGTATGAAAATACAAGCAGGAAACTCAGAGATGAACTTAAATCCAGTAATTAATAGTGCAAAAGAGACATTTAAGCCATCCTTGTATAAAAGTAATGTGCATTTCAAAATGTGACCTAAAAAGTGTCCAAATACATTTTGGGGTCATTATAAAAAGACAAAAACAGGAGATGCTGTGACATTGTGAAACTATGAGGAAAACCTAAGTTTTGACTGACCTTTCTGCAGCAGAGAATCAGGACACACAGCTGCAGGATCTGCAGGATCTGGCTTTTTAGATGAATCTTTGACTTCACTACTCCAAAATAGGCAAAAGAAAGTATTAGACAGGATCTTTGTAGCGTTCACACTTTATTATTTTTAGTTATTTAATAATATTAAAACAGTACAGTAATTATAATAAATACTACAGCTATTATTAATTATTAAATGTTAAAGAAATGTTCACTCTAGACAATGTAGAAATACTGATTAACACAGTATCTCTCACTCGTATGGCCCAGTAACACATGTGGAGTCTAACATGTCGACACAGGTACATATTTTATTGAAAAGTATCATTCTTACACTTAAATTGTCTTTCGGTTGGGTATGTTCAGCGAACAAATACTGCATTGTTTTAAGCACTGCACGAGTGAAACTTCATTGGAAATTGCAGTTTTATGTATTGCTACTTGATAAGAAACAAAGTCTTATCTTTCAAAATGATGTGAATTTTTTTTTCTCTTCAGGAATCCAAACAATAAATACAATTTTGACGCTCTTCGATGTAGCACGATGGATCACTGTATAAACGCTTCAGTTAAAACCGTGCCGAGCACAATCACCCCTTACTCTTTACTGATAGATTTAATGTAAAAAAACAAACATCTCATGCCTCAAGGAATCGCTGAACCAATGTTTCAATTGGTTTAAAGACCTCAAAAAGAACAGCTAGTAAACAAAAGACACAAAGCATGTTATGTTAGTTCGCTATAAATTAAGTCTAGAGAAGAGCTTTTCGTGAAATATTAGACTATATAGGCCTACTCATATTTTACTTTTTTTTTTTATATATATATATATATAGCCTATGACAGCCACTGTGTAAATGAATATATTTCAACAACACATATACATTTAGAAGTTAATTTAAGAACTGCATTATGTATACAAACATGTAAACTGCACATTTCTAAGTCGAGTGTTGATTATTATATTTAAAAATGAATAGTAGGCAAATTAAATAGAAGACTGGGCTTTGTTGTTGATTGCAATCTTATAGTAATGTAAAAGGTCTCGCTATAGTTTAAAGCATAAGTTGAATTTTATTTCAAGAAAGAGCAATTTGTTCAGTAATCCACCGTTTAATTTGAAATAAATAAATATTTTATTTTACAGCTGTACCTTGGTTTTGACGTCACTGTTCAGTATCAGTATCGTCAAAACCGAGGTACATACCGAACCGTTATGTTTGTGTACCGTTACACCTCTATTAGACATTCACATTTAAAGTGAATGGTGTAAACCAACCTCATATTTATGACCTCTGTTGAGCCTGAGAGAGCCTGCACTTCTGCACTCTCAGCCGGAGCACTGGGCTTCGACAAACCCTTCGGGTCATTCTGAGATCTGGAGTCTGATTCGGCTCCTGCGGGGTCCACGCACACACATGACAGAATTAATTTATAAACCAGACCCTGATATCATGCTCTCCATATTCAGAATAGATTACGTACCTTAATGTCTGGATTTCACCAGCACAACAACAACAACATCTTATAGTAACAAATTTTGTTTATTAATTAACATGAATTTATTATTATTACACATATCCCTGAAGAGTAACTTTAATTTATAAAATGTTCCATGGGAGTCTTTTTAGTGGATCTTTAATTAAAAGCTTTTTAAAGCTGAATTCCTGTTTAAATGATGGTATAAGGTCATTGAAAGCTTTCATAAGATAACAGTATGTCTGAACACTTGGCTATATGTTAACTAATTTCTCATCTCTTTATTCCTGTTAAACAGACATTGTAACCTTGAGACACTCTCCATATGAATGTCTGTTTTGATTAGTGTTTTTCAATAGCTTCTATCCCTCACTATTTAGCTCTCTTTCCCTTTAGCACACTCTATGATAGTCATTCATGTATATGCTGTATACTGCAGTCAATACTGCTTTTTTGTGTCAGATGAGTTAAAAGACATAGCTCAAAGTTTCTAAAAGAGTTATTTTTTCATTCATTTTTAACCCTGTACATCTTGCACACAAAACCACCCCAACAAAATGATTTGAGAGTTTTTATCTTCATATTTTGCCTACACAAAATAGCAAGATTAATGAAATGAAATATGGATATGAATACATTCAATTAAACTCATTTTCTCTTTGGGGGGTGAGACCCTAAGGCTATTTTAATAGCTTGATAAAAAAAAAAAAAACATATACACATACAGTGGGTACGGAAAGTATTCAGACCCCCTTAAATTTTTCACTCTTTGTTATATTGCAGCCATTTGCTAAAATCATTTAAGTAATTTTTTTTGACAGGAAAACACAATTGTTGACATTTTTGCACATTTATTAAAAAAGAAAAACTGATATATCACATGGTCCTAAGTATTCAGACCCTTTGCTGTGACACTCATATTTAACTCAGGTGCTGTCCATTTCTTCTGATCATGCTTGAAATGGATCTACACTTTCATTTGAGTCCAGCTGTGTTTGATTATACTGACTGGACTTGATTAGGAAAGCCACACACCTGTCTATATAAGACCTTACCGCTCACTGTGCATGTCAAAGGAACGGCCTGAAGAGCTCAGAGATAGAATAGTGGCAAAGCACAGATCTGGCCAAGGTTACAAAAAAAAAAAAAAAAAAAAACACATTTCTGCTGCACTTAAGGTTCCTAAGAGCACAGTGGCCTCAATAGTCCTTAAATGGAAGATGTTTGGGATGACCAGAACCCTTCCTAGAGCTGGCCGTATGGCCAAACTGAGCTATCGGAGAGGTAAAGAAGAACCCAAAGTTCACTGTGGCTGAGCTCCAGAGATACAGTCGGGAGGTGGGAGAAAGTTGTAGAAAGTCGACCATCACTGCAGCCGTCCTCCAGTCGGGGCTTTATGGCAGAGTGGCCTGAAGGAAGCCTCTCCTCAGTGCAAGACACATGAAAGCCCCCATGGAGTTTGCCAAAAAATACCTGAAGGATTCTCTGGATTGATGAGACCAAGACAGAACTTTTTGGCCTAATTTCTAAGCGGTATGTGTGGAGAAAACCAGGCACTGCTAATCACATGTCCAAGTGGGGTGGGGGTGTTTTTCAGCTGCAGGGACAGGACGACTGGATGCAATCGAGGGAAAGATTAATGTGGCCAAATACAGGAATATCCTTGATGAAAACCGTCTCCAGAGTGCTCAGGACCTCAGACTGGGCCGAAGGTTCACCTTCCAACAAGACAATGACTCTAAGCACACAGCTAAAATAACGAAGGAGTGGCTTCACAACAACTCAGTGACTGTTCTTGAATGGCCCAGCCAGAGCCTTGACTTAAACCCAATTAAGCATCTCTGGAGAGACCTGAAAATGGCGGTCCACCAACGTTTACCATCCAACCTGACAGAACTGGAGAGGATCTGCAAGGATCCCCAAATCCAGGTGTGAAAAACTTGTTGCATCTTTCCCAAAAAGACCCATGGCTGTATTAGATCAAAAAGGTGCTTCTACTAAACACTGAGGAAAGAGTCTGAATACTTAGGACCATGTGATATTTCAGTTTTTCTTTTTTAATAAATGTGCAAAAATGTCAACAATTCTGTGTTTTCCTGTCAATATGGGCTGCTGTGTGTACATTAATAAGGAAAAAAATGGACTTAAATGATTTTAGCAAATGGCTGCAATATAACAGAGTGAAAAATGTGAGGAGGTCTGAATACTTTCCGTACCCACTGTAGTATGTATACACAGCTGAGAAAATAAGTTTTTAACACCTCACCATTTTTCTCGGTTAATATATTTCTAAAAGTGCCGTTGACTAAATTTTCACCAGATTTCGGTAACAACCCTAGTAATCAATACATACAAAGAAAGTAAAACAAAAAAAATTCAAAAATTAAGTTCTGTGTAATAAAGTGGAATGACCTAAGGGAAAAAGTATTGAACACATAAAGAAAGGGAGGAGCAAAAAAGCATGGAAAGCCAAAACACCAGCAGAAATATCTCAGTGATTAAAACTCAGTCCTGCCCGTTGTCAGTGGAAATTAATATTAGTTTGTTCCCAACTGACGGCCTATCCAAAGGTGTCTCATTATCAACGTGTCACACAGGAAACATTTCATGATGGGTAAAAGCAAAGAGCTCTCTTTTAAGACCATGACAACTTTATTGTTGCAAAACATACTGATGGCATTGGTTACAGAGGGATTTCTATACTTCTGAATGCTCCAGTGAGCATTTTTGGGGCCATAATCCAGAAGTGGAAAGAACATAATTTCACCATAAACAGGCCACGACCAGGTGCTCCTCACAAGATTTCTAACAGAGCAGTGAAAAGAATAATCAGAAGAGTTTTCTAAGAGCCAAGGACCACTTGTGGAGAGCTTCAGAAAGACCTGGAATCAGCAGGTACAATAGTTTCAAAGAAAACTATAAGTAATAGACTCAACCGCCGTGGCCTGTATACACGCTCACCACGCAAGGCTCTACTGCTGAAGACAAAACACGGTGAAGCTTGTTTAAAGTTTGCTGCACCACATTTAGACAAGCCTGTGAAATACTGGGAGAATTGAGTCTGGTCCGATTAGACCAAAATTAAACTCTTTGGATGCCATAATACAAACCATGTTTGGAGGACAAATGGTATCCAACGTCACCTCAAAAACATCATTGTAGCACTGGCAAAATTCATATAATTGAAGGAACGATGAATGGGCAAATGTACAGAGACATTCTTGATAAAAATCTGTTGCTATCTACCAGGATGATAAAACAACGGTAGATATTTCAGCGAGACCATGATCCCAAACACACAAGAAAACTCTAATTTGGTTTCAGACAAAGAAATAAAGCTGCTAGAAAGGTCCAGTCAATCACCTGACTTGAATCCAATAGAAAATCTATGGAAAGAACTAAAGATTAGAGATGAAATCTTCAAGATTTGAAGGCTGTTTGTGTGGAAGAATGGGCCAAAATCACACCTGAGCAATGCATACGACTAGTTTCTCCATACAGAAGGCATATTTAAGCTGTCATTACCAACAAAGGCTTTTATACAAAGTGTTAATCTGGTGAAAATTCTTTAGAAATATTTTTACTGAGAAAACTGGTGATGTGTTCAATACTTATTTTACCTGAAGTATATAAATTATAATTGAAATGATTATTGTGTATCATTTGAGTTCAAAATAGAAGGCAGTGCAATCACCTACAAAAAGAAGATAAAAGGACAGGATAGAAAAGACCCAAAAGAACCAAGTTAAGTTTGACTGTAAAGGAATTCAGACATAATTTAAAATGGGTCTGATGTATGTTCTAAAAATGTTCTTTAAAAATGGTTTGTTGCAGTTCCAATGCTTTTAAAAAAAATGGGATGTGAAGTTAAAATGTGTGAAAAGTGAAAAAACTAGACAAAGGGGGAGGATTATGTTTGTGAATCTGGGTGTGATACATCTGGTACAGGGTCATTTTTTAGGCGTATACTTAATTATGATAGTTGGGTTACATTTCTTCTTATTAGCTTGGGAGTTGCATTGATGAGTACAAATACATCTTTGTTGAGGTTTACACAGGAAGCTCAATGAATCGGCAGACAATAAGGCAGAAACAAACTTTTAGAGTTAAAAATGAATTTATTTTATGCGTACAGGCTTTATATGTATGATAAATTAGGAGAAAAACAGTCTTTTATTGTGAAATATACAAAGAAATAGTAAGATAAAATTTACAAAAAACCATCCTTAAAGGACTTGAAAAATTGTGCAAAACTAAGTCTTCTTATAGGACGACCTCAGTTTGTTTTTAGGAAAAGGAACAAGAGAGTGCTCTTACATGGGATTGGGATAGTAAAGCAGCCTCTGCAACAGAGAGGACAAACACGGAGAGAAACAAGAAGGGAGGTTACTTTACGGGATGCCGTGTACTGGAAAAACAGGTGCATTTAAAAAGCATGCTGGGATAGTCGAGCGTACAAGTGCACTTCTGTTAGTAAGTTAACTTTGGTAGCAAACAAATGCAATGGCGACTTCCAGTGAAGGACAGCGATGTTTGGTATATCTAATAAGAAATGTTCATACATTAGACCCATGCTGCATTCACAATAATGCGGTTAATATTAAAGTTAAGGGAGCCAGTGCAAAGCTAAACAATCTGATCACCTGACCCATGCAGGCCAATCACGTTCCTGCTCTTACGGTTCAGCCAATCAGAAGTTGGAGCATTGGAAACTTGAAACAGACTATGTATGATGTAGAAAAGGGTGCAATATGAAGAGAAAAGAGGAAATTGAGAGAGAAATAGCACTAAAATCAAGGGTGAATTTTCCAGAACTATAATTATGCATATTCAGTACACTTAAACACTGATAAAACAGTGCAAGAACAACAACAACAACAAAAGTACACTTTTAAAGCTTTACACCACACATTTAGTGGAATGTTTGCATACTGATTGATTGAACAATTGGAGGTACCCTATTCACGGTGATAAGGAGGGACATTTCCTCCACTTTTACATTAGAAATCAATGCAGAATAGGATGCATTTGACCAATAAAGACTATTTGCATTACATCACAAAGGAAAAAACAACACCACAATTTTGGTTATAAGCCATAATCTAGATTCCCCAAAAAGCCATAAACTAAGAAAAAGTGAAAAAAAAAAAAAAAAAAAGACAAAGCGTATCATATTTCCTCATTAACAAAGTCGTCAAAATGCATTTTAATACTGTTTGGCATTTCCATTGCACATTGAACAAGGGGAGATGCAGACCTCTTAACGTTGCAGTCCCGTTAACCGGCAGTTTCAGGCAGTTAGGATAAAGCGGCACAACCCTTCTCAGTAAAGTGCTCTTAGTTTATCAGCTTTGGATCTTACATTTTCAATTAAAGGAATATTTACAAACACTGAATGTTTCTTAAACCCTGTAGGGCCATGGTTGTTCTTAAAGGGACGGTTCACCCAAAATGACAATTCTTTCATCATTTACACATTCATGTCATTCCAAACCTGTAGGACTTACTTTCATTTGTAGAACACAAAATAAAATACTTTGATGAATGTTGATGATGTTTTTGTAATACAATAAAAGTCAATGGGGTCCAAAAAATAAAACCACAAACAAAAAATAACATTTGACTCCATTGACTTTCATTGTATGGACACACTTCTCATTAATTAAAATATGTTAATTTGTGTTATGTTGAAGAAAGTCAGTCATACAGGTTTGGAATGACATGTGGGTAAGTAAAAAAATAAAAATAAAAAAATAAAAGACAATTGTCTTTTTGGTTTGTACTGTCCCTTTAAGAAAATTTTAATTCAACTTCAAATTATGTCAAACTCTGTCAAAGGTACTGAGAAATAACTAAATATTATAATTAATAAACTAAGGATGTCAGTGTAAGGGACTGGCCCAGTCTACAGAGTTTAGGAAGCCCCTTCCCTCGTCAGTCCAGCGGTACCGAGGACCCTTTAAGGCAGCTGGAGCCCCCGGTACGGCTCGACTGACTCCATCATGCTCACTGGGGAGGGAGCGATGGCCTCTCGGCTCATCTGGCCCGTCATCTCATGCAGCATGTATATGAAGGGCACACCCAGACTCAGTAGCTCATAAAGGAATGCATAGTCCTCCTGGCGCTCTCTGAGGTGTAGCCCTACGGCCCGGGCCGTCTTATACATCCAGCGGGCAAGCTGGCGGGGCGTACCGAACAGTGTGCGGCCCACGTGCAGTGGCCAGTGCAGACGTTTCCTAATAAGGGAAGTCAGGGTACCTGAGGAAGGGCCGCGGAGGCTGTCGGTGGCTGTGTAATCAGTACTAACGCTGGACGAGGGTCTGCCAACACCGTTGATCTGTAATAATGAGGATGTACATAAAACAGAAGAGGATGGGAACATTTAACCTAAACTAAAAGTTTCTTCTAATGTACATTTCAAATGTGCATAGGATACGGCAAGTAGGCTGCACCAGACAGATATAATGTATATATTAGTGATGATAATAATAACAATAACAACAACAACTATTACTAATAACTATAAATAATAAAAAGAAAACAACTAATAATAATGATAATTTAACTAGATTATTACTATTATTATTAATTGTATTACTATTATTAGTATACTATTATAAATAATAATAATAATAATAATAATAATAATAATACTACATGACTGAACAATAAAAATGTTTCTTAAAATAATCTTCTGATATTCTGATTATAGAAATTCTGATTATTAACCAAAACTTCATTATCTTGATTATTAATAATAGTTCTAATGATTAAACACAACACTGTCACAAATAACTAATTATATTTCTAATAACTAATGATTATATACTATTATAAAGAATACAATTTTTTTTTATAATTGTGTATAATAATGATTACTAGTATTATTGTTGTTACTATTATTAGTTATAGGTATTAATAACAACAACAACAACAACAACAATAAATTACTAATAACTTATAATTATGAATGAATAATGAATATAAAATAAGAATAATGAACAGATCTAGATTATCTAGATTATTACTATTATTATTAGTGTTACACCTATTATTAGTCATAGGTATAAATAATAATAATAATAATAATAAAAATAATACTACTACTACTACATGATGGAATAATGAAGATTATTCTGAAAAGTTATCATTATTATTAACAAAATCTACATTATCTTGATTATTAATAATAACTATAATTAATAACACAACCTATAACTAATAATTATTACTACTATTGATATACTACTGTAAATAAAAATAGCTTTTATAATTAAATTATAATAATGATTATTACTATTGTTTACTATTATTAGTTATACAGTCAGGTCCATAAATATTGGGACATCGACACAGTTCTAATCTTTTTGGCTCTATACACCACCACAATGGATTTGAAATGAAACGAACAAGATGTGCTTTAACTGCAGACTTTCAGCTTTAATTTGAGGGTATTTACATCTAAATCAGGTGAACGGTGTAGGAATTACAACAGTTTGTTGTTTGGTAAACTCTAATCTGGCCTTCCTGTTTTAGAGACTCACCAATGGTTTACATCTTGTGGTGAACCCTCTGTATTCACATGGTGAAGTCTTCTCTTGATTGTTGACTTTGACACACACATACACCTACCTCTTGGAGAGTGTTCTTGATCTGGCCAACTGTTGTGAAGGGGGTTTTCTTCAACAGGGAAAGAATTCTTCGATCATACACCACAGTTGTTTTCCATGGTCTTCCGGGTAGTTTTGTGTTTGGAAAGCAACCAAAGAGATTTTTAAGGGAAAGAAGTGGAATGTTATGCAATGGCCAAGTCAATCACCTGACCTAAATCCGATTGAGCATGCATTTCACTTGCTGAAGACAAAACTGAAGGGAAAATGCCCCAAGAACAAGCAGGAACTGAAGACAGTTGCAGTAGAGGCCTGGCAGAGCATCACCAGGGATGAAACCCAGCATACGCTGATGTCTAATTGATCTCCAGACTTCAGGCTGTAATTGACTGCAAAGGATTTGCAACCAAGTATTAAAAAATGAAAGTTTGATTTATGATTGTTAATCTGTCCCATTACTTTTGGTCCCTTAAAAAGTGGGATGTACATATACAAACTGTTGTAATTCCTACACCGTTCACCTGATTTGGATGTAAATACCCTCAAATTAAAGCTGAAAGTCTGCAGTTAAAGCACATCTTGTTCGTTTCATTTCAAATCCATTGTGGTGGTGTATATAGCCAAAAAGATTAGAATTGTGTCGATGTCCCAATATTTATGGACCTGACTGTATGTATTAATATTAATAGTAATAATACATGACTGAATAATACAAATTATTCTGAAAAGTTATTATTATTATTATTATTATTATTATTAATAATAAAATCTAGATGATCTTGATTACTAATAATAAATATAATAATTAAAAACAACACCACCTTTAACTTATTGTCCCTCCATGTCACTGCTTGGACTTTGTTTTCAGTTTGCTCTGTTTCGACCTCGAATTTGTATGCATTGTTATTAAATTACAAACACCTTTTAAATAAAATGAGGAGTGCATCAGATGTAAATAAAAATTATTTAAATAACTGATTTAAATAAATTATTTTTGTAAATAAATTATTATAACTAATTCTAAACTTTATAACTGACTGATTTATTGGTTGACCACATCGGTTTAATAATTTATTAACATTACCTCTCCTCTTCGATGCCTACTGCTGATGTTTCTCTGAGAAAAGTGCAGCTTGCAGTAAAAAGTGCCTGCAAGAAAATAACAAGTAAATAATGTACACCATTCAATACCACACACTACATGTAGCAGACAGTCTAATGAACAGAAATGGCATTATAAACGCAACCTCGCGCTAACAAACCTTGGTTGGAGTCGAAGGCATGACCACCGAGCCGCAGTGTGCAGCCACAGATGTTACAGCGGAAACACTCTCTGTGGAAGAAGTATCCCTCCGCACTGAGCCGCTCCATTATGTACACACGCTTCTCACAGAAGTGACAAGTGTCGCTGCCGCCCAGAGCCAGAGGAAACTCCTTCCGCATGCTGGTCTGAAACACGTCATCCATTCAACAGTGAGAAGGGATAAAAGGGATCAAACTAAATTGAGCTGTTACAACATTGTTCTAATACACTGCAATGAGATCAGACACACAGGTTACTTATGGATAAATATATAAATAAATTCAAAAACATTCCAAATAAAATCAAATTACTAAATCATATTATTAATATAAAAATAATTTTTTTTATATAGTTTACATGGCATGCTAAGTATTTTGCTATATTACTAGCACATTGATCAGCTGTTTTAATGAGAAAATTAGAAACTGGTCGAAACATCACAGATTTAAGTTAGCAGGTCAGTGAAATCACACAATATGAAAAGGGCACAATATTTTGTAAATAGGTCAATAAAACAATGCTTAAGCCAAAGCATGAAACATAGTCCTGAAAAATAAGGCAAAAAGCTTGTGCTTTGATTAGCCAGATTTAAGAATATACTGTATATGACTGCCCCAGATTCTGCACTTCTTCTGGCCTCTGTCTGTGGACAAATACTCTCTTAACTAGTTGTGGCCTTCAGCAAAACAACATGCCGTTTTTGCACTTTTTTCCACTTTCCACAAGATTTGAACACACCATTTAACAATAGAAAACAACTGAGAAATAAAAGAAAACCTCATGACATTGGCCTACATCCTGAGGCTGAAACATTGTTGGGAGAATAAAAAGACTTCAGATTCACATAAATGACAACATGGCTTCTGAAAACTTCAGAGGATTCTGTAGCTTCAAGAAACAACCTTGTCCCGGGACAGAAGCTGCTTACCAGCGAGAGGGTGAAGGGGTTGTTAGGTCTGTGATCGGTCTCGTATAATATGGCCAGAGTAGCAGCTTTAACACCAATAGCAGAAGAAACCTTTCCTACCGTTCTCTGACGATCAGCGGGGAAGAAATGAAGGGGGGAAAGGAGAATAGAAATAAAACAAAGCAAATCAGGAAAAAGAAAAATGCAGTAGATATTCAAACCATAGTGAAGAGTGATACAGATGTGAAAGTGTGGAAAAGCCAAGTCTTTGTAAGTACAATATTTAAATGCATTCTTTTTTCATGAAAGTTCCATTTACTTTTTTTAAAGAAACAATGCCCTATTTCTATACTCCCATTTAATAGATTTCTATCTATGAATAAGGAATACTACTATATAGAAATATGATGAGTTTTACCACAGTCTTATTTCTTCATGGTATAGGAACTTAAGGAAAAGCAACATTTCTTAAAGTGTTGCAATCTCTCAGGAAACTACTACATAAAAACAATTATTGTGTTCTTTCATGCATTCAATGTGTAACACATTTGACGCTCCTTCAAAAGGAAGAAGAAATGCGTGACTGTTTTTACACTGGCCCTAGTTAGAAACCAATTAATTTTCTGAATTGTACAAAAAAAATGAAGGAAAACATCTTTATCAATGACAAAACATTATAGTGTTTATGCAAGGTTAAGGTCAGTTTATTAGCAGCTTGAATACCTGTTTGGAGGGGTCAATGCACTCTACACGTCTGATTTCAGAGCGATCTGTGTGTTTATCGTCCTTCAGTTGTGTTTCTGAATCTTCACTGCACTACAACCAATGGGAAGATGCCTTTCAATATGAATCACTCACAGATTCTGATATATTCTGTAATGTACCTCTAACCACAGTCTGTGCAGATACACTTCAGAGTGTTAATGCAGTCTAAAACAAGAGAACTTCACTAATTACTATTAATATAATCACAATGTTTTACCTGCTGGTGTTGGACTGAAGGAACAGGAGACAGACGACAGGAAAGAGTAGAGGATTCTGGGATAGCGTGAAATGAGAAGGCTTCAGAAGGAGAGGAAGAAACGACAGCAGAACTTTCATCTGCCTGTGTGAGGAGAGCAGGAAGATGTAGAAAAAGAAACATAGAAAAATGAAAGAAAGAAATCACAATCCAAAGATTACACAAAAACTGAACACTAAGATGACAGAAGGGGAGGACAGAGATAAAATAATAATAATCAAAAAAAATGTATTACCACTACTAGTAATAAATGATTTATTCATTTTATTATTATAGTAAAATACAGAATTATTTTACATATTTGTTATAATTAATAAATAAAAAAATACTACTACTAACAATAAATTGTATTATATTTGTGTAAATTTTACTAAAATATTAATATGTATTAAATAACTTAATCACAATATAATTATAATGAAAAAATTAATATTTAGTTACAATAAATAAAACACTACAAATATAAATAACATTAATTAATCCATTATTATAAATATTAAACAAATACAATTTTAATAAAATTAATGTTTCAATATTTAGAATTAAGTATAAATATAAAATGTAAATTTGTTTATTAAAAAAGTTAATTATATTTATTCAATTATTTTAATTTATTGAATTTTATTTTAAAAATATTGTAACATTTGTATCAATTCATTATTGTTATTATAAGTTATTATTAAAGTGGAGCTGATATTAAAAATATTAATCTTTTAAATATTGTTATAAAGAAATTAAATTAGGACTACTAATAAATACATTTATAATAATATTAATGTTTAAATAATATTTAATAATATTCTAATTGAATAATTTTAGAGGAAAATTCTCTAAATTCCTCCTTCCATCCTCCTCTCCTCTTCTCTCTTCTTACAAAATAAGTTATAAATATTATACAATAATTAAATTGGTCAAAAACGTGAGGGTCTCAGGCTCTCTCTATAGGAGAGAATGAAAAAGGGAAAGAAAAACAGAAAGAGAGAATAGAGGACTGCATTCAGGCAAAGTGGCCAACCACAACGTGACTGTTATGCACTCTTGATTAGTTCTGCTGAAATGAAAGCGTGCTGACCAAACAAACTGTTCTGCGTTTCTTCTGCCTCAGTTGTTGTGTTCAATAATTATATAAGTCAGGATGAAAAAGAAAAGGTCACTGTAAATGAAGCATGGCGAAAGACAGACACCACCAGATGCTGGCACATATAAGTCCTTTCTAGGGAAAATCCCTCATGAGGTCAAGTAAGGACAAAAACCAAAAGGCAACACACAGCACTTGTTAAAACATACTAAACATGCTCATGCCTCTATCACCAGCAGAGTGGACTATTGTAATGGTCTCCTCAGCAGAACATAGACAGCTGCAGCTCGTCCAGAACACTGCTGCCAGGATTCTGACTAGAACCAGAAAATCTGAGCATATCACACCAGTCCTCAGGTCCTTACACTGGTTTCCAATTACATTTAGGATTGATTTTAAAGTACGTTTACTTGTTTATAAATCACTCAATGGATATGCTCACTGAATATAAACCTCATAAGCCAACTCCGATCATTAAGATCAGTTAGAAATACCAAGGGTTCACACAAAACAAGGGGATCCGCTTTTAGCTATTATGCCGCCCGCAGCTGAAACCAGCTTCCAGAAGAGATCAGATGTGCTAAAACAATAGCTCTGTGCAACGTCTAAACTTATAGCACTCTATTTTATGTATAATCATTTTATATTTAATTTTATTAGTATTACATTCATTTTAAATCGATTTTTAAATTTAAATGAACTAGTTTCATGATTATTTGACTTTCTTTTTTGTAAAGCACTTTGAATTACCATTGCATATGAAATGTGCTATTTAAATAAACTCGCCTTGCCTAAACTGGCCACTGAAGTTTTGTGAGCACACAGTAAGCAGGGCTATACCATCATGTGTTAGTAATACTAACGCAATGCAACCTGAAGTTTAGCTTTTCACCTGAAGTTGAGGTGGTTTGCCAGTGAACAAGCAGCTCAGTTGCTGAGCGCGCTCTTTAATGCTCTTTTTGTTGAACTGTCTAGTAATTTCAGCCTGCACTTTTCTCTGCAAAGCATTCAAAGGCAAAGGAGAAAGAAAGCATTACATGAAAGAAAGGGAGTAAAACTATCACTGTTTGTAGCAATAGGTAGGTTTGGACTGATGCATCACAGCGTTCACCTGAATGACCTCCTCTTCCAGCTTCTGTAGGCACTGCAGCATGCCGCCCAGGGCTAAATCTGAGGGGTCTGCCGGCTGGAGCACTTTGAAGGGAATGTGAGGAGATCTGGGACGAGACTCACTGACTTGATAACTTGAGGGAATTCCAGTGAGCTGGAGAGTGTGATGAACGCTAGTGCTTTTATAGTCGGACTGGATCTCTGTTTGACTGTGGCTGGACTGGATTTCTATACAGTGGTCAGAATGATGGGTCTCATTCTGCATGTGAGATTCCAGCAGTCTTAGATAAGGAGAAGGCTGAAAGGACACAGGTGATAATATTTCAAAGCTGAAGCCAGATTCACAAAATTATAAGGAATGAATGATATACTGGTGCCATATTGGATATCAGCAGATTTTCTTTTTTTTTTTTCGTCATACTCGTAGATGCTGGATATTTTAAGTTCATTCTAATTTCCTCTATTTTTACGTTTAGATCATATAGTACGTACTAACTAACCTACAGTGACATTTTTTAAATGTAACTTTTTTTTTTTTTTTGCAAATTTAAAAATACATTTTATATTTGAATTATTTAAAAATGTTTTCATTTGAATTATTTTAATAGTTTTTTTGTGTTTTTATTAAAGAAAGTTTTGAATTTCTAAAATTTTTGGAAGGGAGGGGTTTGCTCCGAACTTGCGAAATTCTGAGAAAGTTACAATATTTTCTGACCTTAGATGCATTTAAAACCTGTTGTAGTGGACTCCAATACAATATTAGGACACTTCAAAATACATATGACCTGCTCTTTAACTATTTCCCCACCAGCATGCTTTTGAAAAGTTGCCAGCCACCGCCAGTAATTTTGATGATTGTCACTAAAATCTGATGGCCTCCAGTATATTTTGCTATATGAATATTTTACTCCGTAACATTATGCAGTTTTCATTTATATCCAGTCTATTGCTGATGATCGCATTATTTTTAATATGAATCTGTTTACATTAGAGATCGCTCATTTCTCCATCCTGTTCACGTGTGTTTGTTTGGAAGGTTTTGTACTCGTTCAGATGATGTGTAATAGCGCCCCCTAATGTATAACAGTGAAAACACAAAAAGACATAAAAACTCATCTTTGGCGTGGAAGCGTTGTCTTCTAAAAGATGAGATAACTAATCAATTGTGGGAAGAGTGTTAATAGTTTATAAAATAGTCTTAAATAGTCTTAAATAGTCTTAAAAAAAGTCTAAATTCAAACTTTAAATAACTGTTCTAAAAATATCATACCACAAAAATGACATTTAATATGATTTACGCAAGTTGTGTTGTGTTCCTGGCTCAGCATCCGGTGGTGTTTCTGGAACATCAATGAATGACTGAATGCAGAAAATATACTGAATGACTGATTTTTGGAATATTATTCTAGGAAATGTCGATCTAGTGACATGGTCTTCTCATGTAAATCTCATTGTGTTGTGGATTTGCATTAGGTTTGCAGTGGACACACATAATGGAAACAAAACACTGCTGCATGGGATTGTGGGTGATGAGGAATGACAGATCTTCCCCGCTGGCGGAGCATACCTGCCATTTTGGTTTGGGTGGAGGGGGTGCAGACTGGCTCTTAGGTTTGGCAAAGCGCAGGTTTTCTGTCATGTCCAGAGATACAGGTTTGTCAGCCTCAGATTCAGACTAGTTTTGGTAACATTGCACCCGAGGAGATAGAAAGAGATTGAAGATGGAGAAAGAAAAAGGACAGAAAGCAAGAGAAAATCAGAGGGAAGCTAGAGAAGCCACAGAAAAAGGAAAGCAAAATGTAAGAGCAGAACAACAATGAAACCGCATTAAATTCTTAAGACCACAGATTGGCTTATGATCAACAACTCGACTGCACTGCACAGAAAGTTCATTAGCTGTTCACAGTCAGTTATGAAATATTAACACCCCATGAGTGACCTACATCCTTTAAGCCTATAATTGAGCAGCCAGACCATTTAATGACCACTGCTAATCTCAAAAAAAGGAAAGCCGGCTGCTAAAAAAAACAGCAGGACTATAACAATTATCCTGCATTATTCTTTTAAATTAAAAATGATCTGTAAATAATATACCCATACTTTTTGAAAATCTGTATCAAATCTATCAAATTTAATATAGAAACAGTAGAAATGTTATTTGTTTTTGTTGGCTGTTTCTTGTAATTAGTTTTTGGCTAATCTTAGTTTTCTAAAATTGACTAACTTTGGATCATATAGTGCTCTCTAACCTGCAGTGAATCTCAAAAAAAAACCTTACTAATTTAATAACACTTAAATAGAATCTTTAGCAAAATCTTAAAAAAATATCCATCCTTTCATTATAATTGTGGTGTCTACATTGACTTGTAGCACCAATTTACTTTAAGTGTTTATTCTGAATTTACTAAGGAACAATCAAATTATTAATTGTTATTTACAAATGTTTTCATTTTAAATAATTTTATAAATTTTTATTACAATAAGAATTTTTTATTTATTGAGAAAATCAAATTACAGTGGCATGCAAAAGTTTGGGAACCCCTTGCAGAATCTGTGAAAATTATTTTCCTACATGAAAATGTGAATAATTTTCCACATACTGTTCAAAAGTTCTTAATGCATCTCGTTTCCTTCTGGAGCATCAGTGAATGTTTGAACCTTTTGTAAAAGTTGTGTTTGAGTCCCTCAATTGTCCTCAGTGTGAAAAAAATGGATCTTAAAATCATAAAGTCACTGCTGGAAAGGGTTCAAATATGCAAAAGAAGCTGGAAAACTGAAGAATCTGCAGGACCTTAAAGATTTTTCTGAAGAACAGTTCTCAGTTTAACTGTTCAGAACAAACATTTTTCTTGTGGACTACATCTAAACATCTTTTATGTAAAATATCTTACTCAGGACAGTACTAAATACAGTACAAATAACGTGCATTTAGTATGATCTCTCTTATTTTGTTATAATTATTCACATTTTTACAGATTCTGCAAGGGGTTCCCAAACTTTCGCATGCCACTGAGTGCATTTAAAAAAGTATTTAAAATATTTTAATTTCAATTAAAGTTAAGGCTTTCAGTTTAACACGTTACTTAGTTATGAAGAAATAATGCAATTAAAATATTTTAATGCAGTTAACGCACTGGCCCCACCCCAAACCTGTACATCATCTTACATTTCATATTGTTGACTTGACAAATATGACACAGGGCAACCACTCCACAAAAATTCAAGATATTGGAGCAAAAATGCCCCTGTATGAGTTTTTGTATAAGTTTAAATGTGATTTTATATAACAGTAAAGTAAATAAAAAGTTGATATCATGTAACACAGCAACACATCTGAGCAACAGTGGTGTTTACTGTAGTTTCTGAATGAATCTGCATTTTAAACAAATGGAGTGAACAATGATTCAATGGCCCATTCATAAACACAGCCCTTTACTTCATTCCTGAAGCCTTTGAACAAATCAAATGAATGAATGACTCAAAGACACTTACTGCCACCTGCTGGCAGATTTAGTTTCTTATTTAGAGTATCATTTCATTAAAAAAAAGAAAAAAAAAAACATTAAATGTATAGTACACGCGAAAAAAAAAGAAAAAAAAAAGTAAATTCTATAATTTACTCACCCTTATGTCGTTTCAAACCTTTCTTTTGTGGTACATAAAAAAAGGGATTTTGAAGACTGTTGGTAACAAAGCTGTTTTGGTAACTAGTAACTTTAATTGTATTAACAAACATTGCTGAGATGTTTCTCAAATTATCTTTTATATTCCAAAGGTTTTAGGTGTAAGAAATGTTATGTTGAATCAAATAAAATATTTATTTCTAAAGCTACAATTTGTAATGTCTACTTGATACTTTCTCATTTAACACAACAATAGCTTTAAATAATCTTGTGTGGGTATTTTCACAAATTTATTTTGCAATTAATTAGATTAATTAATTTGTAATCGACTGACAGCCCTAATTAAATTATTTAAATGTAATTGTTTTTGTTGATTGGTTCTTTTGGTTCATTTCAGACTGATCTTAGTTTTCCAAAACTGACTAGCAAAACATTTGTCATTTTAAGTGTTACAAATTATTCATTGGTAACACTTTACTATAAAGTCAATAATTCAATAACATTATTTAACACACTACATTTAACATACTTTTTAAATGTACTGTTGTTATATTATTATGATTTCTTTAATCTATAAATATACAAGTGTTAATCTTATAAGCTCATAATAATAAATTAATATATGGTAATACATACCTGTATTCTAAATTTAGGATTTACAAATATATACATAGTCATACATTAGTCTAGATTATAAAATGCTGTAAAAGTAATGGAAAATTGTACTTAATGCATTATATCCACAACTTTTTCATGAAAAAGCACATACAAAAAATCCCAAATTCACAGCATTAATCTTACATTTTCTTCCGTGACAAACAAAAGTAAAGTTTTGAGATGCACCATCATGCATCCAGATTGAAGTATTCTGCATCTGATGAAGCAGAAGATTTACTTTCGCTTCACAAAGACAGGTATTCATAAGGGATTACAGACACGGTTCAGGAGCTGGATTAGATCAGAGATCCAGAGTATCAGTGCCACATGAGCAGTTTACAGTCTCTCGGCTTCTGAAATACTAAAACAGCCAACTACAGGACAAATGAAGATTCCACAAAGAGACTCATTACAGTTTCTGTTATCATTTTAGCATCGAAGGAGATCTTAAAGATCATAAATGAAGTATAATGTCTCCTGGTGGACAGTGGCTGCTGTAAAGAAGAAAAGAGAAGTGGAGCCGTACCTGTCTGCGCACACCACAGCTTGGCGCATTCTCTTCAAACCTGGCCAGCAGCTGAGTTGCCATGGAGCGCACCTTATTTTCCTTCTGCTCCTCTCTCTCTCCTACAGAGGGTGCACTCTGATTGGACATCAGCTGGGGAAAGAAACAGACCAATTAGCACAGGCAAAAGCACTAAACTGTGGGTGTTTAGAAAGAAGACAGATAGGACAAGCTAACATACCTCCTCCAGATGACTGCTGGCCTTCTTCCTCTTTTTGTTGTCATTGTCTTCCAATTTTTTATCAACCTTGTGATACAGAAGTGGTAGTGTTTTACACTTTATTAAGTTTAGATGTTGGCTCAGTTTACATTAGTTAAGTGAACAGGACAAAAACGCTACCTTTGGGACTCTCTTTCGAGGCATAGCGTGATTTAGTGAGCTGTAAAGAGAGTTTGTGGTCTTTGATGGATATTCTTCATTATTTGCATCAATCTCTTTGGGTACACCTGCAAACATGATACAAAATTCTGGTTTAGTATCATACTCTGGTGTGTGCCAATGCAAATGATCAGGAAATGCTAAACCAGTTTCAGCAGGACAACGCTAAAATGTACCTCTGATATTACCAATTATAATATTAAAATAAATGGATGAGAGCGTGTGTGTGTGTCTATTTATATATACACACACACACACATATACACACATATACATACATACATACACACACACACACACACACATATATATACACATCTTATAATTGAACATTAATAATATAATAGTTATAATAGTTACAATATAGATAGTTATAATTTAATATAATTATATAAAAAAATTTATATAACAATAATAGTTAATAGTGGTAGAAAAAAATGGAATATAAAATACATCTGTAAAATATTAAAAATATAAAATAATCATTGACTTACATAAGAAACAGTTTTTAGTTTGAAAAATCTTAGCAGTATTAAGATTGCATGCACTAATAAAAAAACACTTTGTCAACAGGAAAATATTATGGTCTGGTCTACACATTAAATTATATTAATAAACACCCTGAACTATAAAAAAATTATGCCGCAGCTTAAGTGCTTTTAAAAGGTAATTTAACAATATAATTATTTTAATTTCTTGTAAGCTGGAGAACGCTCAAAGCAAGAAAACACGTGCGCAGCAGATGCACAAATGCCCACTATCAGCTATGACACACAGCCCCTCAATCTGCAAGCTACATCTGCATGCCAACATTTTTAACATGCCTTACCCTGAGTCATGCAGCAATATCCAGAACATTATATTCCTCAACATGACAGTTGCCTAATGCAGTGTTTAATCTATAGCAAATTAGTCTTATGACAAATTTTGAATTGGCTCAAATGATCAAAAACAAACTTTAAATGGTGGCACTGGAGATCTTCCCACACTTAATTTAGAATAAAGTATATTTGAGAAGAGTTTTGTTTTTAAATCCAGGCTTCATTTGAAGGCGCATAAGTACATTTATAACACATTTCAGACTTCAGAATTATACTAGACTTTCACACTTCATTTGGGTTATTATTGAGGTTCTACAGTATGGAAAGCTCTACCTGTGACTGATTGAGGTGAGTTGCGGAACATCTCGTAAAATTTAGAGAGGTAGAGCACCATAATGAGCTTGTCTGGCCCTCGTTCTGCATTCATTTCCTTTCCTGTGGTGACCGGCTGGATGCCAAACTCCCGCTCTGCCACGTCAAACGCCAACTGGTTGTTTTTTGCGCAGTCTGCCTCGTTCAGGGAGTCAAAATCTCTGGACAGATGAAAAAGAAACCAGAGAAGTGAGATACATAAGTAGATCAAATGAGAGAAAACAGGGAAAACAGCTTATCAGGTCTAAATCCCATTCCATTGCACTGAGAACCTGTGTTCTCGCAATCTGTATCTTTAGTGATGCATAATATTTGTCCAAAACCCTCTCACAGAATTGTGTGATGATTAGACAAGCTGATTTATGATGAATTGCATCTTGACACATTTTCTTTCACATCTACAAGGAATCGCAAGATTTATAATAGAAAATTTGAAAATTATGAAATAATGGGTGATGTAGATCATGATGTAACCTCTACATGTTTTTCTTCCTCTTTCTTTTGGTCACTAAGCTGCAGAGGAACGAAATTGAAATATCAAAGCTATTGTTCTTAATGCTGCGTTCCAGAAACCCAGTGTTTTTCCCAACCAGTGAAAGTGCACTGGAACGGCAGTCAAACCCGTGACTTCGTACTAGATCGATGTACTCAGAGTTCAGAGTTCTGACGTCACACAGCACACGAAACAACGATGGCAGCCCCTACCAATAATATTGCCTACGGTTGCGGTGTTTGTGCAAGAAGTGCACGTTGAAAAATCAATTTTAGGACAAATGTAACTTTGCAATATAAATAATCTTGCTACAATTCCTTTCGCTCAGGAAGTTTGGCGTGACTTGCCTGGAACGGTACAAAGTCGTGAGTCGTGGGTTGAAATCGTGACTTACGAGCTCAGAAACCTGTCTGGAACGCAGCATAAGTACAACTTGTTTTGATGGCTCAGGGAAGGAGGTACCGCCACATGTGTGAGATCAAAGAGCCTTTGTCAAACCGTATGAGGGTGTGATCATGGGACTGTACGATAGCCAGTTTGTGTGTTATGTCCTGCTCACATGAGGTCCGGCCGCTGGCGGTGAATGAGGGCACACAGAGCCAAGCCGCTCCTCCAGGAGGTCGTAAGGTCGGTCAGATCCACTCCCCTGTAGCCCTGAGTCTGCTTCTGACACCACTGCAGCAGCCGGCTGGGACGCACCTCTGACTCTGATGTTAATACACACCATCATTAGGAGCTTTACAGTGAACCATTTTTAAATTAGGAAACTTAATAAATCCAAGAATCCAATAGATATATATTTTATATTCAGAGACAGATCAGAATTATGACAAATTAGATGGCTCTTTATAATACCTGCCAGTGACATACACTACTGTTCAAAAGTTTGGGTCAGTAAGATTTACATAATATATACCTATTACAATTATCCCAATTTACATTGAATTATGTATTAATAATAAATATTATATTATTGTTCTTTTAAACTTTCAATTCATCAAAGAATCCTGAAAAAAGTAGGACAGTTTCCACAAAAATATTAGGCAGCACAACGGTTTTAAAAACATATAATTTACAATATTACAGTACAACAGATAACAGTTCATTTAAATTGTAATATTTCACTATATTATTGTTTATATATATATATATATATATATATATATATATATATATATATATATATATATATATATATATATATATATATATATATATATATATATATATATATATATATATATGTATGTGTGTCTATATATATATGTATGTGTGTCTATATATATATATATATATATATATATATATATATATATATATATATATATATATGGTCTAATTATTAAACAAAAAAGTTTGTTTACATAATGTGTGTACTGTGTATATTTATTATGTATAATTACACATACATGAATTACACATGTAAACAAAAACTTATTTTGGATGCTATAAATTGTGATTAATCATTTGAAAGCACTAATATATATATATATATATATATATATATATATATATATATATATACACATACACACACACACACACACACACACACACACACACATATATACACACACACACATACTAGGGGTGTAACTTAGAGACCTGCACCAACTAATATTAACATTAAAATGATTGACATGCGCAAGCTAGGCATAGTTTCTAATTAGAACACGTTTTTAAAGGGTTGCACAATGTGGCCAATCACAGACTCAGCAGTTGATTTCTGGAACGCAATGGCCAATAAGAGACGATTAAGTTAGCATCTACCCACTGCAGTGCTGAAATTGCATGCTCACGAATCCTCTCATCTTAACACACTAAGTGTAGACACTTAGTGAAAGATTCATTGTGCATATATGTATTGTGTTATAACATAGCTTTATGAGATCACGATTAACTGAGATGTCAGCTTTTAGTGATGATAAAAGAAGTGCTCTGCTAGCATTCTGCCATGCCAAACCATGCACGCAGCAAACCATGCTTGCTTTTCTGTTAAAATAACAGTGGTTTGTGAATGCTGATGCTTAGCCTAAATAACAAATATTTTATGCTGGAATGTTGTGGAGCTTAGGAGATGTTATAGAACCATTTCATGTAAATTGATTTGAATCTGAAAAAAAAACTATATAGATTACTTTAATGCTGGACTTTTGCGGACGGGAGGGGGATAAAAAATGAATGTTGCAGGTGGGAGCGGGACCAGATAAAATACATTTCTGCGGGAGCGGGCGGGCGCAGGACAGAATCTTGCGGGAGTGAGACTCTAGTGTAACAATTCACAAAATTCACAGTTCGGTTTGATACGACACAGTGGTGTCATGGTTCGGTACGTTGGTTACGTGACAATGTTGAAAATATTTCAGTTTTAAACCATGAAGGCGAGCCAATGGATATCGCAAAAGCAACGTGTAAACTTTGTGCAATCTCAGTCAATTCACTAAGCAGAAAGTGAAAGTAAAGACAGAATGATGGAGTAATGATGGAGCTTTCGGCATCTGATGACACATTCTCTCAGAGTCGAAATCGACTTGCATGTGCATATTTATTTGATAAAAAAATACAGAAAAAACTTATAATATTATAATATTGTCATTTAAAATAAAAGTTTATATTTTAATATACTTTAAAATATATTCTATTCATGTGATGCAAAGCTGAATTTTCAGAATCATTACTCCAGTCTTCAGTGTTACAAGGTCCTTTAGAAATCATTCTAATTGGCTGATTTATTATCAGTGTTGGAAACAGTTGTGCTGCTAAAAGTTTGGAGTCAGTAAATTTTTCTCTTTATTTTTAGTAAGTAATTAATACTTTTATTCAGCAAGGATGTGTTAAATGGATAAAAAGTGAAAGTAAAGGACTCATATTGTTAGGAAAATATTTTAATTTTAAATACATGCCGTTCTTTTTAACTTTTTAATCATAGAAGAATTCAAAAAAACATGTCTTACTGATACCAAACTTTTGAACGGCAGTGTCCTGTATATACAAATACACACACACACACACACAAACATGTACATATATACTGTATATGGTGTGAGTGATAAGATTCACTACAAGTCCACACAAGCTTTTGTTGACTCTTTTCGTCATGTAACATGAACTTTTGGATTGAGTAGAGGGTGTGGGAATTATTGTTCCTGTGAGACCACATCCAGGTGAGCCAATATAAAACAAATATGGATCTTATGGCATCACTACATCCCATTTCTAGAATGAGATTTTAAGAGTTGGTTGAGTGAAAATAATGACACTATTCCTAGATTGTAATTATAAAACAAGTTACATTTTCAATATGAAGTTTTTTAAAGAGCTTTTGTTTCAACAGTAGCACAATCAAGGGGAATCATTACCTGATATTGTTCTCTTTTTCCATCAATTTTAAGTGGAAATGCAGAAATAAGACAAAATTGCGAAAAAAGTTGTTGCAAACCAAATGCAGGCATTACTTGAATTTGCATTGATTCTTGTGGTCGCAGTCCCTGAAAGGACCGTTTCAACAAAAGATAATCAGACAGTCAAATTTGCTGCCATCTTGTAAGACACACAAATCTGAACGTACCTCGTCTGGAGATGTTTCCAGATCTGCGTGTGGGTCCACTGCGCTCCAGAGAACTCAAGTCCTGCTCACCGTTAATGTACAGATGCCGCACCTGAGACAGGAAGTTTAGCATTCAGAGGAGGAAGACGGATTAAAATAGATCTATATATGGGGATGAAGTGCGTGAGTCTCACCTGATGTGGTCGTACGCAGGTGGAGTTGAGGTTGGGGTAACGTGTGGCTGGGTCTATGGTGTACTGCTCAAAGTTTTTTGAGATGTTTTCTGCAGTCGTCTGAGGCAGTAGCCTGTAGAGGCTTTCCCTATGGTAAACAAACAGAGAGGACATTGGGTCCAGACAAACAAATTAAATTAAAAAACATGACCAAGTGTGTTCATTGGTTGAGGGAGTGTGTCGCACCTCTCCGACAGAAGATCAAGGGGCCCTTTGCCCTGAGCCCAACCCTTTATCATCCATGCTGTGTCAAAGGCAGCCAGAAACCCTCGAGCACATCCTGTACCCATGGGCCAGAAAGGCTGGAGACCAATGAGACCGAGAGAAAACATTGCATGTTTACAGGCTACTCTAAACAAAACACCGTACAGTCGAGTGGCATGTTGAAATAATCAGGAATATATACACTTAAAGTAAACTATCTTTTCCTCTGTTTAATTTCAGACGTACTGTGGGGACAAAAAGTGTCAAAAAATAAATAAAATAAAAAATTTAAATGTGTTTAAACCACAAAATAAATGGAAATTTTGGAATGTTCAAACTTACAAAAAAACAAACAAGTAAAAGTTAATTGAAAAATTAAATGAATAATTATGTGACATGCAGCTTAAGAGTTGCTGTTACTAATGCAAATGGGGGATAAAGATATCCTAACATTTATGTTAATGTTTTACTCTAATTATTATGGATTACATTCAATACATAATTCAGATATATGACAATACAATCAGATTTTTTTTGAATGTATTTTAATTCAATTAGAAAAACTAGCTATATATGGCATATGATGACACCTACCTCCAGCAGACTATCTCCAACCAGTGCCACCAGCAGCTGATGACCGCTCTTTTCCCTCACCAGCGCGGCGTTCTCTGAGGCGTACATGCAGGTAAAGTCAAACATAGCCACATCCGGCTGGCCGTAGTGGTTGATGGCATAATCCAAAGAAGGAAGCTGGTAGTTTGTGCCAAAATCTGCAGCCTCACGGGCATAAGAGAGCAAAGCCTCTTGGTTTACGTTGTTGCCCGCCAACAGCCGTTCAGTCTCAATATAGTCCTGGGAAAGGAAAAAACAGAGGAAACATACTTTTAAATTAAATATAATGAGATACACATATACATACACACACACACACACTCTATTTTATGGTTTTATTTTATTTGATGATATTTTTTTTTATACATTTAAAAAAAAATGCAATACATCTAAAAATACATTTTAGGACCACTGTGATAACAGATCAGTTGTAGGTGCACGTGCAGGATGTTGAGAATCACAAACAAACCTAGCAAGTAATGTCAAAACAATAGGGCAAATTTGAATCTAACAAATAGCTTAAAGTTAACTGGATTGCACAGGAGCAGCATCATCATCATCATCATCATCATCATTATTATTATGTTGGTGTGGTGAGCCAGGTTTTTACAGTCTCCACTGTGAGTAAACCCAACTTCTTGTCCAAGCTCTTGTTCTCTCCAGACTGGACTATTGTAATGCTCTCCTGGCGGGCCTTCCTGCATGTACTGTCAAGCCTCTGCAATTGATCCAGAATGCAGCAGCGAGGGTTGTCTTCAATGAGCCAAAAAAAAGCTCACATTACCCCCTCCTCATCAGGTTACACTGGCTACCAGTAGCCGCTCGCATCAAATTCAAGGTACTGATGCTTGCCTACAAGACGACCACTGGCACGGCACCAACATATCTAAACTCACTGGTTAAATCTTATGTGTCCTCCAGAAGTTTGCGCTCTGCAAGTGAACAACGCCTTGTGGACCTTTTCCTGGACTGTGCCCAGCTGGTGGAGTCTTTACTCATTTTCAAGAAACATCTTTTTCGCCAGCACTTAACCAACTAATACTAGCACTTTTCCTTCTTTTCTTGTCTTTAATTTAAATAACAAACAAAAAAAACCCTGGTTATGTGTTCTGTACTAGACTAACTGAGACTTACCATGGCAATTGTATGCTGTTGTTGTTCTCTTGTTGACCTGACCGCTTCTATTGTTCTCATTTGTAAGGCACTTTGGATAATTTTAAAATTATAAATAAAATTCGCTTTTGGTGTTCCTGTAGCTCAATTGGTAGAGCATTGCGCTATCAAGTACAAGGTTGGGGGTTTGATTCCCCGGGAACACATGATAGGTAAAAATTGATAGCCTGAATGCACTAAGTCGCTTTGGATAAAAGCGTCTGCTAATTGCATAAATGTAATTTTAATTTAATTTAATTCTAAATGATTAAATGTAAATGTAAATGTACTGGGGCCGCTGTCCAAGGGTGTGAGAGTTTAAAACTCCAAACACTTAAAAAGCTTCAATCACTCAGCTGCTGTGCTGTAATATCCTGTATCATACTCCATGTCTGACAGAGACGCCAACACAAAGCTTCCTGATAGAGTTTATATTCACATTAAACATGAAAAAATTCTAATGCATTCAGAGAGCAAAAGACTTTGTAATGTCTATCAAAGGATGACTAATATTCGCCGTAGGGCACACAAATGATTGTTTTTACATAATGGTGTGGACCATTGTTTGATACTGTTTAAAGATTAAGCTCATAATAAAAGACCAACTCCAATCCTAATCTTGCTGCTAAAAGAAGTCAAAAAATAAATAAATAATTAAAGCTAAACTAAAAATTAAAATGACACTAAATAGCATAACAAATACTACCACGATGTGTACATGCTCTACAAATGATTATACAAATCTATAAAATGATTTAATATTACTCATTTACTTACATTGATGATCACACCCTTGTCCAGCAAGCTCTGTTTCTTTGCAGTCATGACAAAGTAGTGCGTGTTGTCCTTGTAATAGACAATGTTTTCCAAATCAATGCCTGTACAAAAGATAAATGAGGCCCATTAGCGTGATTGTGCGACTGATTTGTAGCTGGTGTGGTGTGTACAGCGTGTTTGATGAGGGCATATTAAAAATGGATTACAATGCAGTTTTGCTCACTTTAAGGAGCGGAACCATTACACACTGATGCTAATGTGTCAGGATTTGTCATATGTAATTTGTATTTAAGAAATGTGTCATCATTTTTAAAGAACACCGCTTTTGTTCTGGTCATGCAGGAGCTTCACCACACCTGTCTCCTCCTTGAGCTCCAAGAAGAACTTCTGATTGAAGATGAAGGCCACTCCACTGATCTCCTCCACTTTGGCCTCAGCGGTCGTGTTGCGATTGACAAAGTTTGCAGTGATGGCGATAGCTAGTTTACCTCTGAACTCCTTTCTCTTGAAGCCTGGAGTAGAGAGTATTGCTCACATTTGCTCAAAGTTTAAATTTAAATATTTAAAATAAATAATTGTTTTACTGATATGACACAAGTTGCTTTAAAACAGTCAACAGTTCTTTGTTGTTGTTTTCTTTTAAATCAATAGATAAGGTATTTGCTAAGGCAGCATATATTTGCAAAAATAAAAGGGCAAGACCTTTCAGGTCAAGCTGACCGGTGCAAAAAACAAGTGTTTTCATAACAAGTTGCACAATTCTGTCTTTGCACCTTTCTGTGTGAAAAAAGCAACATAATATATTTTCTCTTCAGGGTAGCAGTTATACACCAAGTGTTTGTTTACTACCACTTTCCCACATAAAACAATTCATGTGTCAAGTCTGGGTGTAACTTAGCACAGCATGGTTCAAAGGTTTCTTGTTCTAACTTGGAGAGCCAATTTAAGTCTGATCTAGGATCTGCCTTTCTGCTCTATGTCTGCGACACTAACTGTGTCAGCAGGAAGCAATGAAAGGAGTCCCGCTCCACCCCTGCTGTAGTGAGCTAACCAACTTCCTGTTAAACACAAAAAGCTGACCCGTGTTCTCAAGGAATGGGAGACTGAATGTAGGACAGAGAGTTTTAGGAGTCACTGGGGCAATTTTCCTGACTGAGTGAGCATGTTAAAGCCTTTTAGCAGGTTTATTACGCTTGAGAGATCTCATAAGATGAAAAGATTCCAGTCTGAAAGTGTTAAATATGTGCCATTCACAAAGACATTTGCACAGTGTATTTTTTCCAAGATGTTAGTTTGGTCCACCATATGATGTCCGGCAAACAAAACCAAAAAAACATACCATACCAAACAACATCCCACCTAACATTACAAAAATTATGAATATACTTTTATATTATAATAATTTCAGGAGCAATCTTTAAATTAATGTGGAAACAACATACAAGTATTATTTTATTTATATATATATATATATATATATATATATATATATATATATGGTGTGGTTATTTGTATATTATATATATATATTGGTTCATTTCTCTTGGTTCATGTCAAATTAATTTTGATAAATAAGTCGCACCTGACTATAGGTTGCAGGACCAGCCAAACTATCGAAAGATGTGCGACTTATAGTCCGGAAAATACGGTAATGTCATATCCTTATCTGTAAAAGTCACAAATTCACGCAAGACCTTCAATTTTTGAATAAAGACTCTCCCTGACAGTCTGTGAAAGTTGAAGTCTTTACCGAAAGAGTGCCGGCGCGGCGGGTTGTACGTTAAACAGACTGAACACACAGAGGCGAGGGAGACAATATTCAGCGCAAAAAAAAAACAACTGCTGAAATACCTGTTGTTTAACATTTATATTTAGGTTTAAAAGTCAACATGCAGTGAGAGTAATTTATGAGAGTAGGAACTGTTAAGGGACAGCAGCGTGTAATTGTCTGAATATAAATATCAGATGCTTTTACAGGATAAAGAAATTACAGTAAGACTGGTTTTATTTGTCTGAATTATTTTTATTGTTTTCATTTTTGAGCTAGAGATTTAAACTATTCACTAAATAGCCTACAGTGATTAACAATTTATGTAAGGTTTAAAACCAATTTATTTTAACAGCCACTGCTGTTCTTTACTAACAGTATTGGTAATTACCAAAATAATTTTTTAGCTTTCTGTATTGGGCTAGACCTTCAATATGCGTAAGCTTTTTATTAACAGTAGTAAGCTATTTTTAATGCAATAATATATTTATTGCTGTTATCTGTGAAAGGCATAAAACAAAATTGTCAAGTTTTGTATAGTGTTTTATTATTATAATACACAATTAGTCAAAAAGAACATAAAAAATGCTAGCAAGCATGCAAGCGGTTATCAAAAGCAAATTGTTATGTGAATAAATACTACTTAGTTGTTTCAGTTTGTTATTTGTCCAAAAATTACAATAACATTCATAGAATATATTTTCTTTTTACTGATTGACAAAATATTTGTGTTTTGTCTTATGACAGGTGGTCTAATAAATTGTTTAGCACTGTATGTTTTCATAGCATTCAGTTGACATTTGTTTTAAGGACATTGGGCAGAAAATTTAGTCATTTTATTTCAATTAATCAGAAAAATTTAATCAGCCAACTAATCGATTATCAAAATAATCATTAGGTGCAGCCCTAAAAAGTGCCTCTCACAAAGTCCTCCTGTAGCGAATCCATGTGTTTTTAAGAAAAATATCCATAATTCAAATGTAATAAACTTTTCTCTCACTTAAGCTATCTGTCATACACGGAAGCCATTCCAGCAGATGACGTAGGACGTATGCGTCAAGTGCACGCCTCTGAGATATGCTAGTTTCACGAGTTTGTTTACAGGAGCAAAGGAAGCAAAGTTTGCTTGCTTTATCAAAGGAAAGCCAGTCTCCTCTTGGCTTACTGTATATCGAAATCCTCCAACTTTTTTCTTTACAAATCCCTGGTTTATACTTCTAATTTGTGACTGCCATTTAGTTTTGTTCTCTCTACGCATTCATCACTAATCACGCAACGCCGACGTCCTACGTCATCCACCAGAACGGCTTCTGCATACCAAAGTTACATGAAGTGAGAGAAAAGTGTTTATTATGCTTGAAATATGGATATTTTTCTTACAAAAACACATGGACACTCTACAAAAGGCCTTTTTTCACCCCCCAGAGCCATGTGAGGCACGTTTTACTATGGATGTGCACACTTTATTTGACGTCTTGTGGACTGTTCAACATAAACATCTGCCCACTGCATTGATAATGCTTGGAATAGCCAGGACAATTTTTTATAAAACTCCGATTGGATTCGTCTGAAAGAAGGAAGTCAGCTAGGATGCCTCAAGGGCAAGTAAAACACAGTCTAATTTAAATTTTGGGGTTTAACTAACCCTTTAAATATTTTTAACACCGTTAAACTGGAAAAATTAAGAGCATGCACTGACATATATATTAGTGCTGTCAAAATTATTCTAAGAAATATAATGATATATAGCAAATATACTGGGAATAAAACCCTTGAAATTGGCCATCATTCGCAAATATATTCTGCCTTAGCAAATACCTTTTCATTTACTGTAACCATCAGGTTCTGCCAGTTGAATTCCAGGAATATTTCAGGCAAGATTAATATTGATTCATTAGGATATGTTTGTTTAAAAGATATGATAATTTCATTGCAAACAGAGTTCCTTCATTTATGCGAGGATAAGATGCACACATAACACATTATTAACCTCAGATGATTTATGGAAACAGAAAAACGCCTACATTTCAAACCCAAGCCAGTTAGAAACTATGAAGGGTGAAATGGAAAATTTTATTTTTAGTTTTATATAAACAGCGTACATATTTGCTTACCATCAAGAGTGTTTCTCCTTCCATCTGCTCCAATGATCACATCAAACCCGTAGTCTGAGATGAGGTGATCGGCCGGCCGGACCTCCACCCTCCATCCAGGCCCTGGAATGCAGACACCTGGTCAAAGAGGCTCAGAGGAAAACAAAATAATTTGGCCTTTCTTTTGTTTACTGCAGCTTCAAAAGTACAGCCAACTCAGTGTGTGAAGCCACAAGGGAAAAAAAGCTTACTTGTATCTGGAAACACAACCTTCATGTTCCACCCATGTGTGACGCCTGTATAATTTGACATAAGGCCAAAGATGCTCTTTTGATCAGCAATGCATAGCAGGAGAGGCGCTATAGACCCTAATGACCCCTGACTTTATATATAGTACAGAACTGAGGGTTTATCATTTGCACAGTGCAGACTGGTGAGTGCCATTGACGTGGAGGGACGGCGCAAACCTTCTCGGTATCAGTCGTGTGTGTGCATCAAGGGTACATAGTGGGAAGGTGTCAGTTTTCATGATCTGGTTTAGCCCTGCTTTTGCTTCCATAAATTCATTAGGATCTTGAAGTAAGAAGTTACTGTACAACAATACCTGGGTAAACTGACATTCAACCAATGTTAGGCCCATTGTAGGTGTTAAAATGACACTTAAAGAGAAAACTATGAGCTTTGTTAAATAGGCTGCAAGAAAAAAAAGCCCAGAGCATAAACAGCAGATACATTTGAAAAACCGGTCTACAGCTTCTTTCGGTCTGTGATCTCATTCCTAAACACAATGTCCTGGGTGTCCGTGGGGATATGCGTGTAGGGCGACTTGCAAAAGGGTGTGTAAATCTGCCAAGAAATGACATAAGGTAATGATTACCCAACCCTTTCCAGACCACATGAGGTGTAAAGAAATCAGATGACAGGCTGTCTTGCACATATTTATAGTTATTTAATGGCTGTGTGGGATTATATGATGATGATGTCTGGGTGATCCACGCATCTCAAGTCTGTCAGGGTGTATTGTGGACAGTAAATGTGAGCTAAGAGACACTATGCTCAACATTGTCCTCAAAGCTAGATGTCATGATGATTGGTCGATTACCATCAGTGCCTTTGTCCTCAGGTGGCTCGAGAAGCTTGGCAAACTCCACGTTGACGTGCACCTCAACCCCAACAATGAGAGCAATCTTTAACAGCATGAGTTGCAGCTGACGAATACCTGAAAATAGAAGAAAGTCACCACTAGGAAAGGAAATCCATTCATACTGTTCATTTTGTCATGTACTATTACTAAGGATGTGATGGCGCTGGCACAAGGCCATTACAGTAATTCAGTAATGCAATATATCATGGTAATGAACATGCACAACATTTTTATCATGGACACCTTTAAAATACCACGATTTGACCATGTTGGCATTGCATGTGCACATATTCATTGTAAACAGCGCAGCCTGTTCATTATTAAAATAAAACATAGAATTAACAATACAGATAAAATGTAACAATCAATTTAAATAGTCTGTACCGTATAGCGTGTTCACCCCACTGTGGCACATTTTTGTTTATGTTTTTTTCCGTCAATGTTGGAAAGTACAAAGCCAAGTTAAAGGTGATATAGAATGCAAAATCCCTTTGATAAGGTGTTTGAACACAGTTGTGTGGCTACAGTGTGTGAAACAACCAGCCTATAATGGTAAAAATGATGAAATGATTTCACTAATTCCATTCAAAAAGTGAAACTTGTACATTATATTCATTCATTACACACAGACTGATATATTTCAAATGTTTTTTCTTTTAATTTTGATGATTATAACTGACAACTAAGGAACATCAACATTGTGCAGCATGAACTTAAATTATCAGGCAGCAGCCAGTATTTTTAAAGAGATAAGCATGGAAAAAGACATTTGCATAATCCCAGCTACTCTAAATGCTTTACATCTCATTTGGTTGGGTTGGACTGTTCCTATCTCAGGGAGCATAAAGAGGAACTTTATAAGACTTGAAATATGTTCAGTTTGCAGAGCATGAAAGAAAAAGAACATCAGTGTGTCTAAAAAAAATGTTTTCCATCAAGCTCGCACACAAATCCCTGCATGTGATTTGCAACATCTGATGAAACCATATCTTGTTTTCCTGTTATGGTATCGCTCGATGACTAGAAGGGATATCAGTGAAGAGTATCTGTAACTAAATTTTGGTTTCTGGTTAGTATGAAGACAGATTCGACCTACTGATGTGGTCTATAGATCCAGCACAGAACTTTCCATAGAACTTCTTGGCTCCAAGGTCCCTGAGGTCTTGGATGGTGTAAGGCCAAAGGTGCAGGACATTGTTCCTCGAGAAGGTGTCTCTTTTTTCAATCAACACCACCTTGGCACCAAGCAAAGCCAGCTCTATGGCAGTCCGAAAGCCACAGGGACCGCCACCAATGATAAGACACTGTGGAAACATTATTTAAAGGTGTAAATGACACTGTTGGGCATTTTTATGGAGATCCTTTTACAAATGGAAGCAAAGACTCACTCCAAACACATCTACTTCCAGACCAATCAAAAACAACTTGTGCATGCTCATTCTTCTGGCATATTCAAATGATATGATTTCAACTCCCCACTTGTCACTTAAAACCCAATCCAAGCAAGTTTAAACAAACCAGGACTGGGTGACGTCTCTACTTGTCTCTCTCAACAAAGCAGGGATTTTTGACTGTAGTTTCTAGGAAACATGACAAGTGTTATAGTATACTTGACCTAATATGGTGTACAAACTCACATAAACATCCATTAAAAGGCTGGTTCAAAAGTGGTCATAAAATGGCATAAACACTTTTATTACCTGTGATTAGATGGAAAGAGAACAAAATTAATTGCTGAACTAACCTGGTGGCGTTTAGACAAAGACAATTTCAATTAAATGTCAGTTTGATCATTAGTTTGACCAATCATTTTCACATTAGAGGTGTTTGAATAAGGTGCATTTATAAAATAAACTCTTTAAGCTTAAATATGCAATTCATATGAAGATGAACGAAGGTATTACGGGTTTGGAATGACATGAGGGCGAGTAATTCATAACAGGATTTAAAATTTTGGGTGAACTATCCCTAATTTTTCCAATTCGACAAATTCAGGAATGTTACTGTATGTTTTCCTTTGAACATGAACAACTTTAGTTCTATGCAACTAACCAAACAGCAATCACAATTTCTGCCATCATTCTTTATCTTATTGTTTGACTTATGATCCCAACTTCCTGTAAGACGAGTCTGTGTGCGCTAGTCTCAGCTTCAGATACCACTGTAGGCTTCTGTGTCCTTACATTACTACTTTTGGAGACATTTAGAAAGGCATTTCTGTGCCAGAGCAATGCTGACCTGCTTTCAAAAGCCAAGCTTTAGGATTAATCTTACTGTCTTTCAAGAATGGAAGACCACCAGCATAGAACAATCTGAAAATAGGGCATGTCTGGGAAGCACAGTAATAACTCCGATTATTAACAACAAACTGGATTTAAGTTGCCTTTTTATTGTAAATTTTGCTCTCTGCATCCATTTAAAACCAAAAAAGTTTGGTGCCAATGATGCCATGATATTGTGACATCAAGACAAGACCAAAACATCATTGACAGATTTGCAGAGTGTGAACGACAAGTTGTATGATCCGTTGGATTTGTTTTTGGTATTTTTGTATATTTGTAACTTGAGAGCCCAAGTTCATTTATACATCAATTCAGAGTTTCCATTTTTAAGTGAACTATTCCTTTAATACTGTTGTTGTGAAATAAGTCAACAAATTTGTGCGAGATAAACCTTAAGCACACAATGCAAACCTATGCAAAGATACTACGACTTGCTCCACAACAAAAATAACAGCAATAATCACAGCATAGACGGAGTTAAAACACTAGAAATAAATAGCTAAAGCCCCAGAGATTAGCATGTAATCCTCTTAAACAGCCACTTAACTGCAAAACAAATATTCCTTAAGGTTTCTAATTATTTCAACACCTTATCGAGCTCAAATGAGGTCAGTAAGTCAGGCAAAACCACTATGCAAAATGCGCTAAGCACAATCTCAGCACGTCTGCTAAATCAGGTGACCCGAGATTGACTCTTCCATTGACTGCTCACAAACACAACAACACAGTGGTCTAGTTAATGCATAGCACATTTTGGCAGTAACCCTGAGCTTAGAGTTAAACGAAGATGACTTTTCCCCCCAAGCTAACACAATAATACCAGCCCAAACACTTGCTAGCATGCAGCCTCCACAAAAAGTAATCCCAGATTAGCATGGACTGCTCTCCAACATTGAGATCATGCCATTCTTGTGAGTTAAAGCAACATTACAGAATCACTCTGATAAGGAAAACTATTTCAGTGGCGTTTTTTTACAGTCAAACCATTGCTAATGCTAACATGATGATTCGGATCTCTTAAACGCAAGCTTTTTAGGCCATCTCTAGTGGTAAAATAAAATATTTTCTAAATGAGCTCTAGACAGACAAAAACCTTGACCTCCTAACCCTTTGACCCTTCGTTGGTCGACTGCAGTGGAAAAAAATGGCTAAAACAAAATTATGCTGATCCTCATTTCCTGTTTCCTTTTATAAATAGAAAGAACACAAGATGCAGTGTCAACACAGCCATCACAACAGCGATCTCAGCCACTTTTATCAGGAAAAAAGTGGTTTGACTAACAAATATGGATATGAAAATTAGTTGTTGGTGCCATTTAAATTCTCTTTACTTATGCAGCAAATAGTGACATTTTTAGCCAAAGAATCCCATAAATGTAAAACTAACAAGTTTTTCATCTTATACAACAAATTAATTATATCATCAGTTATAATCTCCAACTGAGCTTTCAAAGCACCTCTTTTTTAACCTGTTAAATGTCACCCCATCCCGTATACGGGACGCCTACGTTGACTATACTCTATTACAATCAAATCTAATCTAATCTTGACAAACTATATATCGTTGGAAAGGTCTAAGACTCCCAAATATATATTTTACCAATATCTTTTGTTAAACATTATGTAGCAAAAGTAATAGATGAATTTTTGACAAGAGTGCACCCTCAGAAATCTACATTACAAAAGGAGCTTTGACCTTTGTTTAAAAAATCACATTTTAGAAATCATCAGAAGCTATATATCACTTGAAAACATAAAATCTCAAAATTCATCCTTCAAAACCCATTTTAAAATCAGACATTGCATTACCATGTAAATGGTACATCAAAATCATGTTAAAAAATTTTTTCAGTCATGAATTATTAAAATTTAGGTTTGTATCATGCACATTCATGTCTATCTTCAAAAACGTGAGTGACAGTTAACAGGTTAAAGATTTATTTTGTTTCCTCTAAGTAGTGTGAGATTTTAAGTACATGTCTAGAGCTCTATAGACTTACTCTGGTGTCCGCGCAGGCTTTGCCCTTGCTGTACTCCTTGTGGCTTGCTCTCTTGTCCAGTTTCCCCCAGAGGGCTTTGACCTTCCAGTAGGTTACGGCAGCTTTCAGGCTGCTGTAGAAGCCTCTGTGGTCTGAGGGGTTCAGCTCCAGCTGCCTGCAGAGGACGCTGAAGGCCTGCAGGGTGCCTTTACAGGTAGTGGCCTGCATGAAGTTCTCAAACAGCTGGCCGGCCTGAGACGTACGCTCGTCCTCCGTCTCCCCCATCCTACCTATTTTAACTCACTCTTTCCCTCTGTGGACAGGGTGTTCAGTCAGGGGTTGGTTGGTGTTGGCATTCCTTTTCAAGACTGGGGAAAGAAAAGGAAGAGAGGGCTTTATTTCTTTTTACATGGGGACCAAAGTGCCATAAATTTTATGATTTGCAATCAACCATTCGTTTGTGGAAACAAAAAAATCCTATATATGGATATACAGTGTGATGAAATGACTAAAAATGGTAGGCAGTTCACATTGTGTAAATTCATTTATTGCTTTAGGACTCTGATTGCAGCCAGTCAAAGCTGCTTGTATATAAAGGTCAATTATAGCAATAAAACTGCTCTGTCCTTATAAGATTTAGGGATATACACATCTACAAAGTTTCATAAAAAGCAGGGGGATTTAAACTGGGAATTAATTGTGGAAATATAAATGATAAAAAACATTACATTAACCAAATTTGGTATAATGCCTAAAACTAAATACAATAAACAATAAATAGTACTAAAGGACAAAAAAAAAAAAAAATAGTAAAACAGGTACATAATACCAATACATAAAAGTAAACCAAACATTTTTGTAATTAAAAAAGAAAAATAAATTTTATATATGAAATGTGGTATCCTGTGCAATAATAATAAAATTAAATTAAAATAACAAAATAAAATAAAAATAAAAACAAAAAATAAAATACATGAATAAAATACTAGTCAACTGCTGGACAAAAAGTCAACCATCCGTACAAATACCTAATAGCAATGTACATGTCAGTCTGGACCAACAGACAATGCCTTGGTAAAAACATTGCATTCTGTCTTGAAGTACATCTGGTAAATTAAATGAAAATGCTCTAGATTTTTAGCTGAGTGACACAAAAACACTTGGCATGTGCTGTAAAATAGGCCAGAAGAGTCACTTTAACTCAGAGTCGAGTGCTTGATAGGATTAGTGCATGCAGAGGAAACGGGACAGAACAAAGGAATGTTTAATGAGAATCAGGACACCAAGATTGGTCCAGCTGTAGACAACCTGTGAGCCAGAAAATATTTCCATACACAAAGAGCTGCCAGCACATTCTTCAAAAATTTCTCAGAAGAGTACAAAAAAGGTTTGGAATAACAATATAATGCATTTTTCAATGTGTCCTTCAGATGAATGGGTTGAGGAAATCAATTCATCTTCCAGTTGCAAACCAAGAGTTGATTTGGGAGTGAAACCAGAGCACGGTGCCATGTGAATGATTTGAATGCGTGTCGGAGCAGGTCATCTGAACGAGCGAGCACTTGTGGAAAGCTTGAGCCCAATAGCAGTCCTGCATCTTTCTCTCCTGAGGGTCACTTGAGTCTCAGCAGCCTAATCAAATCTGGCAGCTGGCAAGACCTTCACATTTATCTGCAAGGGGGCATTAGCTGCCTCTCCTTTTTCATTTGTGCAGCCACGTCTACTGTTTATTACCATATTCCCTGCTCCTTTTCCATCGAAAACACACATACAAATATACCAAGACCCAAATTCCCTTGAATTCTCCAAGGACCAATGAGAGCAGTGAGTTTTTACATGTCACCAATGGTCAATGCAGCCAGTGCATTGTGGGAAAGTTCCCATTGCTAAATTTAACCATCCTAAAAAGGCACTAGGGGATATTTCTTGAACCAAGACGTGCCAGGAAAGTTGTCCTGGCAGAAAATCATAAGAAAAACAGGAAGACAGGCCTCATTTAGAAGCTACAAATGATATTGTGCCTCTAGAAACAACCAGTCAACAGATGGCACAACTGCAAGCAGTGGAATTCAAGTTAACACCCTTTACCATAGCCTTCAAAGATATTTTTCAACAGGATCATGTACATTTGCCCATCCTGTCTATCATTAATAGTCATTGAAGACTAGCACATGCTAATGTCACAGTGATTGCCAAGCAAATTGACTCCGACAGCTCAGACCTGCAGTCTTTCAGCATAAGGACTAGACAGATCTCTTTGCAGGAGCTTCAGCTTGGAGAAACCATCAAAGGGTTCAACTGTGTCCCAGTGGATTGACCAGAAAGCAGCAGCACTTCAAACTGGAATACCTAAGAGCTAACATTCCTACAACACTAATATTATTCATGGGACCTACAGGAGCACACAAACGGGAATTAGCCTACTATGTCCACCAAGGTTGCATTTATTTTATAAAAACACAAAAACAGTAATATTGTAAAATATGACTGCATTTCAAAATAGCTTTTCTACTTGACTATATATTAAAAGGTTGATTTATTTCTGTGATGGCAAAGCTGAATTTATCATCATCATAACTCCAGTCTTCAGTGTCACACGATCCTTCAGAAATCATTAAAATATGCTGATTTGCAAGAAACATTTATTATTCAGTGTCGAAAACAAACAGACATTTACGTTCGTATGGAAAGTACACCCCTACTGAGTCAATATGCATTTGTAGTTTACTGCCTGAAGTAAAAGACTACTACAGTACAGGCAAACAAAAGTAACTGGAGAGCATTGCTGCTGCCTTGGAGAGTTTGGTTACACTGGTTTAGGTGATGTTGGTAATTGTTAGCCAGCTGACCTAACAAACAAACATAAAGCGTTGCTGATTCCATCAACTGTAGAGTGAAGGAATATGGGACCGGGGAAAGCTTTTTTTTGGACACACAATAGATTTGGTATTTCCTTACAGGGACACTTATTCCCAATGCATTTTTCCAACAGAGTCAAAAGTGCATTAAAAAAATCTCTCTCTCTCTCTCTCTCTCTCTCTCTCTCTCTATATATATATTTGGGATGCACCGAAATGAAAATTCTTGGCCGAAACCGAAAAAGAGAAAACCAAGGCCGAAAACCGAAACCGAAACACCGAAAGAAATTATGCCAATTATTAGTACCATTGCATTTATTGCTATGACCGTGTACTAACTTTACTAAAATTAAGACATTGCAATTGCATAAATTAATATTAAAGTTTCAAAGATAATTACAATTACATAACTTATTTAAAAAAAAACATAAAAAAAACAATTACAAATGATGCAAATATTTATTAAGCACATTGCAACAATGCACAGTATAAAATAAAATTCAAACAAATAATTTATCCCACTCATGTGTATATTTAATAATAATGTACAGGCCTACTGGCCTGCAAAAAGGTTTTAAAATGAACTGTTCTCTCATAAAAACATTTATGTATTTAGGTGAAGTGCATTTGAAATTTTCTATGTAGGACTAGAAAGTGCATTACTTCTCCAGTTGGCAAGACTGTTATCACTTCTGGGGATGGGGACTTCAGACAGATAACCATCTAGCTGTTGAGCAGTTGAGCTTGTCATCTGCCTGACATTTGAGAAATATTTGAGAGAGTGTATTTAAATAGGGCCAGGGCATAAATAAACATTTTTATCAAATTAAAGCAGAAATCTAGCAGAAAATCTAGCATAAATATGGCTACAATCTGATATTATGTATGTATATATGTTTGTGTGTGTGTGTGTGTGTGTGTATAGTAGCCTAAGAACAAAATAGCCAACGTATTATTATTATTTGAGGCACTTTCTTGCAGAATTCCACTGAACATATCAGACAACGATGGTGCATGCCACTCATCTGGTGCAGAGATCAGTCTTTTTTTCTGCGCTCTGATCTGTCTCCTGCGCTTGGCGCTTCTCCGTCTCCACGCGGGTTCTCCGCATCCAGCGCGGCCTGGATCATTTCTCGTGCGCGCTGCCTTATTTCCGCATCCAAGTAATGGTCTTTATAACGCGGATCAAGCACATTCGCGATGAAGTGCAGAGGATCCGAAAATATCTCAGTGAGACGTGTGCTAACAGACTCTATAAGACTGTACTTTTCTTTGTTTTTACTTCGTGGTCCGTCTTAATCTCTTTGTTACTAGACGCTTTAGTGCTGCGAATAAAGGAATACGAAGAGAGAGAATGTTCTCACTGGTGTTAAGTGAATGTCGCGTGGAGCTCGTGGTCTGCGCTTTGCAGGTGCACATGCAGGTCGCGGTTTCTGTTTGCGTCATCACAACATTTCGGCCGTGTTGTTTCGGTGATAAAAGTCTATCGGCCGAAAACCGAAAAGGCCATTTTCGGCCGAAAATTTTCGGTGGCCGAAATTTCGGTGCATCCCTAATATATATATATATATAGTGCTGTCAATCGATTAAAAAAAATAACTAATTAATCGCACAATTTTTTAAAATTAATCGCGATTAATCGCAATTAAAAGACTGAAACTTTTTGGATATGTAAATGTAAAATGTAAATAATTAATGTAAACTCAAGACAAAGAAACTATTTAAATTCAAAATATGATTGTTTATTGGAATTTTTGTTTAACTTGTAACACAGATTTTCTCATGTAAACAACATACCTGCAATAAACCATCAATATCCTCCAAATTAACTGTTGGCTTGAAAGCCATATTTATTACAGAAATAAAAACACAGGCATGTAAGTACCATTTGAATTTCAAAACAATCAATGCCAATAAAAAACAAAAATGATTTCCATGTTGAATTCTAAGTGGACTGCAAAAAAATTCCAAAGTATAGTCATTGCCAGTGCTTTAAGTGGGCCAGTACGCACCGGTACTCAGTACCGCCACTTCCAAATATAGCTCTTGAGCGTACCGCCACCTCTCCGTGCGCCCAGAACGTGCTTGTAGCGTACCGGTACGCTCATTTGGACATCTGTTTTAATAGAGGTTTTAATCTTTTACCTGCACTGCCGATTTTCAGAGCGCCCTTCACAATGCAAGCTTCCTAATTCATCCCACCCAGAGCAGAAACTACATTACCCATTCACCCTTAAGTTATACAAGTGAATAGCGCATTTGTCGCTTTTCCCACTGTTAAGTGTCAACAACTCAACGTGGCCGGAGAAGGTGTGTGAAACTCGTTGTGAGTTATACTAAAGCAAAATCTTGAGTATTTATTGTCTGATAAACATTAAAAACTGTCTGCGGAGGTTGAGTCGTCCTGCAGCCCCCGCTGGCTGCTCATTGGCTGCAGCATCTTTTTTCTAAGTTCTAAAAAAATACCGTAGACGGCAAGGCACAAATTTAGATATTCATTTATCTAATTAATCTATAGCCTATGCACAAAGACAATATGATCTTTTTGTCCCCTTTTTGTTTTAAAGCTTGATGAAGAGAGAGAGCGCAAGTTGCTGCAGCTGCGAGGAGGACAGTGATGCACGCGTACAGGAGTGATTGACAGTTCGCGGCACTGTGTACAAAAAATACTCCGCTACACAATTATTTCGTTATTTTCGTTTAAGCTTATTAACGTTAGCGTTACAGAAAGGTCTGATTTACGCACTGTTACAGTCATTGTTTTTTTTTTTTAAACAATGACATTTGTTCATGATTTTAATGTTGCTGTTTCTCGTGGCAGACTGAAGAGTAATCCGGCAGAGTTTTATACTGAAAATTTCCGTCTAAAAGTCCTTCCTTGGTCTTAACCATATTTCTTTGCACGTTGAACACACACAGGCCACAACTGGAAATAAAAAAACTGCAACCGCGTTAATTGCGTTATTTTTTTTTAACGCGTTAAATATTTCAAATTAATCGAATGCATTAACGCGCTAATTTTGACAGCACTAATATATATATATATGTGTGTGTGTGTATATATATGCATGTATGTATATACAGTGTTGGGAAGGTTACTTTGGAAATGTAATAGGTTACAGATTACAAGTTACCCTGTTTAAAATGTAATAGTAGTGTAACTTTTTCAATTACTTAATTAAAGTAATGTAACTAATTACTTTTGAGTACTTTTTGATTACTTTTCTAAATTTGTGAACATTATAATAAATAAAAGCATATATATCAACTCAAATACAGTTATCTAATAAGCATGTGTCATATGCTGTTTAATAAACTCCTGAAACATTGGTGTTTTTTTTTTTTTTAAACTGCTGTCTCTTTATATATGATATGATGATAGTTTTCTCAAAATAAGTAAAATGCATGAAGTGACAGAGCAGTTCTAGAAATTATGTGTATGTGCTCGTGTACTCATATATTGAGACGGCAGAGGTTGAAAACACTGCGAGCTTCAGTAGGCCTATGTGTAGTAAATGAAACTGCATGTCTTTGCCATTAATTTACAGGAGGGGCAGACTGGGAAAAAAAATCAGAATGGAAAATTCAAACTCATACAAACAAATTCATGGACAATACTATTTTTTGTATGGACCTGACATAAAAAAGGTTTAAATCTTTAATATGGGGACATGTCAAATAATTAAAAGTTATCTCCTGAACGGCACCTTCACTTCCATTTTTCTCTTCAGTCTCATTATTTTGCCCCCTTATCCATCTTAATACTCAAGATTGAACAAAACTGTACTTAACAATACAATACTCTACAATACTACAATATATTTATAAAAAAATCCTAATACTGTACATGAGTCATGTTTTTCCCTTACAAAAATTTACCATGCTTTTATTAGCCTATATAAAAGTACAATAACCTTGTATGGTTTTTTGATTTGCAAATGGATTCGTATTTATTTTTAAATAAATAAATTTGTAAAATAATTTTAAATTTTTGGTTACCACAGTTAAACAATAGTAACCATTTTCACGGGATTTATAGTAAAATAATAAAATGTTAATTTTCGCAAGGGTTGTGTCAAAAAAGCATCTTTACAGATGAAACTGACCTGAAACCCTGAACAGTAGTTCTGCTTCTCTGTTCCAGCTGTGCGCTTCCACAGTCCACTCTTTTATCTCTCTTTCGCATTGATTACTTGGAGTCTGATCCAAACCGTTTGGCGGAGGCGCGGAGAGCGCGCGAGTCACGACTAACAGATTTATTAGAGATTTAATTATCAAATGGCGGATTCGCAAATGATCGCTTTAGTACATTCGGCAGGCAATTATACAATAATAATATTAAAATATTGGGACAAGTTGAGGAAGACTGAGGAAGCTAGGGAATTGTCCCGGTTCTCCCGGTGTCCAGTCCGCGCGTGATTTCAACTGACACGCAGAACGTGCAGGAGTCATATATTGCATTTTGGGGGCTTGATATTCACAGACACCAGTCCATGTCATGTTTTGATTCAAGTGTACTGACCTACTTTTGATTTAGTCATCCAAAATGTGGCATATTCCGTCCGCGTTAGGCATTCCATTTTTCTGACTGGATTCTACGAAGCAGACTGTGTTTCCGCATCCCGGAAATTATTAGGGCGTATGTCTTAGAATAGTCAGTGCAATTTGGGAAAGAAATCAGTTAAATCTGTATGTGGATGTGTGTAAATATTCAAATGTAATCCCCTTTGTAATCGTTAAAAAATTCATAAGTAACTGTAATTTAATTACTCATTTTTTCTTAGTAACTGTAACTAATTACAGTTACATTAATTTTGTAATTAAATTACGTAACGCCGTTACATGTAACTAGTTACTCCCCAACACTGTGTATATACACATATGTATATACACACACACACACACATATATATATATATATATATATATACACAGGAAACAGATGATTCTTCTGCACAATCTGACTTTGCTGCAGCCTGGAATTGAACTACTGGTTTCGTCTGGTCAGAGGAGAACTGACCCCCCAACTGAGCCTGGTTTCTCCCAAGGTTTTTTTCTCCATTCTGTCACCGATGGAGTTTCGGTTCCTTGCCGCTGTCGCCTCTGGCTTGCTTAGTTGGGGTCACTTCATCTACAGCGATATCATTGACTTGATTGCAAATAAAAACAAACACTATTTCAACTGAACAGAGATGACATAACTGAATTCAATGATGAACTGCCTTTAACTATCATTTTGCATTATTGAGACACTGTTTTCCAAATGAATGTTGTTCAGTGCTTTGACGCAATGTATTTTGTTTAAAGCACTATATAAATAAAGGTGATTGATTGATTTTTTCTATTTGTCAGAAATAAAGGTTCATAAAAATTGAGTGAAAAATTTGTGATTTTTCGCTCAGTATTTCCATGTGTAGGATATCTGAAATTGTATGAGGTCCAAGTCCTTCCTGTTTGTGCACTTTTTACTGCTTAGTGGTGGACAAAATATTCCAAAGCAGCCCTTCTGGATCATATAAATAGCAAAATGTTAACACTTTTTTTTTTTATGATTTCAAAATATAGGCCTAACTCTTAACTAAAATATAGCTCTTACCGAGTAATTATCATAACAAACCATCTAGATAGAAAAAAAAAGCAAAGAGGCAAAATCAGCTATTTTGGGATAATGGATCCTGAGAATCACTTATTCCAACCAATTCTGCAAAGCGGCAAAGTGGCAAAACTTATCATACTTTAGGGGAAGATTAGGTCAAACCAGTAATGAGTTCTCTAGAGTAATGCGTTTAGTAGATATTTGCTCGAGTGACAGGGAACTGGGAAACACCCATGAGTAACCAGGAATCCCTAAAGTCAAAATCAACGGCAGGCCGAATATTCCCACTAGATCTATAACTGCTATATACTGTATGTTGTATTGACTTTCTCATTATCACTACTTTATATCTCACAATTACTGTACAATTTTCTCACAATTCGTACTTCTAATAATTGCGATTCACTTTGCGTTATTGCCATTTCTCATGACTGTGACTATTTCTCACAATTAATTGCAACTGATTGCACAACATTACATGAACATTCCAACTGCTTTTCTCGCAACTGCAACTTTGTTTCTCGTAATTGTGAATGTTTCTCAGAAATTCCGACTTCATTAGCGACTTTTCTTGTAATTGCATCTCTCTCAATTGTGACTTTTACAGTACATTGTATTTTTGACATGGGTGATAATCCCTGACTTTTTATATTACTTTAAACTTAAAAAATTTTTTTTACATTTAATGACAGTTTACACCAAGAATTATAACGATAACTATAAAGTTTTATCATTCTAATGGAATAGGAAAGTCCACACATCAACTATAATGATAATGGGAGAGGAATTGTTTGAATTGTTGGAATCATTTAAAATATTTTTTCAGATGATGAATGATAAAAAACAATGACAGCCAATCAGAAACTATCCTGCTTTAAAGATGAAAAAACTGCAGTGTGTGCTTAAACAGAATGGTTAACGTTCTTGATGAGAATATGCTTTTATCCGTTTTATTTTTCACTCTGAGGTGGACATGGGTGCCCATATAACATGGAAAAACATTCTGGAGGCTCCTGCTCAGAATAGACAGGTCTCAAGTTTCAAGTTCTACCATGGTGTGATTCTATAGCTGTACAGTAGGTTCAAAGTCTCAGCAGTAGGCTAATGATGTCCTGGGGTAAATAATCCTAGTTGAGTTTGCTTAAACTTTTAAAACCGATTCATCTTTCCATAAATATGACTTAAGAACGCTTGCACTTTGTGTCCTCTTCTTCTTAGATTCTGTCAGATACTGTACCCTGCAGACATCAAGATTACTGGCAGCATCTATAACTGATCCTCTTGTGTGGAGGATGTGATCCTTACGATAACAAACCCACAACTTTCCACTTCCTCGAACGTTCTCTAACCTACTGGGAACAGAAGGAAGGATTATAAAGGAAATATGGAGGAGGAAGTTAAAGATGCCACTCCAGACAAGCAGGTCAAATGTCAACACACCCAAATGGTTTCAACTCAAAAAGGTTTGTTTACTCTGGATTAAAGTCTTTCCGTTACACTAAAACAGGACAGCCAACAGCAAACCATGCATTCGCTAGAATTAAGGTCTCATACACTGCCATTTTACAAACTGAAAACTCTTAGTAATTTTTACAATGACATGCAAAACAACATATCTGTGGTTAGTTAAAATAACAGAGCCAGTCAACTTAATATAAACCGTTCAACACTCAAATGACACTATGAAGCAACTCTATAAATACAGGTGTCCTGTCCAGATGTTTTTCTCAGATGGGTCATGAAAAACTACAAACCACTTTGAGAAGCATTATTGCTTCCACATGAACCAGCTGGAGTTTGATCAACCAGCCGGTAGGGTTGCTTTAGCCTGAACAGCCCTGCCTTCACCTTAAGCGAATCAGTGTTGGAAATTGGAGGGAATGTGAAACCGAATCCAACAGAAGAATGCATGCAATTCCACAAAAAAGCTTGTATTTTTCTGAGCATGTCATTGTCAAATTGTGATATACTACCCACAAGAAACGTATGAGAGGATCACGGCAGTCCAAAAGGAATGGACTGGTAGTGTTATTTTGAGAGATGGACTCCGGAGTGCAGCAGATAAACTTTCAGCATTCACATCTGTGGATAATTGGAGTCAACCCAATTTGAACTGAACTTCCACTGAGAGTCATATGAGATTTTAAAAATCACAAAATACTAGAAATAACCTAAAAGGCTCAGAGAGGCTCCGACAGTGTGTGCTGGCCCTTTTCCTTGGTCCGCCTCATGAACTTCTGTGCAGCTTCATATTTCAGAGTTGTTACTTTATATCTCACAATAGTGACTTTATTGATGATAACTCTAATTTTCTCACAATTGCGACTTCATTCTGACAACTGCAACTTCATTTCTCATAGTTGTGACTTAATATATCGCAATTCTACTCCTCACATTTTTTATTTCTCATATTTGCTTCTTTAGCTTTCAAAATTTGCAACTCTCCCACAATTGCAATTAGCTTCATTTCTCACAACTCGTAAAATTGCGACTTTATTCCTTATTACCGTAACTATTGTCATTATTTGTAAGTCGCTTTGGATAAAAGCTTCTGAAAATGACTAAATGTAAATCTCATAATTGCGACTTCGACAATTGCTACTTTATTTCTCAGTCTATTTATCATAAATGTAACGATCTCTTAATTGCAACTTTTTCTCAAAATTGTGACTTGATTATTACTACAACTTTATCTCTCAATTGCAACTTTATCTCACGAATGCAACTTTATTTCTGACAATTGTGACTTAATTTCTTATATTTGCTTAATTTCTCACAATTACGAATCAATTTGCCTAATGCTCATACTTGACCCCCCCCCCACATTCCCTTTATTTCTAACACTTTCAAATTTGCTTCATTTCTCATATTTATGTGTCTTCTCAAAATTGCAACTCCTCTGCACATCTTTCCCCATGTCTGCGGTGAAGCTGTCCATTTAAATCCATTTTAAAAAGCAACGCAAAAGTTCTAGTGTATTTCTGTCTTCTCTGCGCTCAGAATGGCCCTTATAAGTCAATGGCATATTCCAGGAAGAGCAGATTGTGTAACACTATCATTTTTCCCTATAGACAGCAGAGGGACAACATAATGCAAAAACTCTCATAAACAACCACAATCTTCAACAGAAACTACACAGATTAAAAAAAGCAAACATCTTAAGGTGCATTACACATTGCATTAGGAAAGCCCATATAAGAACTCAAGGGTGTTACACTTCAGTAGCACTGCTGGAAATTTAGAATATAGAAACGCATATTACAAAATAAGAACAAATATTTATCTGTGCAAATCACTATCCATGTTCATTACAAAATAAAATGAGCACACAAATAGAGAAGAAACAATTGCAAGCAAATGATTCATCTACTGAGACGCATTGGATGCCAGTCTGAGCCTGATGATCTCTACAGTCGGAGCAATACACACCAATAATGAGTAATCCTGGACAACAGGGAGAAGAACATAACGCTCCAGTCTGACCAAAACTATTCGAATTACATAACACATAATTCAGGAAACTTTCCCAAGAAAAGCCATCAACATTGGAAAACACTTATTGTTCAAAACACCTTCACACCTGTCAACTGTTTACCTAAGAACAGCCCTAACAAGGGACCAAAACTGGTCTCTTAGAGACCTTCTAGGAAAATCTATTCGGTAACTGTTTTGGAGCAGGTTTTTACATAGTAGACCATGTTAGACCAGCAACACCTAACTTTAAGGCGGTCCTTCAGATAGATTTCTCAAAATTGAATGTTGTCAGTTTAGCCAATGACTATATCAGATAACAGATAATATTACAAAAATCATGCTTTAGTGCTGTGTTGTCATTATCTAAGAGATAAACTACAAACCAAACCCAGACAGCTGTCGAACACTCCAAAGGCTGCAGTAAATTATTTACACCACTTTTGAAACTCAACCTGATTATCCTGAAATCCATACAAACTTGCCATCATTTAATTAATTACTTACCGTAACATAAAAATCGATTCTATTTATTTGTTTTAATGTTACAATGTTATTTTCATATACATGGCAACAGTGTATGCCTAACCTGTCAACGCAGCGCGTGCCCAATATAGCGCGTCACTTTAAGTTTCCCAGCAGCTCGTGCGCTGACACGCGCTCAAATGAAGTGATCAGCAAACTTACTTTTTCCGCTGTAATATGACTTTAAGCTTCAGCGACAGCCGTAGAACTTGCTTGACAGCGATTGATATTATCCGTATAGTGTATCTGAGCTCTAACTTTTAAAAGAAAACTGTTTGTATCGTATGACTCCATCCACTCAGTTGTTGCGCTGGCTCTTTATGCGCTTTTATAATTAGAGGCGGCGCTTCCCACGACGCCCAATGGGAAGTTCAGATAAACTTGGAAGGCGAATCCCACTGTTGATTTTTTTAACGGTTGTCTGTATTTTACTTCATTCTCTGGACAAACTGTCCTGAATGTTTGAGCTTAGGAAAACTGTCATGTTACAATGCTTTAAAAAAAAGTGTTTTGAAATATATTATGGGGTGGATGTGTCCATCCAAACGTATTTTACCTGCAAAACGGTGTTTCATTAGTGGTTTAGGACAAGTCCAGTCTAAATATTCATCTACGGCCAATGTCTCTCTCTCTCTCTCTTTCTCTCTCTCTCACACACACACACACACTGCGTGTTTTGTTATGTTTTACTGCCCTGTACCAACTTGTCCTGAAAGCCTCGTGTTCCCAAAACCTGGTCTCCCTCCTTTATCACCCACTCTAGTTTTACTAAACACTCAGAAAATAGACCATCAGAAATGTTTCTTCTTTACGCCAAATCAATTTTTCATTGTTTTTGATATCATACCACTGTACTACATAAAAAGTCTTGATAAATATGATGAGCGTGCGTTTTGTCTTACCTACACCAGAGAAATTGCTATGCTGGCGCGAGCAGCAGGTTTAATCACACATGCTGACAGGTGTTTGTTTCATTAGGAAAGGTAGTGAATGAGTGGTGAACGAGATGTTGTACTTTGTCGACATCTACTGGACTATTAAAGAATGTGCACACTTTATGCACATTGAAAGGGCAAAGTTGGACAAAAACCAAGAGTGCAATGAGATGTTCACGAGTCTATATGGAACAAAAACAGACTAACTCATGACGAAACAAGAAGGCATTAAAATCTATTTGGATGGACAATACACTGTCAAAAAAATAATAAAGAAAACAGATAATTCTGTTTACATATGTGTATGAATGTTATACATAATTATAAAATTACAGAATGTTCTAAATATTTTTAAATATTTCTGCAGTTTTTACAAGTCAAATAAAAATATTCGTAATAAATATTCAAGTTAATAATCTATAAAGCCAATAGGCCTATACACTCACCAAGGCTGCATTTATTTGATCCAAAAATACAATAAAACAGTAATATTGTGAAATATTATTACATTTAGAATAACTGTGTCCTATTGTAATATTCAAATTGTTTTTTATTATAATAATTTTTTATTAATGTAATGCAAAGCTGAATTTTCTGCAGCCATTACTCCAGCTTCAGTGTCACGTGTTCCTTCAGAAATCTTTATGCTGATTTGGTGCTCAATTATTCATTAATAATGGTTCTTATTATATATATATATATATATATATATATATATATATATATATATATATATATATATATATATATATATATATATATAACATAACTCTACAACATAACTGTCCTGGAAGGAGTTATGGTTGACAAACCCAGCTTTATAGAGAAGTTTTGATTAAGTACTGGGTTGGCTGAGACCACAAGCAGTTCTGTCTTAGCCAGGTTGAGCTGAAGGTGATGGTCCTTCATCCAGCTAGAAATGTCTCTCTGACAGGCTGCAATGTGAACAGCTACCGTCAGATCATCTGGCTGGAATGAAAAGTAGAGTTAAGTGTCATCAGCATAGCAGTGATAGGAAAAGCCATGCTTCTGAATGACAGATCCTAATGACATCATGTAGATGGAGAAGAGAAGAAGTCCAAGCACTGAGCCTTGAGGAACCCCAGTATCAAGAAGTTGTGACTTAGAAACCTCACAAGACACCCTGAAATACCTACATGAGAAGTAAGACTTGAACCATTGGAGTGCATTGAGATGCCCATCTTTATGAGGGAGGACAGGAGGATCTGGTGGTTACCTGTGTCTAAAGCAGAAAACAGATTCAGCAAGATGATTACTGAGGATATGGAAGCTGCTCTTGCCAGTAAACGAGAGCAGGACAGTCTCAGTTGAGAGGCCGCTTTTGAACCCAGATTGGTTGTTGTCCACGAGGTTGTTCTGTGCAAGGAACATAGAGAGTTGGCTTAACACAACTCGCTCAAGTCTCATTGAAATTAATGGAAGAAGGGATACCGGTCTGTAGTTTTCTAAAAGTGGATTTAGAGACGGTTTCTTAAGCTGTGGGTTTACACAAGCCTGCTTAATGCTGTGGGAAATGTATCAGAGTGAAGAGAGGTTTTAACAATGTGAGTAAGTGAAAGTATGACTGAATAAGTAATTGCCTTAAGTATGTTAGTTTGGATAGCATCAAGTGGACAGGTAGTAGGATGATTGGAAAGGGTAAGTTTGGAAACGTTTGAGTGGAGAAAAGGGGGAGAGAGTGTGTATTTTTCATTATGAAGTTATCATCATTTGTGGTGTGTGGAATTGGTCATTGATGTTTCTTGTTTTATTTATCATCAACTGTAAGAGTTGATGACAGAGGAGGGGGAGGAGGACAGAAGAAAAGAGAAAGTTTTGTAATGTATGTTGTTTTAGCAGTGGATACATTTGCAGAGAAGGAGTACTGACTGATACACATAAGTCGGTAGAGTTTTTTTTTTTAATATATGTTACAAACAAATTATATAAAATTATTACGAATAATTAAAATATTAAGAATGAACAAACGAATGAATATATAAAAGTTTCTTAACTTTTAAACACTTGACTTAAAATGTTTTTTAAGCACCAGGATCATGTGACACTAAAAACTGGGATGATGGCTGTTGAATATTCAGCTTTTCTATAACAGGAATAAATTACATTTTAAACATTGTTCAAATAGAACAGTGTCATTTACGTCGAGGTTGTACTTTTGTACGATTTATTTGTTACTTTCATTTCTGAAGGCCAGTGCGCTGTCGCTTTAATAATTGAGCCATCAGATGCAATAGTGGGAGCCAAAAACATTTTCCGGTCTTTTTTTTCCCCCTCACAAGTTTCCAAATAAAGCACGTCCCAGCACAGAGTCTGTGATTCACGCCAGGGGTGAGTCGCCTAAGCATAAAACGATGCTGAAGTTTGTGATAATATCCCTTTCCTTGGGCTTTGTGGTGGGCAGCTCAGTTCACAGAGGGGGACATCTGGACATCTCCGAGACCCTGGAGGAGCATGTGGCGCAGGGACAAACCACTTTAAACGAAATGTTCAAAGAAGTGGAAAAACTTATGGAGGACACGCAGCAGAAACTAGAAGAGGCTGTTCATCAGGTAGTTATGTAAATAAATCTGAGTAGATTAACGTTTAAATGTTGTTTTGTGCCATGGTCCTTTGCGCAGGAGGATTGTCGCTGACCGATTCGTGAACAAAATGTTCTTTCGAGTCGAATCTTTTCATTGAATCTTTTTTAAACCGGTTCACAAAACCTCGAACGAATAACAGATTTAGTTTTAGTAGCAAATTTAGTTAAAAGTGCAAAATGTTATCCGATGTAGATTATTTTTAGTAGTGTTTAATGTAAATGTAAGTATATTTTGCTCCTAAATGATAAACGTAACTGGATTAATAGTACTATTAATAAAACTTAATGGGGTTAATATGCAATGACACCGAATCGTTTTTTAACTGATTTTTTTTTTTTAAACGAACTGGTTGAAAGAATTGCATGGTTCACTAAAATGAATAATTATTTCTTTCCAATTAGCAATGTCAAAATAAAAAAATCAATCAAAACATTCACATTAATATTAATCTGATTTGAAACAGATGGAGAATGAGTCTTCAAAATCGTTGTTACATGGACGCAACTTTCCTGCCAGTTTTCACAATGAAACTACAACAGAGATCAAGGTTGGAAATCGGACTGTTCATCTGATAGAGAGAATCGACAAGGTATTTCTTGTCTTTGATTCAGATTTTTATTTGCAAGCCTATAGCCTAGCCTAATTGGCATTGAAGGGTCATGAAACCCCAGACTACTTTTTTTTTCTGAGAACTGCTTTGCGTTTATATGCCTTAGTGCTTTTGTTATATTGATTTGCCTTGCTTAACTAAACCTTATACCTGGTTTTCCTCTAGGAAACGGTTAATGGGACTGGAAAGACACATTTCTCTAGAACTCTCATTCAGAACACTGAACGGTGGAATGAAGTTGATCACGTGAGTCTATTGCTCATCTATAGCTTTAATAGCTGGAAGTTTCCAGACATATTAAACAGATATCAAACTTGTAATGCACAATCTGCTAAGTCACCCAGCCAACCCGAGGTTTGAAAGCAGAGTTTATTTATTAATAAAACCAACATGGATTTTCCATTTCACCAGTCATCAAACTATCCGCTGTTTGCCTGGAAAACATGTGGCACATCATTACAGAGACCTTTCTAAACATGCTGAATTCTTGTAAACCTTTTGATAAATTAGAGGGACAGATGGTCTGTATCAGTCCTCTTTCCACTTGTGTTACACTGTTGCTGTGGTTACCACTAAAATATAAGCTTTTATTATAAGGCTAACTAAAAATATCCTCTACATGAATTAATCTTTTAAAACGTAAACACTTTATTTCTTAGTTTTCAAGACTAAAAGCAGTTACTCTATGTAATGGCTTTTGATTGAAATAAATGATGTCTATTCCAGAGTAAAACACATAAACATTGCACATATGGTCCTTATGCGTTTCTATAACAATTTAACAGACGGCAGTGTCATTAGAGGCTCTTTGGCCTGGCAGTCTTCTGGCATCATGACAATAATATATGGTGAAATTAGAACAGCTGGAAAGAATGCATGGAAAGTGGAGCGCTGGGGATGTGTGGTGGAGAGTTTGTGCCAGCTATCATGTTGCCATGAGGCAGCACTTAGTGGTTAACTCTCGTTTTGCACAGTGGCAAATCTGAGCTCACAGTTAAAAGATAAGCAAATATGTGAGGGATGATAATGTAAAGCCGGTCATTATTGCAAAATATACTCCAGATGTGAGTAAACCAATGCATTATTCCATGTATTATGAAAAATCAATCAATAATTTTAAATATTTATGTGAAATGTGTCTCTCTGTGTGTGTAGCATACATACAAAAATATGACTATTATATTTTAGCATTTGATTTGGTTTTATATGTGTGTGTATGTATGTAGCATATGTAAAAATATAACTTTATTTTATAATTTTATTTGCCTTTATTTTAAATATATATTATTATTAAATAAATATATAATTATTAAAAGATATAAAGTAATTGTGAATTATATACAGCATACTCACACAAAATATCTATTCATTATTTTGATTGATTATGAATTAATTAACTTTTTATTTTTATTTAATCCAAGTTCTTCTGGAAGACAAAATACAAAATGGAAATTTGTAGAAATCTGAAGACAAAAATATATATATATATATATATATATATATATATATATATATATATATATATATATATATATATATATATATATATATATATATATAAAATTTGGATTTATATAATTAATATATAATAATTTTGTCTTCATGATTTCTACAAATTACTATTTTGTATTCTGTCTTCCAGAAGAACTTGGACCTGAACCTCCAGTTCTTCAAGAAAGTATTTTTTTTTTGTTTGCGAGGAATTGATGAGAGTTTTTTTTTCATGTGGCTCACTTACATTAGTCTAGACTCCAGTCCTGACGCTGTAACTCTGGGGGGAAGGGTACGAGCTCTCAGGATTTCTGCACCTCCACTTCTGTGAATGTGGAATTCATTTTGACGCGGAAGATGACGTCATCAGGCATTAAAAAGGGACTCCTGTTTTCCGTATTGAACCACAAGCCATTTTAAAACTATCCTCTATTCTTCCTTCAGTTTGTTTGTAAATATTTTCAGTGGAAATGTTCAAAATATTACGTCTTATTTCCCGTCTTTACCTTAGACTGCAAGGTTAAGTCACAAAATTTCCATGATGTTGAGTTCCAGTGTTTCTAACAGAGTACAAGCACACAAACGGCTGTTTTGGATAAAACATTATATCCACCCATAGTGGAAAGTGTAGCTGAGGCGGATGTTCCAGACAACACAAATGCGGTTTTCAGTTAATGCTAGGTGGGTGTTTCTTTGGGATCCCCAGCTCAATTTCAAAACACCTCATTGGAATTTCCTAACCCTAAAGTCAAAAATAAAGCTTACTATTACAATATACTTTTCCTTTGAGCAACCTACAGCACTGTCTCTAAACTATAGTTATAAGACAATGCTGTAGGTTGCTCAAAGAAAAAGTTGCCCCAAAATAGAAAAAAGGAAAGACACTGTCATCTTGTCTTTCTAAACCTCAAAGACTGACTTTCGTCTGAGGAACGCAACAAAAGACGTTCAGCAGAATGTCCATGATGTTATGTGGTATCCTGAAGCAGCAGAGTTTATTGTTGGGATGTTTGCTCAACTGTAGCTGTAATAACAGTGTTTCTGTAATATATAATGTCAGGTTCATTCTTGTTCATTCAGGAGTGTATGATTGATGAGGACTGTGGGGACAGCAGCTTCTGCCTGTATGAGCTCATCACCTCCAAATGTGTCCCATGCCAGACGACTAATATGGTCTGTGCTCTGATCTATCTATCTATCTATCTATCTATCTATCTATCTATCTATCTATCTATCTATCTATCTATCTATCTATAGTGCATCTATCTATTTATCTATCTACAGTGTATCTATCTATCTATCTATCTATCTATCTATCTATAGTGTATCTATCTATCTATAGTGTATCTATCTATTTATCTATCTACAGTGTATCTATCTATCTACAGTCTCTATCTATCTATCTATCTATCTAGAGTGTATCTATCTATCTATCTATAGTGTATCTATCTATTTATCTATCTACAGTGTATCTATCTATCTACAGTGTATCTCTCTATCTATCTATCTATCTATAGTGTATCTATCTATCTATCTATAGTGCATCTATCTATTTATCTATCTACAGTGTATCTATCTATCTATCTATCTATCTATCTATAGTGTATCTATCTATCTATCTATCTATCTATCTATCTATCTATAGTGTATCTATCTATTTATCTATCTACAGTGTATCTATCTATCTACAGTCTCTATCTATCTATCTATCTAGAGTGTATCTATCTATATATCTATAGTGTATCTATCTATTTATCTATCTACAGTGTATCTATCTATCTACAGTGTATCTATCTATCTATCTATCTATCTATCTATCTATAGTGTATCTATCTATCTATCTATAGTGTATCTATCTATTTATCTATCTACAGTGTATCTATCTATCTACAGTGTATCTATCTATCTATCTATCTATCTATAGTGTATCTATCTATCTATCTATAGTGTATCTATCTATCTATAGTGTATCTATCTATTTATCTATCTACAGTGTATCTATCTATCTATCTATCTATCTATCTATCTACAGTGTATCTATCTATCTACAGTCTCTATCTATCTATCTATCTATCTATCTAGAGTGTATCTATCTATCTATCTATAGTGTATCTATCTACAGTGTATCTATCTATCTACAGTGTACCTATCTATCTATCTATCTATCTATCTATCTATCTATCTATCTATCTATCGTGTATCTATCTATCTACAGTGTATCTATCTATCTATCTATCTATCTGACTGACTGTATCTGTCTGTCTGTCTATCTATCTCTCTCTCTCTCTGTCTGTCTCTATCTATCTATCTATCTATCTATCTATCTATCTATCTGTTTTATCTATCATCATATCGATCCATCTGTCTGTTTGTAAAATATGGTGTATTCTAAATATGTACATTTGTTTATATATTGAATATATATAGCAATAGAAATATTTGATAGTTTATATATCGAATTATTATTTTTATATTTTATTTTTATATTTATATATATTTAAATAAATGTTTCAAAAAAAAATATATATATAGTTATATATATAACTATATATATATATATATTCTTTCCTTTTTTGGCTAAATTCCTGTTCTGCTGCTTGAATTGACAGGAGTGCACGAAGGATGTGGAGTGTTGTGGAGATCAGTTGTGTGTGTGGGGTGTCTGCGCTCAGAACAGAACCCAAGGCCAGTCAGGAACCATCTGCCAGTACCAGAGCGACTGCAGTCCCCAACACTGCTGCGCCTTTCACAAAGGTTCTGCACTCTTTGTTCAGATCGTCATCATTTCACATGTGGAATAATTCAGATTTTTAGGATGGATTTTCATGTTTTAAGATTTAAAGTCTGAGACAATGGTTACTAAAATTATAAACAAAATGCATTTTAAAAGTAACAAAAAAAAAGAAGAAAAAGTTAACTAAAAAGTTTTAGTAAAAATCAACCATTGGGACATAAAAGTGCCTGTATAAACAAGCCTATTAGATATCAATAAGCAGCTGGTTATATAACAAAACATCTGAAAAATACCCCGTTTCACTGGGCCTCTCAGAAGATTTCCCTGCAAAGTACTAAATAATTGCTTCCTTGAATTTGGAATCGCACTCCTTGCTCACTTGGTTTACAAAGTTCCTCAGTTTTCTTTCCATTGCCAAATATGCATTAATCACACACAAGATACAAACCAACAACATTTGCAGTGGTTTTGATACATCAATACACTTCCTGAAGTCTAGAGACCCTCTTTCTTTCTGTGTACCTTTCCCTATAGTCTCTTTTCCTCCCACGCTACTTCTCTTAATATTCCAGTTTTTCTTTTGTCTTCAGCCCTGCTTTTCCCTGTGTGCCGTCCCAAGCCACAGGAAGGCCAGGGCTGCCACAGTCACCCCAATCAGCTGATGGATCTGTTACTGTGGGACGAGGAGGGACCGCAGGAGCACTGCCCCTGTGCTACAGGCCTGCACTGCCAGCCTCTCAAGTGAGACGATTTCATTGTTACACACAGCTCGGGAGGCTTGCCAAGAAAATAATGCATTTTACATAGACGTCTATGCATTTTATAATCGTAATCAATCCAGCCAATTAACCCTTTCGAGTCGATTAACGCATATATGCGTTTTGAGTCATTTTCACCTGATAACCCCGAAAAGAACTTAAATTACACTCTCAGTTTTAATCGTACAGATAAGAGCAATACATCAATCGAATCTGTAAAGGGTCTAGTTTTTTTTGGATACAGACATAATAACAAAAAACCTTTGTGCACTTATAAAGTAAAGATAACAAACAAGGTGCGCTGTCTACAGTCTTTGTCTCCGCTGATCGTCATGTACAAACATTTCATTAAAATGAACTGTAACTCCGTGAATACTCAACGAAGAGACATGAGAGAGATATCTATATAAAGCCTGGAATGTTTACTTTTAAACTAAACAAGTGCTGCCGAAAACAAATATTCTGAGATAAAGTAATCCATATGAAAACAACGCAATGTCTGTTTTTCATATCTCCGCTCATTATATCTAATGTGACCACGCCCCCGCGCTTAACGCGCTATTCAGATTCAAACTGAAGCGCGCGGCTTGAATACGCCCATAACAGAAGAAAAAGCAGCCAGACTATTCTTCAAGTTTTTATTTTATTTTACTGTTTGCTTCGCGATGAGAGGACTAAGACATAATTCACCCCAAAAAGATGTGATGTGGTTGAGGATTTGAGAAATGGATTTCCTCAGAAAAAAGAATGAAGCACTTTATTCAGCAGAGATCATAAACATGAGTAAGTCTCTTTTTATTTATTTGTACTAGTTTTCACATAACGTGTAAACATTTTACTAGTTAGACTTTTTCCAAATACTTTTTCCAAACTATAATTCCTGACTAAACCTGAAAAATATTATCAGCTCTTTTCAACATTAATAATAATAATAATAATAATGATGATGATGATAATAAATGGGGTTTATTTGGTAGAAAATAAGATTGTTAAAAGGATTTCTGAAGGATTGTGTGACTAGAGAAAGGATGCCAAAAAATTTGAAAGTCAGCTTTGATTGTCCATAATAAACTGTTTAACTGCTCCCCCAAGTGGATATTAAATTATGTTGTGGGATAATTAAATATATTCTTAATAAACTACAAACATAAAATTATATACTTTTATTTTGTTCTCACATTCTTTCTTGTAAGTTCTCCCTCAGAGTGGCACAGTTGAATGAGAGGCTCATTATGCAGCTCATTATGCAGGCCTTTGTCTTCTCAGGTGTAAATCACAATGATATTCATGATAGTTGACGCCTACTCGCATATGACTTTTACCAACAAAAAGTGTTTTAGAAAATTTAAATCAATATATTGTTTTCTGTGAGTGAGTAAACAAGATGATTTTCACATCATTCAGAAAGAAAAATTCTAGGCTACAAGCTCCAGTTCTCAACTTTTCCGGCAACCAATTTTATGTATGTGTTTTATTGCCTTATTCAAGTGATTTAACATTTTTAGTTTTTCACTAACCATCCATAACATTTTTTTTCTCAAAAATACAATCATGTACATGCATGCATTTCACATATTATTATAGCCCAGTTTGTGCTGATTACAGTGATATTAGACTTTACCCATTTAGATATATATAAGAAACTGAAAAAAGCACAAATGTCAGGGCATGACAAAACTTCTCAAGGCCCCAAAAATACCCTTAGACTCCAGAGGGTTAAATTGCTGGTAAGAAAAATCTCTTTGAACCAGATGGTTTTGGGCACTATGAAATTTTTATTTCTATGTTTATATATGATATATATAGATTTTTTTTATTTTTTTTAAACAAAATATATATTTAAACATTGACATTTTTTATAAATATGTATGCATACATGTAAATTATGTAATTAAATGTATATTTATATTTCTTTTCAGAGAATAATGACTCAAATGTATCTGTGGTTTTATGTTACAGGAATAAATCAGTGTGTGTAGATGAGAGGAATGCTTCTGGAGAAGGAAATGCTGACTGATCGTTCCCAGTGAAACTGAATTTGCATCATTATTAGATTCTGTAATTTTGTCTTTTTTTTTTGTAACCTTAAAGTGCCGTCTTTCTCGTCCTAATTTATTGGAAGAGCTTTAATGAATAACTTTGGTTTTTTTTGGTGTGATTTGTATGCCAATAGCACCACCAACAAATAGAATTACAGAGATAATGATTTTTTAAAAAGTAGAATATTTTGAGAAATAATGACGCTGTTCTGAATATGTGGACATAGCTGGGCATTATATTCCTTCCAAATAAATATGATTTCTGGACATTTTTGTCAAAGCAAATGTTTAAAAGCAAAATCTGAATTTAAATCGCTTATTGAAATGTGAACAGCAGATGACAGTGTTGAGTTTTGGTAGATATGGATGAGGCTTACTTTCACACAAATGTGAATCGGTGAGGGGTTTACAGTACAGCTCATCAACTATTATAAAAGCTTTATCATTAAAAAAAACACTTAAGTACCACAAACCAATTAGCCAATTATGACTCGTTAAACTGAAAAACAAGTTCACATAGTTTATTCTCTTGGTTCACAAACGAAAGGCACCCATTGATTTTTAACCCTCCACTGACATTTTAATGTGGCATTTACAATTCTCCCAGAAAACAGACAGCATAACATTGTGGGGAACGGTTCACTTATTTCTAGATAGTTACAGGATATTTAACAAAAACAAATACATTCAAGACAGACAAAAAGAGAAACGATCTACATTTGTCCCATCAAGGCCCGACTTCAGCTTGATCTTAAGGAAGAAAATGTTAATATTATCGTTATAAAATACTGTGGGAAAAGAAACACGAGGTGACCTGACACACACACACAAAAGAAACCCAATGAAGCTTCATTTTACCCAATACAAAAAAAAAAAAAAACTACAAAGATAATTTGAATATTATAGAGGGAGAAGCTCTCTCTCTCTCTCTCTCTCTCTCTCTCTCTCTCTCTCTCTCTCTCTCTCTCTCTCTCTCTCTCTCTCTCTCTCTCTCTCTCTCTCTCTCTCTCTCTCTCTCTCTCTCTCTCTCTCTCTCTCTCTCTCTCTCTCTATATATATATATATATATATATATTATTTTTACCCTATTTTGGGATAAACAACAATACACAAAACTTGTTTTCAAAATCACTATTCCACTCAAACTCCCACATAAAATTATGGATCCTAAAATGAAGGCAAGGTTTTTTTTTTCTCTTTTTTTTATCAGTTAATAGAAAAGACAGAATAGTTCCAGAAAGTTAATAACAATATCCACCAACTAGCGCTTCCTAGTATGATATTTAGCTGTGCAAAGAGATTGGCTTTTTATGACAAACATAACTTGACATTGTGATCATAAAAGTAGTCTATACGGTGCATTTACTGTAACATTACATCTCTTCCTTTCGCGTCATAAACAATCACTTCCTATTTATTTCAAACATGAAAAATACTTGGTAGCAGACAATGTTAAATTACAGTGCTTTATCTAAATAGAACGATTTAGAAAACATACATCCTTTATATCTTTCACATGACTTCAACATTCAGACAGTTCACAAAATAATTCGGGTGAAAAAAAGGAAGAACAATGATTATTTACCCTCCTCTGATACGAACTCGATCGAAGTGCTAAAGAACGTAAAGATGGTTAATTAGCTGAATTACCTGAACACAAATAAATTATGGCAAGAGATAATCTTCGCACTTTATTTATGAAACACGAGTGGAACGAACCTGTAAATTGTTTGTAAACGGCCGTTGACGTGAAACGATTAAACGTTTAAACGTTTACGAACCGTCGACTCAATCCCATCTGCTCATGTTTATTAATAAGCCTCATTAAAGGCAACAGGTTTAAGCAGGGGAACGAACTGAGGCTTGCTTTTTCTAGCATTTCTGGGAATTTATTTTTGAACGTCTATTAATAACATAGAAATTTGGAATAAAGTGGTTGATTGCTTTCACAAAAACGTCAAGTAGGACATTAAAAAAAAATGTGTTTCAAGATGACATTTTTGGTATTGACTGAAGAAAAGATTGTGAAGACAAACATAAGGCCGGGATGCTTATTATTTGTTGACACATCAATCACTTTCATCTCAAAGATGGTGAGAGGTATCGGAAAGAAGTAAGGCAGAAGACAAGAATCGAACAAAGACATCGGGCACGTGATGAAGGTTATTTTTGAATTGTAGGCACAGAGCTGAGACAAAGCCATTTCTTTCTCTCCTTGTGCTTCGTTGATTAGTTAGAAAGGGGCCAATGGTGCCAAAAAGAATAAGCAGCTATGTATACCATAATAAGCAAGAGTGGCCACAACCTGTTTGCGTTCAGGAGGTGGCACAGGTACAGTAAGTGCTCAAACGCACTCTCATCGTGTTGAGAGAGCTTCATAGACCTCGAGCCCTGACAACCATGCTTTCTATATAGCAGTTGAGTGCACTGGCACCCTGTGATGTTGAGGGCGCATTTGTGCAGGAAGGGAGGACAGCGGATACTACGCTTGACCCTCAGAGTCTGGAGTATCACAAAGCAGAAATGTGTGCATAGCCGTCGGGAGAGAGGGGTGGGAAAGGACAGCTGGGGTGGATTCAGTATCTCATGGTGCTGGAGGCTCTGAAATAGGAGAGGAACTTGAAGCACAAGCTGACGACGAAGTACCAGATGTTTCTGGCCATCTGCGAACGGGCGATGAAAATGCGCCAGATTAAGACAACCAAGATGGTGTTGAAAGTGTAGCGAATGTTCCGCAGCCTACAGGAAAATAAAACAAAGACAAATTGACAAAAAATCAAGTTTCACATGATCCTTCAGAAATCGTTCTAATATGCCAATTAGTTCCTCAAGAAACATTTCTGATTATTATTATCAAATGCTGAAAACAGTTTTTGTTGCATGATACACTACCCTTCAATGGTTTTGCAGTGAGATTAAAAAAAGCAAGAAGAAATCAATCACTTATATTCAGTAAGGATGCATTAAACAGATCAAAAGTGACAGTAAATACATTTCTAATGTTGCAAAAGAACAATTTCATATAAATGCTGTTCTTCTGAATTTCCCATTTAAAGAATCATTTTAACATTTGATTAGTTTTTAACATTGATAAGAACTATATTAATAATTTAGTACCGGTAATAATTGAGCAAATTCAATATATGACATGTGACATTGAAGACTAGAATTTTTATTTAATATGCTAAATGTCACATGGCAAATAAATGGCATCTATTCGCAGCGACCAAACATCATTCATGTCTCTGTCCCACATGAATGGCACAGAGGTGAGCAGTTGAATATGACAGCGCAGCAGCTAAACTATTTGTCTAATATTTATCCTGAAGGTAACCTGGACAACTTCAATACTTACTTGTTTAAGTGTTTGCGTGCCGCTGGGAGTCCTGACAACTCTTCATTGAGAACATACTTTTTAGTGCCCATGCAGTAATTCTCCATGTATTCTGCCCAGTGTAACTGCCTGATGTCAAAGTTAAATGCCTGAGCAAGAAAAAGAAGATTTCAGGCGTTGATAAAAGTCAGAGCCATGAGCCATTTGAATGAAAGATTCATTGAAAACACATTTTAAGTGACATGATACAGAATCACAGATGCGACTCATTTAACTGTGCCAATGGCAGACTGTGAGTGTATTAATAAATGAGCACACACACACACCTTCTTGTCCTCAGATCCCATCTGGTTCATGAGCATGGTAACGTTGTCTGTGTTCCACACCCACGAATGGCTCGTGAAGTACTCCAGCACCATCATGGCCTTGTGCAACCGACTGATTGTCTTCATCATCCTGCGTCACCACAGAAACAACGCAGGGAGCGAGCGGGAGAAAAGAAGAGACATGAGCATTAGCTTTAGATGAGCTTTGATGGGGCTGGATGTGTAGTCTGAGTCTTTTTTCTCCTCTCGTTTAATCCTCAAAAGGGCAAGCGGTTTAATAAGAGCAGATGGTAACAGACTATGACAGTAGTTTGAAGAAACCACAGCTTGTAAATTACTTAAAGTTTAGTGATAGCAACAAAACATTTAATTCTATGCAATGTTATTAAAACCTGCATTAAAAAAAAATGCAGGTTATTAGTGAAGCCCATTTCTGCCTCATAGTAAAAAATGTGATATAAAGCTTAAAATATGAAATATCCACAATGTTTGATATCATCTATCAATTACGAGGAAATAAAGTTGCACTGTGAAAGTCATAAATACAAGAAATAATTTAGTTTGTTTTTCTTTTACTTCAAGGCAAAAAAATGGCTTCCGCTGGTTAGTTTTCCCAAATGAAGCAAAATATTTTGGTTTGATTTAGTAAAAAAACAAAAACAAAAGAGTGAAATAAAACAAAATTAAACAAATGAAATTAAAAATAAACAAAGAAGGAGAGTAAAATAAACAAAATACAATCTAATTGAAATAAATAAATTGAAAAACTAAAAGCAAAAAAACTAATAAAATAAAATAAAACAAAATAAAAATGTTACAAATAGAATAAAATAAAAAAACTAACCAACAAAACAAAAAATAAATATCAAAACGTAAAATAAAATAAAACAAATTAATAAAGACAAACAAATACTCCTCGGTTAGTGAAAAATAATAATTCTCCAACCCATTCATCCATTTGATTCAGGTTAGATCCCACCGCAGCACTTTTGAACCACAAACCTTTGGCAAACACGACTGTGGATTCCCATGATTTGGCTGAACAATGATCACACTGTTAAAATCTTGCAGGACCTTGCAGGGCACCTGGGCGCATTTGTGTTCTTAAGATTCTTGATTCTTTCTGTGTGGTGCTATGTGCACCTCTATAAACTCTTCCAGACGTACAAGTATGCCAATTTTCAGGCTTTATCTGACAAAGTGCTGTTGAAGTTGAATACAAATGTCCAGAAACGCCCAGTTTCCCCATCAAGATCTCTTATGGGTTGGATAGGGAATGACTACATGCATTGTATTAGAACACCTCACTTTAAAAATCAAATTCAAAACATTCTCATGGTGTTAAAACCAATCAATTATACAAACGCTTGCACCTTAAATAAAATACATATCAGCAATACACAACAAATTTGTTCAATCTGCATGAGCGTTAACTAAAATTGAACTGAAAGTTTTCAGATTTAAGGTGCATAGCCAGTCGTTTCATCTCCAGGTACCAAACACATCTACTTCCTGCAATTAAAAGCATTTTTGCATGAATGGATAATTGTCAAATATGCATCCAGTGCTTACCTTTTCATTTTTTTTTTTTTTTATTAAAAAGGATGCAACCTTGTAATTTCTATCTTGGTGGTTTAAACCAGAGGCTTTCCAACTGTTTTAATGCCAAGGACCGTCTTTTTTGAAAAACCACCTTTTTAAGAGATACAGGCAGCTATATATTTTACGAGTAAAGAAGCATTTACTGTATACATTGTTGTGAGAAAAATAATTGTTTCTATACTGTCACTGTAAAAACTACATTTTACACTGAGAATAAAATCATGTTTCACGAAAGTGAGAAACTGAGAAAAACAGAAAGAAAAAATGTCAAAACTTTTGGGAATAAACGTAAACTTTGAGAATAAACTTGTTTCAAAAAAAAAAAAAAAAAAAAAATCGATAACTCTGAAAATAAAATGCAGAGAATAACACTTGTGTAGGTCGAAAAGAGTAATGTTTGTTGACTTTTTACTTGAAATGTAAGGATTTTATTCATAATGTTCAATTTCTATAAAAAAAAAAAAGTCAAAATAAAATGAGTTAAATTTCGCATTTTACTGTAATGACTCATCTCAAGATGGTTTTATTTTTTTTCTTATTGCTTGGCCCTATAGTAAGTTATATAAAGAGATCAATAGAAATATTTTTAATTTAACATTATACATTTTTTATACAGATTTCAGAATAGTCTTTAGAAAACAGAATCAAAATCTGTAAAATATATTTAAAAAAAGTCAAATTAAAACATATATTGCCAATAAAACATGTTGCCATAAGTTTAACTTTTGCGGGAAAAAAAAAATATTTTAAAATGTATAAACAACTGTATAATTTAGTATATAGTCCCGGACCCAAGTTTGAAAACCACTGAGTTAAAGCAATTCTTAGAGCAGAGAGTTTGGTACCTGGCCCCATTATTTATGAGTGCTGTTCTCTGATTAGTTTGGCTTTTTGGATGGAAAATATTAGTGCGCACAGTCCATATTTGATCTGACCTGAGCACTCCGACCTTCTTGATGAGTAAAGGCTGTGTTAACCAAACTATCATTCCCAACGTCCACTATGTATTCATGTGCTACAAGAGCAGACCAAAAGACCTCTCTTGAAGACTTGATGGCATGGCTCAGAAGAACAAAAAACGAAAGATGGTATTATGGTATGGATCCATCTCCTTTTCACACACACAAAAAAAAGCGTGCAGGACTCCATGCACTTTATGGAAGCCCAGCAGCAGCGTTTGTCCGATGCCATGAAGTCGAGCAGACGGCCAGGCTGGGCGGTTCCTGAGCGGTTCCTTCCCAGCCGGCCTGCGGGCCATGCCACACCACGCACCCAACACCCAGTGCTGGAGGTGAGGGAGGGGAGGAGGGAGGACAAAGGGGTGGAGAAGCAGGTACTGAAGACCTTACCGGGGCTTCTGACCCGTCAACATGAGAAACCCGTCATACAGCAGGGCAGGAAGGGTGTGACTCACTGTGGTCCAGTACTGATTGGTAAAAGGGTTGGATCGCAGGTTAACATTGGGGCGTCTGAAAGCCTGTTCTAAGGGGTTGGTCTTGAAGGTCATGTTTATGCAGTACTCTGTGGAGAAGAATACAGGCATACAACATACAAGAGCATTTTAAACACAGAGCTGCACAACACACATGGATAAGCACAGACACACGTGGACGGGAAGCATGCAGAACCCAGTCTCGGAGTGGGTTATGCATCCTTGCCCAAGACACGGAGAGCGACACGTGACGGCTAGACTGAGCGGGAAAGTGGAAAGGGGCGAAGCAGTCAGATTTACCTGGGCTCTCTTCCTGACATCCTGAGGAAGAGATCATAAAGGAATGCTGGCGCCTTGTGGCTTACAGCAATCCAGTACTGATTGATAAGATGATTGGTTGTGAGATTTACATTTGGCCGCCTGAATGCCTGCTCGAGGGGGTTCCTCTTGAAAGTGGATATAACATGGTATTCTAAGAGACAAAAAGGGGTTCAACAGTAAACGGCACAGCTGTGCATGACTTGGTTCAGGGTTAAAAAGCAACATTTCGATGGTTTCTTCCATTCATGAGTATTGGGGTCATTTAATTGCCATTATCCAAATACTATAGGGCTGGGCAAAAAAAAAAAAAAAAAGATTTTAGGCCTAAATTTAAAGTCTCACTGTGATGATATGAATATACGAATATCATCTCCAGCTGCTCTGAGAGTCACTTCATTAGTATTTTACCGTTTAATTTGAGAAAACTACCCTGAGATCACATCCACAGTAGCTGCAAGTTACTCACGGCAACCCGTCAAAATAAAAGTTTAGTTTAACGGGAAGAAACTGTCAGAAGTATATTTCTATTTAGCAGTCTTAAGACTCAATGTAACAACAATGCTACTACTACTACTACTACTAATAAATAATAATAATAAAAAAATAATAATAAAAAGATTTGTTTTGTATTTAATTTTAAGTAAACCTCTGTTGTGCATCATTTTGTTTGCCAAAAATAAAAGGGTTTAATTCTTATTTGATTAGTCTAAATTAAATTAATGTTTTATGGCTTTATCTGACTATAAGAAAAATTAAGCAGAACATTTTTATAGAGCCCTATTATTGTTTAAAAAGGACCATATACAAAAAAAAAAAAAAATAGGTTTAAAATACAGGCATGTGGCTCTTAATTTCTTTTTATTAATACAACATTTGTAAACTAATGTTTACTGTTCATGTTTTAGAAATATCAATAGCATTTGTATTAAAACTATATTCACTGAATCGAATCGAATTGAATCGGGACATCTGAATCGACACCCAGAGTGGGAGGACAACCAAAATACTGAACTAAAGATCTGACTGGGCCAGTAGAACGAAAAGAACAAGAACAACAACAACAAATCCTTAGTGTTGAGTCATGTTACTTATAATAGGACTGCTCCAACTGCAACACAATGCTGATTATAACCAAATATTGATTTGTATTTTAACTAATTAACTATGGTTGAAATGGTTCCAGAAAATGTAAACATTAAGACTCATTACACACTTGTACTGTGGTTCATCTGATATCTCTGATACAAATAGATATAAATATATCCAGTCTGACTGAATTTCAGTCACTCATCATAGTCAAACCTGTTTTAAGAGTTCACTAGAGGCGTGTTTGTGGTCATAACATTAACAAAAGCAGCAAAGGTATTGAGACATATTCTCGGAGTTGCATCATTCAACTTAAATCACAGACCTTAAGATTTCTCAATGAAACAAGGTTTACAGCTAGTATTGAGCATTGAAATATATATATGTATATATATATGTATATATATATATATATATATATATGTATATATATATATATATATATATATATATATATATATATATATATAATTTAAATATACACTTTTTGGTGTAGGCAATGCAAAACGTTAAACAAAGCACATTTTGCTTAAGTATAAAGCTAAATGTTCCTGTGGAGAAAGGTTTTTTTGGAAATAAAAATCAGATCCATATTAGCAGTTTAAAAAAAAGTAACTGTCTGAACTGACACATCAGGTATTCCCAAGACCATTGTACCCCTTTAATTATTTAAAGCTGCAGTCCGTACGTTTTGCCTCTTTGTCGCCATCTGTATGAATTACTTTGTTGTCATGTTCCATTTTTAATTAAGATTTTGATCTACAGCCAGATATTCAGGTCACAACATGGTGATGAAAAGTTATAAAACCAAATATGGTATCACAAAACCACTCATCCACTAATGGTTATCATAACTCATTCATCCCCACCCTACTTCACTTCAGTGGAAACCAGACAGCTATGAAGTTAAGTCTCAAAAATGTAAATCTGAATGCTCAAATCCAAGTTATATCCATTCCCATATAAGAACAAAAGAATGAGCTACCTAACGCCCGTACTACACCCATACACTTGTTCAAACATGTCAGCGTTCTCACGCTCATTCATTTCATGTGACAAGTTCTTCGATCTGCAGTCGACAGCACTTGAAGGCCAGTGTGAAGCGATTTGTTTTTGAAAAAGTGATTCATACCAACTTCACCCCAGTGAAAAGGATTGATCCCGCCCGTCGTGCAGTTGTACACCAACATACTTCTCGGCCTGCGATGGAGACAAACGACACTGTCAGAAAACTGGCGGCATTTATTCCATGACTTTATTTTCCAGTGATCCGCGTGTGAGGGATTTAGTGTGACTGTTGGGTGTTCGTGGCGAATCCGACCTGGCATGTCTCTGGGAACCGGAATACCAGGCAGCGGCCAAAGTGGTGTTTATGACCACATCGACTGGCACGAGGTCAGCGACAGCGTTATTTGAAGCCCTCATTGTTCGTAGAATGCCCTTTCCTGCCTGAACAACCACAAAAAAAGGAAGCTTTTTACATGAAGTACCAATAAACGATCATACAAAGTAAAATGCACATAATAATAAAAAAACAAAAAAAAACAAAGTGGCCACTCACAGCGATGAATATCCCACTCGGCCCGTTGAAATTATCGATCCAGCCCTTTAACAGAGTGGAAAGGAAAGAGTGGTGATCAAAATCCAGGAAGTATTTTTGTAAATTAGGTGGGAGGACGGAAATGCGCATGCTTACGGGGAACGGCTCCTTCCAGCTGGCTCCTACGATCGAGGGCCTGATGATGGCCACGTTGAGGTTCCCACACTCCTGCTGGATGAGTTGTTCTGCCAAGGCTTTAGTGAACGTGTATGTGTTCGGCCGCTCACCTAACAGCTTTGGCGTCATTAAAGAGACCAGTTTGTCGTCCATCCACCTGTCAGGGAGTTGAGGGAGAGCAAAAATAAACATAGAAGAAGAGGGTTTCATTTAGTTAATCATTTGTTAATAACCATTGTGTTATTTTCTTATTTCTGAGCCGTTTTGTAGTTAGTTATGTTTGTTTGTAAGAATCAGTGTACGTTCAGTATATTTTAAAGGCACAATATGTATGTTTTCACCGCTAGAGGAAGCATATTCAAAAACAAACAAAGAAACAAAGGTGTAGCTTGATGACACCGTGACAAATAATTATTTTCCCCACAGTATACATCATATATACACACACACTTTTATTATATATAAATTGAGTGCCAATTTATTTATTTTTTTTATCGAACTGAAAGCTGAATAAATAAGCTTTCCATTGATGTATGGTTTAGGATAGGACAATATCTGGCCGAGATACAACTATTTGAAAATCTGGAATCTGAGAAAATCACTTTTACATTTTTAAAATATAAAAACAAACATCATACGTGCGTGTGTGTGTACACAATATTTATTTGATCCCCTGCTTATTTTAAGTTTGCCCACTTGCAAAGAAATGAAGGGTCTTTAATTTTTATGGTAGATTTATAAGGTTTCTTGGCTGTCGTTTGGCAACTCGAAGTTTCAGCTTCCTCCAGAGTTTTCTATAGGATTGAGGTCTGGAGACTGGCTAGAGCCCTCCATGAACTTAATGTGTTTCTTCTTAAGCCACTCCTTTGTTGCCTTGGCGGTATGTTTCGGGTCATTGTCATGCTGTTAGACCCATCCATGACCCATCTTCAGTGTTCTGGCAGAGTGAAGGAGGTTCTGATCTAAGATTTTACAGCACATGGCCCCGTCCATTTATCCCCTCAATACGGTAAATTCGTCCTGTACCCTTTGCAGAAAAACAGCCCCAAAGCATAATGTTTCAACCTCTGTGCTCTTGGGGTCATAGTCATCATTACTCTCCCTCCAAACACAGCGGGTCGACTTAATGCCAAAGAGCTAAATTGTGGTCTAATCTGAAGACAGCACCTTCTCCCAAGGCTTCTCTGAATCAGGGAGGGTGATTGATGGCTGATTGATGGTTATTTTGTATTTCTCCCATTTCCGAATAATCGCACCAACACTTGTCTCCTTCTCACCAAGCTTCTAGCCATTCAAGTCTTGTGCAGATCTACAATCTTGTCTGACATCCTTTGACAGCCCTTTGGTCTTGCCCATGGTGGTGGGAGAAGTTGGAAAGGAAGATACAGATTGTTTGGACAGGTGTCTTAGGCCCCATTTGCACTGCATGGTCCAAGTGACCCAATTCCGATTTTTTTCCTCCCATGTTGCACAGATCGGATATGACCGGTGACCATGTAAGCAGGAAAAAAACGCATGGATTCCGATTTTCTCAGATCAGAAGTCTTTGGGGCGAAGAGACAGTGCAGGCAAAAATGCAGGGTTGTTAAAGAAATAAATCCGTGTCTGAAGACACTTCACGCCGTACGAGACCAATGTTTTGCAGATTTTTCCGGTCATCGAAAAAATTGGATATTCTCAGAAAATCGGATTTGGGCATCAAGACCTGCAGTGTAAATGCAGCCTTATACACCTAACGAGCTGACATTAGGAGGAACTTCTTAAAGTGACAGGACTAATCTGTGTTCCACATGGACACAGAACCAATCTGTGGAAGCCAGATTTCTTTCTGGTTGGTAGGGGATCAAATATCAATTTCTCAATTTCTAATCTTTGTATAATGTGTTTCTTCAGTTGATATTTTGTTTCTATCTGTTAAAGTTGACCTACCATAAAAAAGTACAGACCCTTCCTTTCTTTGTAAGTGGGCAAACTTAGAAAATCAGCAGGGGATCAAATAAACATTTTCCCCACTATACAAACACACACAGACAGACACACACACACACACACAGAGACACAGACACACACAGACACACACAGACACACACAGACACACACAGACACTTACTAAAAACGTAACAAATAAAAGCTAAATCAAAATATTAACAATTACAATTAGAGTATATAACTAATACTTGAATAACAGTGTAGAAAATGGTCATGAAAACTGAATAATGACATTATAAAGTAAACCTCTGGAAAAAGCATGAATTAATCACCAGTGCTAATTAGTTAGCATTCTGGCAATGAGTGCTTGTTTATGCATGGTCTCTAACTGGGAAAGCATTGTTAAATTTGTACACATAAACTTTATGTGTGAAAGCAGACATTGTCAAACATACAGAACATGTTAAGTACTATAGATGTCCTTGACATTCATTTCTTAATCATTAAAAGTCAGGCTTTAGACTTCAGTTTGATGAGGAAGGGGACTCCAGCATCAAAGACAGGAAGAGTGTTTCGGAGAGCCTAGACTTACTCAAGTGTGTCTATGAGCTTCCTGTAATCGACAGGTGGTGGATAGACCAGCTCTTCAATGAGCTCGCGGTCACAGTGGGCGTAGGCTGTGGACACGTGGATAAACACCTCCAAATGCTTCATTCTGTGAGCCAAGTTAACCATCTTCTGTGTGGCCAGCACATTCAGCTGCATGGCATCTCTACATTAGAGGGACAGAGGAAAACACTCTGAGCTGCAGTCACTGTGCAGAAGCACGAGCAGATCTGATTAACTTAAAGATAGACTTACTACAAATTGTGCAAAACCACCTAACAGAAAAAAACTGATCTAATCAGGATAACTCCGCAGTTAATGTAGTTTTAAAATGTCAACTTACAGACATCAGAACAGAAAGTTAAGGAAATATATCATGTAAATGAAATAAAATGTGCATTTCTGTCTCTCTGTTGCAGTGGTGCATTACGTGAGCGCTGTGAAAGAGAAATGAAGTCAGGAGAAGAATGTGTGAACACCTCTGAAGTGTTTGTGCACGCACAGCCTGCAGTGCTTCATTCCACACTCACTTTAAACCAGACACAAGGCTTCAGCATGCATTTTGAACACAAAGTGCTCTAGATTCATCTGATCAATTACACAGTGACAGAAGACTCTGGGCAGAAATATACTACTAATGCAAAATGTTTTAATAATATATTATAATAATAAAATAAAAAAATTATATATATATATAATTGCAGTATTATCATTTCTTGTAGACCTATAAATAATAACAAGAAGAATATTATAAATATATGTTTTTTTAATTAAATATTTTATTATTAATGATACAATAATTCTATTTTTTTTAATTATAATAATATAGTATTTAAAATTAAAACAATACAATTAACAATTATTATTATTATTATTATTAATGCAATCCGTAATAAATTTATTGCATCATTAATAATCATATTATTAGCATTTCCAATAATTATTATTATAACAGTATTAATAAAAACAATAGTAGTAATAAAACAATAGTGGCAGTATTATTATAAGCATTAAATCCATTAATACTATTAATAATCTTGATAATAACAATACAATGATTTTTATATTTGTATTAGCAGCATTTGAATTATTAATAATAATTGTACCATTACAATAATAATCATTATTATTTTTATTAAGGCTATTAAATAAATGTAATAAAAGCATGCATTTTATTGTATTATCCATGTTTATTCTGAATACACGATTTAAAGCTAAATGACAGATGGCTAATTGGAATTAGGAGTTAACGGTCTTCATTTCATATTGCAACATATTCAATCCATTTCATAAGGGCTGTTTAGATAAAAAAATGACTCAAGCGACGTGTTATAAAGGACACTCCTTGCTTCCTGTGATATAACCACCTAAATAATCAGAAACATCTAAACTCAGAGCTGTGGATAAAGCTTTGTGTCATCCTGTGGGTGGAGATTACAGCTTACTTCAGAGGCTCGTTGAAGCGGATGGTGGCAGCGCAGTGAAACACTATGTTAATGCAGCCCGTGAGAGTCTCCTGGTCTTCGGTGCTCAGGTCCAGATCTGGCTGTGTCAGGTCGCTGTCGACCGCCACGATCTTCTCTGCGAAATCTGGCTGCTCCTCTCGCAGTCTGTCGAAAAGCTGCAACATTCAAAGACTCAAGATTACCTTCACTTTAATCAGATATCACAGTCTGGCCAAGCACTGCAGTAAACACATATGAATTCCTGTCAGCCTGTCAGGCACTATCAATATAATCTAGAGAAGGCCAGAAATGTGCATACAATATAACTGTGTAAAGAGCAAATATAGGGAGAGAAGATCAGCGCAATCTGGAGCATTCAAAGCATCTTGAAAGTCACTGCAAATATAACATGATCTGAATAGTGCATCTGTGGCCTAATAATAAATCCCATGAGAAGTTTTAAATAGTACGAAAAGATCAAAGACATATGCTGTACTTTAGGCATTGAATTCAGAAGCTGAAAACTAATCCTCCAGACCTGCACTTGCTCACCTTGCAGTTGATCATGTCAGCAATACGGGCTTTGGGCGCCTGTCCTGCTTTGGGCCGGACAAGCACATAGGCAGCTTTGACACCGGGACATGAGCGTAGCAGCTTCTCCAGAAGTACTTTCCCCATAAAGCCTGTGGCCCCTGTGATAAGAACATTTTTTCCCTCGTAGTACTCTGGAATGGTGACCATCCTGAGTGCACCTTCCTTCCTCTTTTACACCCCTGAAGAACAACAACAGAAACATTGTCACGCAGTCTCACACTGCAAATACACACACATTTCACAATGGATCTCAATCTTTGCTTCAGAAATTGTACCGTTTCATCAGTATGCAGACAATATTTCAGTAACACATCACTTCCTTCCTTTCCTGCCAAGACCTCAGTCCACAACTGCTGCTAAACTAAGGCTGCACGATGTGTCGTTTAAAGGGGGGTGAAATGCTCATTTTCACTCAATATCCTGTTAATCTTGAGTACCTATAGAGTAGTACTGCATCCTTCATAACTCCAAAAAGTCTTTAGTTTTATTATATTTATAAGAGAAAGATAGTCTGTACCGTTTTTTCCCAGAAAAACACGAGTGGCTGGAGGCGTGACGTGTGGGCGGAGCTAAAGGATCACGAGCGCCAGTAGGCTTTTGCATGGAGAGCGTTTGGAAGCTGTGACATTACCGTGAGGAAAAAAACCATCATCCAAAACAAACCATGGCTTACAGTCAGATTCAGCCGTTTATTTATGATCCACAATCAGATCCCGACGCTGAAACTGAACAAGAGCAGCAACGACTACAGCAGGACGTCTCTATGTAGTATGTATTGAAACTGTATATAATTGCTTAGCGGTTTTGGAAAATGACTAAGTTCCACTTTATGTCTTTTTTTTTTTTTTTTAAGGTGTACATGTGGAAAGTGCAGTTTGATGACAACATTGCATGTTGTTTACTTGATGTGCTTACGCGCCGATAGCTAAGTTAACAACACAGAGATATTTGAAGCAGTTTTCCTCACCGCATGTGGTTCCAACACACGATCGTGACCCTTTTTCATTGGGACTGCATTATCCTAAAGAAATAAACTATGTGCAAATCCGGCGTCAAACTGGGCCTTGTTTGTAAAACAAGCATCTTCGAAATGCAGGGAACAAACAAAAACACTTGCACAACTCCGTTGATGCGGATTAATTGCACAGCTTAACCATCATAGAGTGAAAATTTATCATTTGCATGTGTTTTTAAGTCCTGTCAGTTTAACAGGGCAATTATAAGCACGAGTAGAGAGAGAGAGAGAGAGAGAGAGAGAGAGAGAGTCTTCACCGTCTTCACGAGCGCTGTCTTGCTCTCTCTCCCTCACGCATATTAATCAAAATCAATTGACACGATGGTGTAAAAAAAAAAAAAAAACATCCAGTGATTACATGTTTTCTGTGTTTAAAATCTTGTGCGATATCCTAAACTGCAGACATAAATACACAACGCCTGCCGTACACGTCTGATTCGCCAACTAATGATTCCTTTGAACCGATTCAATTTAATGAATGGTTTAAACTGACCTGTCCAACACTGAACTCAAGAGACGTCTGAATTGGTGTATAAAAAAATGTTTTTGAAAACTTTACAATAATGTTCTATTTATTTAACTATTTAACATTTACTACTACTAAATTGCACTTCTACAACATTGTTAATTTCAACATTTAGGCTATAGCCTTCATTGTTGAAATCAAAAGTTGTACAGTATTTGTTAACATGGCTAATGCACTGTAAAGTTACATTACCAAACAAAGAACAGCTCGGTTTTTATAAACTAAGATGAACAAAAAGCATTACGTATCACTAATTGATCGAACAAATTAAAAGGCATAGTAAAAAATCACAACAGTATAAACAGGTTTATTATTCTTATCTCTTGTCCACTGATAACAAGCCAATACAGCTCATTCACAGCAGATACTGGGTTAATATGTAATAAAATAAGAGATAAAGATTATTCCTACATAAGACTTCTACTTACCCTAGAAACTAGACGTCTAGATTTGTTTTTATAAAGTAATTAATACTTTTATTCATCATGATGCATTAAATTAAGCAAAAGTGACAGTAATTAATACTGTTGCTTTAAACTTTCTATTGAAGAATCTTGAAAAAAAGAACAAAAATATTTAGAAGCATAGCGGTTTTTAACCAGGTGTTATAATTAAACTAGGGATGGGCATTTTGGGAAATTTCTCATTTCGATCATCGATAGGTTTCAAAAACGATTAATCTGGGGTGGGGCTTATGCGGGGGGGATTACAACTTGTATCAGCACAATAGAATGCTAAGTTATGCATTAGAGAGGGAGAGGGAGAGAGAGACAGAGAGAGAGAGAGAGAGAGAGAGAGAGCGAGAGCTCCCTCTGATGCGTTTTAATGACAGCGGGCTGAAAGATGGGCAAGGACAGATTTTACTATAGATCCCTATAAAGTTCTCATTATAAATGTATGGCAGATTTGTGCTATATTTTCATCTAAGTTATTAAGTGTAATAGTTGTAATTAAGTTTTATTTTTAAGTTAAGTTTTATTTTCCATAAACCACCTGCGTGTTTTCGAAGACATATGAATTGCATTATGCCCACAAATATGACGGAAAAAAAGCTTGGCTGCATTATTATAACATCAATAATAAAATAATAACAATAATAATAGAAAAATAAAACATTTAAGAGCAATATCATTATTGGGCATTGCTTATATGAGCATGAAACGAATCGCTGATATGCAGCGATTTCAGCATAATAGTTCATGTTAATTAATCAGACACTAGCTCTTGCAACTTTTATCTGAAAAAAATTTGCCGTTGCAGATGTGAACTTGACCGAAAGTGTAACTCGATCGGATTGTGCTTTATATTATTATTTAACAGCATGGAAATCACTGAATACGATTTAAAATATAGATAAAAACTATGACAAACAAATAATTTTGATTTCGTCATCTCTACGAATACGATTAATGTAATTAGACTACAAATATATCCAGTGCATTTTTATTTTATAAAGACCATTTCATTATTTAATTTAAAAATTAACACACAAAGATAGGCTACTTTTTCTTTTTTAGCTACTTTATTCAACTGCATTTTTTTTTAACAAAACATTATCTTCCAGTATAACTTTAGCAGCATATTTTGATCCAGCGGTGAAACGTAGTTTTAAAAGATAAAGAAAAAAGTTCACCAAGTTTAACCAAACAACTATTATAAGGTATAAAACAGATACCATATAACCTAGATATTTTAACTATGGCTAAAACTCAAAACTAAAATAATAATTATTTTTAAAAAATGGATATTATATTTACCACAACCGGTGAAACATTCAAATGTCTATTCAAAAACATAAGGCGGTCTACATGCTCAGGTGAGAGCCGAGTGCGCAGCCTGTTCACATTCAGAGGAATAAATTCGCTCCGCTGGAACAGATGTTTCAGGAACAGCCAGGCACCACTGGACAAGTAAACCTTCTCTGTCCCTGAAACTAATGGGCAGCAAATCTTTCACCACCATTTCAGCAAATACGTTTGTTGTCTTCTCGGTTCTGCCTGCGTTGCACTTAGGTCTTACGGCAAGTGATTCAATGCTCGTCTGAGTTGCCGCTCTGTTATCGCCAGATATTTTATGTACACATTTTAGATGATAGCGCATTGTATTTGTTGTAGATTTGTGTGACAGCTTGGCGCTACACAGCTTACCCTGAATTGTATTTTCATAGTTCTTCTCAAAGGGAAGCCAGGCATCACGACATGACTCTGCCTTCTTTCGTCTTTTGAGGCATCAAGTGGGAAGCTAACCAATCAGAGATCAGGGCGCCGCCCAACGTGCTGCCATAACCAATAAAAAAATAATAATAATAATAATAATTTCGATCATCGTTTACGTGATCGATCATCGCTGTCGTGGTCGAGTACTCGAGTACCCGTTCACTGTTGCACATCCCTAAATTATACACAAAGACAGCCTTACATTCACATTTGAGCAAACATTTAATTAAAATTGTACTGCTTTTTTGCAATTTTGACAGTCTTATAAGATAATTTCACCTGACAAAATAAAAACATAAAAATGTAAACTTACAACTACATGCTTACAGCCAAATGTTTATCTTTGCATTTGCAAAGCCTAAAAACGCATGCAAATGATCAAAAAGATACAGGATGTATTCTAATCTGTATTTGACAACTTCTGGGCTCAATTTCACATTTTACACACATTCAACTAAATATATGAGGTTTCAATCTCAGCTTGACACTTTCTTCCTGATGCACCCGGCTGCATCATATGATCCTTTCCGTAAACTTATCAGGCCACTCAGTATAACAAGCTCCCGCTGGCTTGCGGGATCGCTGTAGATAAGCTGTTTTTGCAGCCTCACATTGTTTGCTGCATAACACTGGTGCCAAGTTCCACAGCTGCATGCACCCCAAACACAGACAGAGTATGCGTACACACACACAACACACGGACACTGCATGGCAACAAATTATGGGCTGTTTGCTGACTTTCAGGGCACAATCTCTATCAAGAAGTCTCATAAAAACATTCAGTGAAGTGCATGGGTTATTTTGACACTCTTGCCTTAAGGGCAAGCAGTCAATCTAGAGCTAATGAATGCTGGTTTAATTGCAGGGGTCAGGTGGATTATTCCAGAAGGCGAGACGTTGTGCAGTGCAATTTCTTTCCAAGAGCCACTCAGCACTTCTGAGACCAAGGACCCAGAGCTGCCTCTGCAGTGACACTGGCATTAAACAGTGTCCAACAACAGAGCAAAGCTAAAATGGGATTTCTGGGACTGTGAGCAAAATAAATCAGTCCCTATAGAGAAACTGGCAATTTCTAACCCCTGAAAACTGATCGCTTGTCCAAAAAAGAACAGAGTGGAGAAATAACCATCCTATATGGGGCCATCTGAAATAATCAAGTCTCTTTTATGTACACCGCTTGCAAACTGATCCTAGATCCCACATCCTCAGTTTGAATAATTCATGCATCACACGGGCAGCCTCAGGAATTGTACTACTGTAACAAATAAGATGCATGTAAACAAATGCCAACGTAATAACAACAGAGTGACTGTAGTCAGGAGTGCTTTAGCTTAAAAGCTTTCTATTAAGAACCTAAATAAAAGTACTCAAGGCTAATGGGATTGAATATCCTGTATGTGCATGGTAAAAGAACTGCACCGACAGATCTCAGTACTGATGTACACAATCAAAGATACAGTGACAGAAAAAAAAAAAAAATGGTGTTGTCACAAGACTCCACTGCCTTTGCGTCTTGTGATCCTCATTAAAACAAAAAACAGTGGGGATGTTCATCCAAATGAAATGGAAGAAATATGCAATTAACTGTTTAGAATCTGGGATACAGACCAAAAATGTTCAAAAATTAAATAAGCCCTTTCAGACTGGTGTTCATTCCTGAAGCTGTTTTTGAATATACTCGAAAAGTAGGGCCTAAATAATAAACACTATTATTAATATAACGGTTCTAAACATGTGTTATAACAAAATAGATATATTTTCATTTATAAATGAGAAAATTAAAATGTGTGTGGTTTTTGTCAGCTCGAATGTAGTATGGACTTATGAATCAGAACAAACCTTTGTTGGACTTATTTAAGGAATACGCCTTTACCAGTCAATCAGAGTTTCAAGTCCTAACAACACAAGCCAGCTATGGGCTTTTAACGAAGCAAAACTGATTAAACAGACAAATCTCATTGTGAAAAAGGGACCTGATGACTGAATGTAGAGTTGACGCAATTTACTTAATGTCAATTTAATTAATTTGGATTATGTTTCAGTCATAAGTGACTTAATGTTTTAACAAATCGGTTGAATAAATAACATCGAAGCCGGAAGAGAGGAATAAAGTCATATTTTCTTATTATTTTTGGACCAAAATGTATTTTCGATGACTGAACCTCTGAAGTCACATGGAATACTTTGAAGATGTTTTTATTACCTTTCTGGACATGGACAGTATACCGTACACACAGATTCAATGGAGGGACTGAGAGCTCTCGGATTAAATCTAAAATATCTTAAACTGTGTTCCAAAGATAAACAGAGGTTTTATGGGTTTGGAACACATGAGGGTGAGTCCTTAATGACATAATATTCATTATTGGGTGAACTAACCCTTTAATGACTCACTTAAAACGCACAAAACGAAACACGCCTGTCGCCACCTACAGACGTAACCCCGCAAGTGCGGAAAGAGCGAAAGAACGAATCGAATCGAAGATTCGAGTCACTGGTCTGAATCACAATCGTCTACTAGGCGTGACGTGACACATGCTTCACATTTCCTATGAGGCTCATGCGCCCTAATCTTTTTTTTTTTTTTTTTTTTTTACATTTGAACCTCACTGGTCGGCACAAATTCGAAGGTTTATTACTTAACTTATAATATAATTAAAAACATATAGTGGAGATGTCAATGATCACATAAATGCACACAATTAATAAGGCAATACAGTATAATAAATACATACTTCATAACTTTACAATAATAATAATAAAGCACACTGACTGCAATAAAAAAAAAAGTTTAAACGGACGTCCTTATATATTTAATATCAACGGATTCTACAATCGGAAGAAATTGTCTTTGTGATCACCAATATGAGAATGTAGTAAAGAGAACATTCTCGATACATTTGGTGGTAAAATTACTGTAAAAGCAGCTTAGCATTACTTTCCAGCTGTGCGTCTTTCGGGGAGGATTTCCTACACAGCAGCACTGAAACCCCGCATGCGAAAGTGTGCTAACGGCTAGCATTCACTCTCTAAAACAGTGCAATCTCAATTTTGTGATCATGAATAACAAGGCCACAAAGAATATAACTGAAGCACTCGAACAATTACCTGAGACGTTTAGTATATTCCCCGCGCTGTTTTTTGCGAGGCGATCGTAAGGTGCTCTATCCAGCAGATGGGGAACGCAGTGGGGTTGTAGCTTAGCTTCGCTGGAGAGGAACTGTGATGATGACGGGTTGCCAAATGATGCGTTTCGGGAGAGGACCGACGTCACAACCCATCACGCGCGAGGAATGACGTTTCTCCGTGACAATCCTACGTAGCGTCAAAAGAAAAGGTGTCGATTCAGTGTATATTCGCTGGTGAGAGTTTGACGGGCTCTGGAAGGAGATCACAGTGTGTACATACTATTAAAAAATCATCCCGGGTTTTAGATTCTTCCTCAGAGTAGGATTTTGTCCATAATCCCTCAAGGGTCAATAGTGCCTCTCAAATGTTACTGTAAAATCCAATAACATTAAGAACAATGTAGTAGTGGCGAATATCAGTCCTTAAAATGTGTTGTATGGAATAGATATAAAAAGTAGGCTATGGCTAAAAGTTTGTGACCTATGCTGGATAACCTGAATGAAACGGGGCAGTTTACATCTGCAGACAGCAACTGAAAGTATGGTTCTGAATATTTGCTAACAGTTTGCCACTTCCCTATATATGAGATCAAATAATCCTGATTTATCCATTACATAGCCTGCAATTTTCTGACCCATTTTAAAGTCACTTACAACATGAATCAGCTCCCAGTGTAACTCTATTACAGGCTTTCACTGAAATGTATCCTCTATTTCTTTTTAAGCTTTTTGACGACACCCCCCCCCAACCCCCACCCAGAGTAACTTCAATACTACAGTGAGCAAATCATGTTACTGTTAAATACTGGTACAGAGGTTGTTAAAACAAGACTAAGCTGGGAATCCACATAAAACAAAGAATTTCAGGTTTTTCTGGCTTCTCTTAACTGCTGTACTGTGCTGGTTTCCAGGCAACGGGGCTCAAAGGACTCCTGTTGGATATAACACAACAAAAGAGCACTATATTTTACTGTAACTGTTGTGCTGGATTAAATTTGCATGGAACAATTAACAGTTGTTTTTAAACCAGTAGCGAGGCTACACAAGGGCCAGGTTGGCACTGGTCCACCCATTTATATCGTCTGCGATATCATAATTGTTGTTTTAACGATGTGCGATTTGACATTATCGAGTATATCGCAAACATCTAACAAAAACACATCTTCACCGAGTGCTGGCATACATTAGGCCTACGTGATTTATAGTTAGGTTAATGCGCGTACACGTTCTTTCACTGCATGATTTGGTCTGTTAAAGTGTATGTTAAATCTGGGGCTATCGCAGATCTTTGACCTCAAAGGGATTAAGAATAATAACCAAATTCAAGATATGGGAGCAGAAAACATATGCTAGTGAATCGATATCCCACGAAGAGTGGCATTTTTTTCTCTCCCCAAACATCAGTATGTTTACAAATGTAATATTATTTATTGAACTGATCAAAAAAATCATAATATCATTAAGTTAATTAAGAAACTTATGTTTTAGACAGCCTGTTTTTGCTCTGTTTCGACAACAAAAATATATATTTTTGCGTTTCTGAGCAATAACTGTTTCGTTCCTGAATGAATCAACCGTTTAAATGATTTGGTTCATCGCAATGACTCACTTATTGATAGTGATTTGCTGCCACCTACTGGCAGTTTGGATTTCACATTTTAAGTGTCATTTATAAAAATAAAAAAAATTCAATCATCAGTTTTCAACGTTTTGTGTTTAAAATATCAAAACATTATGCATTTTTAACTGCGGGTGAAAGCCTATTCTATGTCTCTCGGAGCTGTCTTGAACAGTGTGTAAATACAAAAAAAATTCATTTTTGATGCAGCTTCTGTGTTTCCTCTGCATTGCAAAGATTTAGAATTTTGTCAACACTGATTTCATTTGCTTAACAGCCCAACTGTCTTATCATTCTAATTGACTGATTTAATGTAAATATTTGAATCATTTTTAAGTAGGTAATGAAATATTTTTATTTTCATTTTAGGCATATATTTTCAGCTCATATTTTTGGCCTTTTTCTTTTTCAGCCAAAAGCCAAAGGCACTGAATTCCACCCTATTTCACCAAGGTCCACTCACTTGAAAATTGCAGGCCTCTTCCACTGGTTCAAAAAGCATATGAATTTATATCTTTCTCTCTGCCCCAGCTTGTTTGTGGTGATTTGTTGCTTTGGTTGAATAGATTTGAACTTGACAAGTCAATTTGTCTAAGATTCTTTGTGCAAGAAGAATTACTTCAGCCTTCGGCTTTTGTTCTCTGCAGACAAAAGCACAATGTTGTTGACAATTTCATGACAGAATACCCCCATCCTTGCTTGGTTTGGTGTCGCCAGTAGTGTGCTTCATACCATCATAGCTACAATTGTCTTTTGTATTTTGTAGAAGAGCTTCCCTACTGTTTACAAGACCACTGGTTTACTAGACACAGGCAAGGAGTCTTTATTAGGAATTTGCATTTGCATTTCAAACATTAGGAATCTGCAAAATAGACGCATTAAACATATAAATAAAACAGAATACAACAAATAATGTCCATTTGTTTGAAATGTTTGGAATTTGTGAGTATATCCTCTTCAAAGATTTGAATATGAGAGAAAGAATCTACTTAAACTCCCACTTAAATGAATTCATAAATTGCCTACAGTATCTTCATTCTGTTTCATTATAAATTGTATATTTGTTACAAATTGAATGTGAGTGCACAATTTTAGGTATAAAGTCTGAGAGTGCTAAAAATCCAACCGCTTCCAATAAACCTTTAGCTTAAAAGGTCATTCTGGTCCTTGAAGGAAACATCATTGTCAGTGGAGGAGCTTTTCTCCTTCAGCTGAATCACAAGTGGCTGTAAAATCTTTTTTCTGCTGATGCTGCTTGTAACCTGCAGAAAAATGAGACAAACACAAAATATTTAAGTATTCTATTGTCAAATTATATCATTAATGTCAGTAGACTGAAAACTGTCACACAGAAAATATCTTGGTATAACATTTACAATTCATTTATGTAACGTTAGATGCTTACCATGCAGTCTTCTGTTCAACATGCCCCTTTCCTGTGTGAAGTTAATGAGTAACCACAATACCCCATTTGTCCAAAAGACCACCCCTCCATCCCTTCTATAAATACCCTGATCGTAGTCTTTAACGGCAGACGACACACAATGTCTGAATTATCCTACAGGACCTTTGCTGGTTTTCTCATCTTGTTGGGTTGTCTTGGGATGACCTTGGCTGTTCATGCTAGTGGTAAGAAAATGTTTATTTAATCTGTATTGGAACAAGTCACAGATTAATGACAGAGTTTTGTCCTGCCATACCCAGACGCAAAATGTGGATCAAATAAGGCACGAGGCATCCTTGACCGTTCTTTGAGGGTTATTGGAGGATCAGAGGCCAGGCGAGGTTCCCATCCGTGGTTGGCACGTATCTGTTCAACCTTATAAATTGCATGATAAACTAATGCAGTACTACAGTTTTTACATCCCAAAAAAACATTGAAGTATATGTCAGTGTGAAAAATTCACCTACAGGTGTCTCTTAGGATCAGAGGGTCGCATTTCTGTGCTGCTGCGATCTTGACAGACCACTGGCTCTTGACTGCTGCTCATTGCTTTGCAAGTGTATCCAAGTAGGTCCAGTCAATTTAACCATAGCTAATCATAACTTTTTTTTCACTCTGCTTCAGTGACTTTCTCTCAAATATAACTGGCCGCCCTAGGGACTTCCTGCACAAAATTGAGGCTGTAGCAGGTGATTTCAACCAAAGAGAAGTTGACAGAGGGGAGCAGAACTTCCAGGTAAAGACTGTGAAGTTCCATGAAAAATATCAACACTCCTCTCCCATGACTTACGACATCGCTCTGCTTGAGATCAAAGGACGCATTCACTTTGGCAAGTCACTCTGTGAGATTACCACAACCTATGCATTTATAGTTTTAGAATTCTTTTTTAGCGATAAACATAATGCGTGTGTTTTCTAGGTGGTTTTATTAAGCCTGTTTGCCTGCCTTACCCTGGTGAGAGGTTTCCACCCAAGACCATGTGTGTTGTTGGTGGATGGGGCCGTATTACTGAGAGTGAGAAGTCATTTGAACAACATTGAAATAAGAATTAGTTCTTGAAAGAAAGATCTCAAATATCTCAAACCATTACTAGGATAAAGGTGAAAAGGTCTGTCTTTTCTTTAGAAGGGCCACTTTCTTCAGTTCTTCAGGAGGTCCAACTGAACCTGTTAGAGCAAAGCAAGTGCAAACATGTCCTACAAACACTTAGACCTGGACAGAAGATCTTTACAGTCCTGTGTGCTGGCCCAGAGAATGGAGGGAGAGATGCCTGCCAAGTAAGTTGACATTAACTTGTATAAACATTCCGAAATTTATGAGAATGGTTCTGGTTGCGAAAGATGGTCCAAAGATTGCTTGGAGTTCCTCTCTGTCCTTATGTGCTCCAGGGGGATTCTGGGGGACCCCTCCTCTGCCCGAGAGCAGATGGATGCTGGGTAGCTGTGGGAGTCACATCGTGGGGTAAGGGTTGTGGACGAAGCTGGAATAACAACAAGATCAAACCCTTATCCAGAAGAGGCTCACCTGGAGTATTCACTGATGTCTTATTGTTCCTGTCATGGATCAAGTCTAATCTTAGAAAAGGTGGGTACTGTTGTCGATTTAAAGCTTCTCTCTTGTTTCCAATTCCGTTAGGACTGGTAGTGGTTAATAATCGGATTCAGTAACTGCACAGCACTTTAGCAAGACACCTAGCCCCAAGTTTCTGTACTGGAAGTCAATTTAAAATAATGACTACTTGAACTCAACATAAGTGCAGACAGGTCCCTGTGTGGTGTACCTGATGGGGTTGTACCTGGAAGTGAAGGCATCATCAAAAATCCAGCTCTCCCAGGTCAAAGCTACAACAACAATGAGTGAGTCACATCTGAAGTATCTAAGATATTTGCAAACCAAAGGCAGCATTGCTTTGCTTTCACAACAGTTTATCTTTATATTTTTTGCCATAGGATGTGTCTGTGGTCTCTTCGAGTTGCAGCTGGAGAATATATTCTACTAGAGTTCCTGGAGTTTGACCTGGAAAATGATACACAGTGCTACAGCGATCAACTGACTGTTTATGTGGATGAAGACAGGCGAATAGGTGTTAGAAACTATGACTTTGTTGTTGTTCTTCCTTCTGTTAGTGGTTGTGAAGTTCTATGTTTACTTGTGACCTTCTTCAACAGGTCGATTCTGTGGTGGTCAACCTCCACCTCCGGTTCTTATAGGTGGTTCCCACAGTCTCACAGTGCAGTTTGTGTCTGATGTGAGCAACACAGGTGCAGGATTTGCCATCAAATTCAGTGGTGTTGACAAGGACTACAGTTTTGGTGAGTTGAATCTGTCTGACTGGTTTCTCTTGTTGTTGTGCACCCAACTCTGAAAGTGGCAGCAATGCATGCGGAAATCTGTAAAGAAGACAGTACTTGGCAATGCAGAATGAGTTGTGCAGCTGTATAGTACCGATCACCATGCATTGCATGGATGCTTTGAACGGCATGCTTGCTTACTGTGTACTTGATTAACATATTTGCACAGGCCTGATGATGTTGTTTTCGAGCATTGCCTCATTAACATCTCTGTGTATCCATACAGTCCCATTATTAAAAAACGTTCCACTCTAATTCTGCTCTTCTAAGTAGCACAGGTTGTGCCCAACTGATCTGTTGGTGTCATCACTTGGTCTGCAAGGTGTGTTCATTTCCCCAGTCAGGTTGAGAGGCAAACTAACTTTTCCCCAGTAGAATTCTGTTTTGTTTCGCACTGCTGCCGATAGGCTCCTCAGAGAGCGGAAAGCTTATCTCAATGGGACTGTTTCCATAGTTACATGTCTGCCAGGGGGCCAACTACCAGTGGTAAGTTCAGAGAAGGTAAGAGCTAGGTTCAAATCACCACCCTGCTCCCCTCAGTATGACCCTTGCCAGACAGAAATGTGACACCGTGTTGCAACGTCATCAGCCGGGCTCCATTCCACCAGTTTCTCCTTTTGTGTTTGTGCAGGAGCTGGATGTGGAACAGTGGTGCTGTTACAGCCCAAGGGGGCTGTGTGGAGCCCTGCCTACCCGCAAGCCTACCGCAACAACACTCTTTGCCGCTGGGTCATCTATGCCCCAGAAGGCCACATAGTCAAGGTATAAACAAGTATAAGCTCTTGTGTTGGTCCAGTCATCGCCTGGTGTCTCCTCTGTCCAGTCGTGACCTGTCTGTCCGGTCATGAATGCATGCATGCAGTGAGATTGGAAGCTCTGATCGGTTTCACTGCAAGAGAGAATGTGATACTCAATTAGACTCCAAAGACCGACGCCATGACGTCACTGCAGCCATGTAATGCTGGTTGTTTCCTGCTGTTTACAAAGTGCAATGTAAACTGTTTCAGATTAAGAACCTAACTAGATGATACAGATATAGCAGAAAACCAAACTTGACTATGCTATGTGCATAATCATATCACACTGTTTGCTATGCTAACATGCTTATTATAATACAATAACTTTGCTATGTGCCTTAAAGCTTGACTTTGACGACTTTGACCTTGAGGAGTCGGAGAACTGCAAATATGATTCACTCACAGTGTTTGGAGACATTGATGGCAAGGATGAAATAGGTAAAGTACAAAACAAGATTATTTTTTAAATGTAATATTATGAAATATTATTACAATCTGAAATAGCTGTTTTCTATTTGGATAAATGGTACTTAAAATGTAAGAAATATTTCTTATTGTTATCAAGTTTGAAAACAGTTCTGCTGCTTAAAATGTTTATGGAAAACCTTTTTATTTCAGGCTTCTCTAATGAATAAAACAGCATTTAAAGGGCTAGTTCACCCAAAAATGAAAATGTATCCCATAATTTACTCACCCTCAAACCACCCTAGTTATAAATGACTTTCTTCTTTCAGTCGAACACGATCAGAGTTGTATTAAAAAGTCCTGGCTCTTGAAAGCCTTATGATGGCAGTGAATGGTGGTTGAAATTTTCGAACTAAATAAACTGCGTCCATCCATCATAAAAAGTACTCCACACGGCTCCAGAGGGTTAATAAAAGCCTTCTGTTGTGAATCAATGTGTTTGTGTGAGAAAAATATCCATATTTAAAACTTTATAAACCGTAATCTCTAGCTTTTGCTAACTGTTGGATGGGTGCTCACGAAAGAGTGGCTTTCTAGCGGGTGACGTAGGATGAAGGCTTGAAGGCGAGTAATTCATGGGGTATTTTTCTATCCCTTTTAAGATTTTGCACTGCACCATTATAGGAAATGTAGTCATCAAGTGCTCTGCTCTTTCAATTTTTGTGTTTTAAGTGGTTGTATGTGGCGCGAGCATCCCTCCTGCTGTTCTCAGCCATGGTGGCATAATGCTTCTACATTTTAGCACAGACAACACCATCACCGCCCGTGGTTTCAACACCTCCTTTTCTTTTATCAGCGAAAAAGGTGAGAGTCAACACGAGTGAAGAACATACTCACAGGAGGTGTTCACATTTCACCCAACCAAGCCTGACCCACATGTCTAAATAGTATGCCACGGCATAAACACGCAAGCTAGTCTAAAAATACTTCTGAACAGTAAAGTTAAAAGTTAAAAACGCCGAGCAGTCTAAGCACATTTATACATATATTTTACTTTATTAAACGTTATAATAATAAACCCACTCTGCAACAAAGACACAAAGAACCCAACATACTAAGTCTTTCTTTGACACTACTGAGTTTGTAACCAATGATTTCTGAAGAGTGAAATGATGATAAAAATGATTTTGTCATCACAGATCTGAGAGAGACAGCGTTTGAAGATCAGGGGGAGGAAGCAGCTGATGACAGCAGAGTTATCTCACCACGTTTGTCAAATGGTTTGTGCTGCACACACGCTTGCTTTTGTCCTTTCTGCTGTCCACAGTCACATAAACTTTTGTTGAGCTCTAAAAGAGACTTCTTGTCTCAGAGGGCTTTAGAGGAATCCAGCTGGAGTCAAAAAATGTGTAAAATAAGGCAACACATGTATACAGAGTCACAAATGAGAATGTTTATCTCTGAACACACTGTGAAAGTGTATTTGGTTTTTACCGCAAGCATTCATGCACACTTTCCACTGAATTCTCAGCTCCGTATGGAATGCCTGATACCTTTGCTACCTCTGGACTGGACGCCCCAAGGACAACAGAGGATGATGGGACACTGTTGTGGCATGTGAGCATTAGTTCGGGTGCAGGTTATGAATGCAGCGGGGCGATCATCCAGTTGCAATGGATCCTTACTGATGCAAACTGTGTCTATAACCTGTGAGCAACAAACATGCAAGAAACATTGAAAAGATTACCATTCAAACTTATTAAAAATAGTATATTACCGTTTTCATGATGATTGATAATTTTTTGTGTAGGGAAGAAGGATATTTGAGACTTTTATCAGTGACAGCAGGAGGCTTGAAGAAACAGGTGAAATGGACATCGACAGGAAGAACGAGAAAAATGGATGGAATGGAAAGATTTGGATTTGGGATCAAATTCATTCATGTTGTGTCTTAAAGGGATAGTTCACCCAAAAATGATTACACAATTACAAAACTATTCCTTTATTACAAATATTTCTTTCTCAGATCCGTGATGTTATTACAAATATTTCTTTCTCAGATCCGTGATGTGATTGGAGTACTCATACATCCTCATCACAGCCCATTCTCTCTTGACTACAACGTGGCTTTGCTTAAACTGAGCTCGCCGTTAAATCTCAGTGAAAGTACACAGCCTGTCTCTCTACCCTCTGCTGGACAGGAAACCCCACCCTCCCTCCACTGCTGGGCTCCGGCGTGGACTAGCCAAATGTGTACGTCACCCGTCTGTCTTCACAAGTTGACCGTTGTGATGGTTACACAATAGTCTGGCTGATATCTGTGTGTGTGTGCAAACATGACATTTCATGACCACTTGTTGAATAAATTGAAAACTGACCTCGTGTTGAACTGTTAGCTTCAGGTGAATGTAATGTCCCCTTTTTTAGCAGGAGATGGGAAGTACAGACCTGTGCGGCTAAACATATCAGTGCTGGAACGAGCAGTGTGTGAACAATGCCACAGAACTAGATTGACACCTAATATTCTATGTGCTGGACTGAGCAGTGGAGCATCATGCATGGTGAGCAACAGTAAGCTACAATAAAAACCCACTGTTTATTACAAGGAAATGTAATTGAAGAAATGCTGACCTCTAGTGGGTAAGTTTGGTAAGGATTCTTAAAATGCATACTCAGTCACTTAAAGGGATAGTTCATCCAAAAATGAAAATTCTGTCATTAATTAGGCACCCTCATGTCGTTTCAAACCCGTAAAACCTATGTTCATCTTTGGAACACAAATTAAGATATTTCTGATGAAATTTGAGAGCTTACTGACCCTCCATAGACAGCAACGGACCTATTAAAGTACCTATTAAAGAGAGATGTGATTTCAGTTGCAGCTTATGGCTTTCTTTGAGTACTGTAGGCCTACCAAAAAAAGGAGAAGTTAAACAGCACAAGCTCTAAAAATCATTGTAACTATACCACATTCAAAAATAAAGAAAATATTTTGAAGACTGTTGGCTCAACAAAGACATTTTTGAATGGCATGAGGTTGGATGAATAATGGCAGCATTTCCATTTGAAGTGAATGTTGCAAATGTTGATGCGGAAATGCAAATTTTGGTGAATAATAGCTTACATTTGGTACTTTTCTCTGGAATACTGTCTCGCTCTAGACACACTGGCCTGCTGGACCTCTCGTTTGTCTAACAAACACATCTGGTGTTGTTCTGATGGGAGTGAAGGACCGGGGAGAACCGTGTGGTGGAATCCAGAAGTGTGCGGTATATTCCTCAGTACCAGCCATTATGCACTGGATCTCACAGCATTTAGACATGGAGTGAAAACCTCACATTAACAACCATTTAACATGAATTGTCAGCTGTGAGGTATACATTTATTGTCTACTTACTAGCATTTGTGAAAAGAATATTTTTTTGTAAAATCTTTCTTCCTAAAGTATTCTGAAACATTTTTTTTCCAAATATAATTTTTTTCTTAAACCAAGATCACCTTTGCTAACTTGAATAAAGCATTTTAAATCTTATTTAAAAATGTCAGGCATTTCTGTTCCTACTCTAATGGCCTTCATCTAACGTACTGTACTTGAGGAGTTTCCTTGACCCATCCCGCTCAATGTGCTATCATGTAGTGGGGTGATCTCACACCATTCACACACACACACACCAACAACCACAGACAGTGCTCTGTCACTGCCTGCTCATTTGAATATTCTATTCCTATTGGCTGGGGCCACCGAGAGGCCGACTACAATTGGCTGGATTTCATCAAGTCCATACTCTTCTATTATCAACTGGCCTTGGTGCAAAGGTTGGAATACACCAAAGTATTAACCATGAACAAATTCAACCTCACATACGCTGAACCCTGACCATACTAACGGATGCAGTACAGGAAAAAGACTGCAGCATGGATCAAGTTCTAGTGAGTAATTTCTCCCTTTTTAAATTAATAGCACTTTCACAAATTCACTGCCTTGCAAGAAGCAATTAGCACCTTCTCTTTCCTCCCAGTCAGTTTCACAGCTGTCTGTTGATTTTATTCTGGTTCGAATGATAGCAGTGGAAAGAAGGTGAGAAGTAATTACAGGCATATGCAGGTTATCAACTCAATGTTGAATGTAGCACAATATACCAATAGTCTGTTAGTGTTAGTTGCTCTGTATAAAGTTGCTCAAATATTTAAAGACACCTACTTTGTTATTATGACTATTTTCACATTTTAGAAAAATAGTTAAGTCATCAAAACAAATGCAAGAAGCATGGGAGTCATGCATTAAACACAAAAGAAAAAATAATGTATACTATATAATTAATATTATTATTTATTCATTTTTTTTCATTTTTCATTTTTTATTTTTATTGAAGTTCATATAAATGTAAAAACTAGTTACATATATTATATGTAAACATGTATATTTCAACTACATTTTGTCTACAAAACAATAGAATAATTCTAGAATATAGAATAATAAATAAAGTCATTAAAATATTGCAAGTATGGGAATTATGCAGTGTTGAAATGTTAAATAAATTATATCAAATAAAATATAACACTGTAGTTCCTGAAAAGTTAAAATGTTTAGTATAATTTAACATTAAATTGATATTTATCATTTAGTTGTAACGTGTTTAACATGTACTTTGCAGACAGTCCCTGTTCTAATCGGGATATCTATAGTGGTGATCACGGTCCTCTTCCTCCTTCTAAAACCAGGAGGCTCTAACGAAGGTCGAAAGCAGAGCAAGTTTCCCAAAACCTTGCAGGACCCCAATGCCAAATATCCATTGCCACTCATAGAGAAAGAGGTCAGTCAGAATTTAAATGGGAACAGAGATTTCTCCTGCAAAGGAAAGCACGAATATTACTGCAACTCATCTGAACTATCTGTATTTGCTTTGCAACAGGAAATCACTCATGACACGAAAAAATTCCGGTTCGGTCTTCCGTCCTCTTCTCACATTCTTGGTCTCCCTATTGGTAGGACATTGTGCTATATATCTTTATCACGTCAGCAGAATCACCTGACCTTGAAATCTGACACCGTATAATTCCACCAAGTGTTTTCTAAGACGGATCTTGTATTCTGTGTCACAGGTCAGCATGTTTACCTGTCTGCAAAGGTGAATGGGAATCTGGCTATTCGTGCATACACACCTGTGTCCAGCGATGAGGACCAGGGATACGTCGATCTAGTTGTAAAGGTGCAATGCAATACATTTTATGGTTGCAAATGACTGGTTATGTTTTATAGTTGGCTATATACTTCATATGTTTAAAAAATATATAATAATCATTTTCTTTAAAATGTTATGATAGGTCTACTATAAAAATACTCACCCAAACTATCCCGATGGAGGCAAGATGTCTCAGTACTTGAATGATATGAAGATTGGAGACACCATTGACTTTAGAGGTCCAAATGGATTATTGGTATACAATGGAAATGGTAAGGAAAAATACAATATAATAGCCTAACATAAGGTTATTATGTTGAACACCACTGTTTTGTATGATGCAGTGTATTCAGTCACTAGAGGGCGCTGTGTTATTATTTTAAGATTGCTCTAACAAAAGCATGACCTGTATAAAGGATGCATTTTAAAATATTTAACTGCTTCATATGCTGAATATATTTCCTTACTGACATTTACAGGGCAGTTTGCTATTCGACCTGATAAAAAATCTGAATCCAAAGTAAGGAAGTTCAGACACGTGGGCATGATTGCTGGAGGAACAGGTAATGATGGACATTGAACTGGCTACTCTTAGTAGGTTCCCAGGTGTCTCTGCCAAGATAATTAAACAAAATATGTATAAATTGAAGATGACACGTTCATTATTTCAGGCATCACTCCAATGCTGCAGCTGATCAGGAGTATAACCGCAGATCCTGCTGACAACACCAAGTGCTCCCTTATATTTGCCAACCAGGTCAGTCACATTTATGACGAAACATTGATTAAGCGAACAAATAAATAAGCAATTCAGTACTGTAAAAAGATATCAATATGCGTATGGAGATTAAAAATGGTAAACGATGTTTTTGACAACGAAATTCGGGGCCTATTGTGACATAGGCCTACTAATGACAGCCTACAGAATTCTCTCTTATTAATTAATTTAGTTGTAAGGTTTTATTTTGCTCAGAAATGTTTTGCTCATGTGTTGCTTTACAGTAACAACATCTAAATATCCTCAATTAAGTAAATAATATAGAAAATAAAATATACGTTTCATAAATTAGCCAGTTACTTGCATGCATTTTTTCTCCTTCAAAGAAAATAGTCCCCAACAGGACTGGAGTCCGTTAATGAGTGGAGCGGAGTGATAGAAATAGCGCTGCAAAACCTCTCCGCTCGAGATCCGGTCCGGGTTTTCTAGTTTCACTCTTCCCGCTCCAAGTAAACGGAGCGAAATAAAATTTCAAAGTTAAAAGCTGATGCTTGTAACTTTGAAAAGCTCGTTCCATACTTCAAGACAAAACCTCATACAGCTCCACCTTGTGTGGGACAAAATACTGACGCTCTGACTTATAATAAATCTCTCTTTTCGTAAGACAAACTACGAACTGACGAGCGGAGTGATACAACTGTGAACTAGTGCAACTACGCGCTTGACCAATCAAATCAAATTGAACCAATTCGTTCTATTAAAAAGTAGATTAATTTACTTTAGTAACAATAATTAAATGTTTCCCTCATGTTTTAATCAACTACTCATTGTTTAATTTTTTTTTTATATTTTTGCCTGAACACAAAAAACATCTCCGACGGAATAAGCAAAATAAACAATTCAGATATTTTCTGAACACAGTCTTAACATCCCAAACAAATAAACATCTTGAAAGATTTCTATATAAACAAGACTTAATATCTTACATAATTTTTATGTGGTTTCTGAATTATAGTGGAACATAAGAATAAATATATTTTTCTATTACAAAAAAATAAAATAAAAAAAAAAGAAATTTCCAGAGTGTTAACTCATAATTTTTGACACTTTCCAAGAAGTAGATTATTCACTCTTAATAAACATCAGAGCACCTTGTCAGCTGTGCTTATAAGTGTGTTTCTCTCTCACAGACGGAGGAGGACATATTGTTACGCAAAGAGCTGGAAGAAGTTCACAGAAATCACCCTGATAAACTCAGTCTGTGGTACACACTGGACAAGCCCTCTGAAGGTATATCTAGATGAATACTAATGATGATGGTTTGACTGGCCTGCAGTAGAGATGACTGTGTAGGTTTTCTGTCTATGTTCTTATGACAGGGTGGAAATACAGCAAAGGCTTTGTTGATGCTGACATGATAAAAGACCATCTCCCGCCTCCGGCCAATGATGTGCTCATCGTGATGTGCGGTCCACCCCCCATGATCCAGTACGCCTGTCTGCCAAACCTCGACAAGCTGGGCTACAAAACAGAGAATACTTTTGCATACTAAGTCTCCTGCCACTGATATTACACAAACTAATTCTCTGATAATTTGTAAAAGGTGGTTTACATCTTGTTAAACATGTCAAATTGTTGCCAGATGTGGGTTTAAAAATAGATCTTTTGGTAATCCCATTTGGTTTTGTTTGTGGTGAATTATCTCAGGAATATTTTTTCTTTCTTTTGTCCATAGTTTTTTTTTTTTTTTTTTTTTTTAACTTTACACTATATTGCAAAAAAACAAACAAACAAAAAAACACCTTCCTATTTAAATATTTCATTTCTTACAGACCTCAGAAAATTTGAATAGATTAAGATTTATAAATTTTTCTAAAAACACAACATAATATATTATTTATCGACGTAATGATCAAGACCAATAACAATCAAGAAAATGATAGTATTGAAAACGAAATATTATCATTTTGACAGATTTCTCTGAAAACAAGACTTAATATATTAAGTAATGTAATATAAATTATTCTCGCTGTAAAAGGACAAGTAAGATGAAGGATAATATTTTTTAATTAGTGGAACATCTATATTAAAAGTACAAATATTTGTTTACATAAAAACAAGAAAAAAGGAGATATATGGATGGATAGACACTACTTTACTAAATTGAATACTGTAGAAAAATATTGCTATGAATGTATTTAATTACAAGGTATTAAAACAGACAAGGTACAAAACTAGTCAGCAAAATTTTTTATTTCTGCACTTTAATTGCACCTAGTAACAGTTAAGTATTGCTGGAGACAGACACTAGTTATAAGGCTGGAAAGTCTTGGAAAAACATCAACATACAGACCCAGGACTGCATTCAAAGCATCTGTTACCAAGTGATGAGCTGCTCATTAGAATAAACCCACAAAAAAGCTGTTAAGTAAACTTAACAAGCATGGTCAGAGGACCTCCACCCTCCTTTCTGACCACTGCCTGCAACATCTCACTTGGAGTGACGAAGCATTTCGCACCTTTGAAGAAGTGATCGATAAAGACCTGGTCAATCCTCACACACTTCCCCACAGCTGCTTGCAGATTGTTGCTCAGCAGCCCGTAAATGTTCCCTTCGTCGTTCTGGCGCCCAAAAAAGAGGAAAAGCGCATAACAGTCTCTTCCGATGGAAGAGCAGAACTCCACCATCCTCTCAGCTTGGGTTCTTTCCACCACATCCATCCCGGCCATGCGCATGATGTCGCTGTAGATATCTAAGGACAGCTCCTCATCGTTCTCCTCGGTTCTTTCTGGCAGGTGAAAGACGTGGACCGCCATCTGGATTCGGGGGTTCTTGTTTGGCTGATCCAGCATGGCCCAGACCCAGTGGGCACCCAGCAGGATCCTCTGTTCTGGGGTCATGGCCGTGCAGTTGAACGTGTCGCTGAGATTCAGCAGGCTGCTGTGCTGGATGTAGGTCATCAGAAAGATCTCGCTTAGGGTTGAAGGACTTGGATGGAATTTGTTTTCCGGGTCCCTGAAGAGCAGATACTCCTTTGTCCTGGATGAAGCCGCCTGGATGCAGTCGCCAAAGAGGCGGATGAGGTCTGCCGAGGTGGTTTTGTTGGGTTTAGCCCATAAGGTTCTGAAAAAAGGGGTTTTGGCTTTATACTGCAGATCTGTTTGCTTCATTCCAGCTGGTCTGGTTCAAAGCGTAGTTTCCCTTATACACTGAAAATATCGACACATAATTACATTATTGCATTTTCCATTTACTGTTTCTTCTAATTTAGCTTTAACGTATCAAAAGTCACATTTAAAATGAATGAAATTTAACAGAAAAAAAAAATCATAAAATGTAAAATATTTTAATATATTACTTAATATCGCTTATGTTTTTATATATTTTAATATATACTTTAATTCAGCAAGAATACAAATTGATTAAAAGCAACTTTGTAATGTTTGCATTTTTAAAACTGAATAGTTTAGGGCTAATCATATCATATTATATATATATATATATATATATATATATATATATATATATATATATTCATATATTTAAGAAACCTTTATGTATATTAAAATATATACTATCAGTCTTTTTTATAGATATTAATACTTTAATGCATTAAAGGATAAATATTTTTTTTTTTATTGAACAAGGAAAAATATCCGTTTCCCCCCATAACAGTTTTTGACATGGGTAGTAATAATAACAATAACCACCATTATTATTAACCGAGCACCAATAATATTGGATAGTAACTAAGCTGAAAATCAATACATTAGAATGAATTCTGAATGATCTTGTGACACTGAAGACTGGAGTAAAAACTGTAATATTTCACAATATTTTTGTATCAAATGACTGCAGCCTTAACAAGAATAAGGGATCTCTTTCTAAAAAACAAACAAAAAAAAAAAAAACTGCATATACATTTTTTTTTCTTTTTACAAATTAACATTCAACAAAAATATTAAAATAATCAAACAGGTGGCATCGCAAACATTACAGTGTCTGTTATAATAAAATAGTTGTCAATGGACATTTAAAATAACTCACCAATATTATTCTTTCTTTTGTATTGGGTGAGAGTGAACCTGTGGTTGGATCCTTCTTCTCTTCTCTGGAGTCCTATTAAGATAAGTGTGCTCATTTAAAGCTTAGCCGTCGTATAAGGGCTTCCCAAAGTTTGTCACTGTGTTTGTCAGTTAGGTCACGGGACACACTGGGCAAGTCATCATACACGGCATAAAGCCACCTAGCACCACAACAAACCCTTTTTCACTCTTAACTGAGGTATATCAAGCAAACAACCATATCTCCTCGAATAACAAACTGCTTTTAACATATTACATAGTTTTGAAAAAGATTAAGTAAAAGAAAATGACAAAGTGTTCAGCAAACAGAAGGATTTACTCGCATCCAGTTCCATTGGCTACATGAATACAGTATTTGAAGAAAAACACGGTGGTTGAGGTAGATGATTCAACTATTGACAGAAAGGCTTTTCAGAAGTGCTATCCACATATTAAACAAAATATTTTTTTGTCCGCTCTCTCTAACACAGATCTGATTGTCAAACAGTACATTATAACCTCAAAACACATCAAAAATAATGTATTTATACAATAACAGAAATAGTAGAGCTGTGTTCTTGAGCTGGATTAGGTAGGATTGTGTTACACAGTTCAGGTCCTGAAGCTTTGAGGGTGAGGTGGTTAGGTTGAGGACTGTGGAGTCACTCTAGGGCGGTCTGGCTGCGTCTCATTCCCCTCAGCAGCTCGTCTCGGCTGAGTAAGTACTGTAAGTGAGAGGAGGTGAGGGTGCCAGGATTAGTCTGAAGAAGATCTGCTGAAGTTAAACCTAGTTAAGCAGAGTTAGGGCCCCGATCAGACCAAACACAGTTTTTAGGTCTGAAAATGATAAAAAAAATAATAATAATAAGAAGAATTTTGGTGACTTTTAAAGGGCTCATATTAATGCTAAAAAGAACATTATTTGGTGTATTTGATGTAATGAAATGTGGTTTAAAGTTAAAAAACATTATTTTCCACATTCTGTACATTAATGTTTCTCTTCTATGCCCCACCTTTCTGAAACGTGTCGATTTTTACAAAGCTCATTGGTCTGAAAAGCGAGGTGTGCTCTGATTGGCCAGCTATCCAGTGCATGAGCGCCTCAAGCGTGTGATGGAAATGTTACGCCCCTCACACTACTGTGATACATGTCCCAGTGAGAACACCAGCTCACGTTGGTGTTCTCACTGGGACATGTATCACAGTATGGTGACAAAACAAAACAAAAACAAGACAAAAACAAAACCCATTACAAATGAGGCATTTGTTGCATCCAGTGGGAACATAATTACTGATTATAACAGGGTTTTTGTTTTTTTTATGTGATTGTTATTTGACCTTTTTAACATTTCTAGGGTTCTCAAAAGCAAAACCTTTTAAAACAATTATTATACTGGTGCACATAAATACAGAATATTAATTTAATTTTCCCTTAATGATAATTTCAACAGAACATGAGTCTTACTACAACTACTAAACATAAATATTTATGCATTTAGCAGATGCTTTTATCTAAAGCGACTTACAGTGCATTCAGGCTATACATTTTATAAAAAAATTTTACCAGTGTAAAAAATCTGTTTCCTGGCAATTGAACCTGTGACCTTTTGCGCTGCTAACGCAGTGCTATACCACTGAGCCACAGGAACACATCTAATAATAGTAATAAATCTTTAAGTTGTGTCTGTTAGAGCAATATATGATTAATTATTATATACATGTATAAGTATATATTTAAGCTATATTGCATTGGAAACTCCAGCAATATTCACATTGCTAAATTATGTGTTTTTTTTATTTTCAAATTTGATAATTGTATCATTTTAAATATACTGTATATTTAGGTTAACAAACAATTAGAAGAATAATTTGTTAATAGACACCCTAGAGTAAAAAAAAGCAAGTTATCCACTTACTGTGAGGTTGTTAACTCCCCTGGATAAGGCCTCGATCTGCATCCCTGATCCTTTAGTGTGCAACAACTGAAAAACCAAGATATCAATTTAATATATCAATGTAAATAATAGAAGTTCATATTCATCTTTTATTCATAGGCAATTGCAAATATAGTTACTAACAGATGGAATATATTAAGCAGAAGCAATGAGTGATAATGAAGTGCTAATATTGTGAAGACAGTGAAATGTATATTAGAAAGTACCTGTACCTTAAGTGCATATAAGTCCTTTCCCAGCATGCACTTCTCCACATTGTGAAAATGGGCGTTTGGTGGTGGCCAGATGCATGGATGACAGCAGGTTAATGCTTAATATTTGCAAATCATGCATCTCGATGTCACTTTTCAATGTTGTTTTTAAAATATGATTTCGTTTAGAAATGTCTACAGCTGGGAAAACATATTCATCAACAATGATAAAACTAAGGGGAAAAATATATATAGCAACTCTGTGTCATCAAAAAACACAATATCACTGTGATTGAGGAGGTTTATTGATTATGTCACAATATTTTGGATTATATGTCGCTACATTATCTGAAGAGGCAAGATATCTACCTATAAAAATACTCCTGTGCATTTTATTGTATGAAAATAACCTCATCAGATTATTTAATACGTGTTGCTGAACATTTAATAGTAGTCTGTATGCTATTTTAAAAATTCACCATAAATACACCATTAAATTAATCCCTAAAAATGCAAATATTGCACGAGATTGTACACACTGTCTTTTAAAACAGCACAGATGTTAGGTTACAAAAATGGAATACTTGTTAGATAAATCTCATAATACATTTTTTGTTTACAATTCACAAAAAAATGCTATAAAGTTGAATGTGTCTGACTGTCCATCACAGGATACTTGGCACTATTCTGCTAAACCCTGCTGCCTTTGTGAGATGATAAACCCTTGGATCCAAGTCTTCCTGCAGTGTCCACACTGAGGTCTTGTGTCCATCAATGAGGGATGCTGGGATGTTATTTAATGGCACTGAACAGAGCCAGGGTGTCGTTGGGAGGTTGTTGTGGTTTTGTGGGATATGGGTGGAGGGTTATTGTCTGCAAGCTCAGCGGTGACAGCTAGTAGAGCGTCAGATCTGTAGAGCTCCCACCTGCACCCGTCTCTCTGGGTCCCTGTCGAAGATGGGGCTCAGGCCCCTGAAGCCGCTGTAGGGCCGGCTGGCCCCGTTAAGCAAGGCCTGGGCTTGTGAAGTGTCTAGAGGGCAGATGTAGTCTGTGGAGTCGTCAGATCGCTTCTTACGGTGACCAAAACTGGAGAAACCTGTCTTGCGTGGCTGAGGAACAACAAATTAAGAATAATACACAACGGCTCGAATAAAAGGAAATAACATATATAGACTACCAGTATAACGGTTAGTTATAGATATCAGAGATTTCTTTTTATTTCATTTAATTGTGCATGCACATTTCCAATATTTTAACATTTAAATTACCTTAAATTATAATTTACAATTAAATTACCTAATTGCCATCATCTAATGCGTACTAAAAGTTAATTTTTAAAACAATAATTTAATAACACTGTTAAATCTTTAGCAAATGAATATATTTTTTTACATTATGTTGTAATGCCCAAATTCGCTTTTAGTTTGATTTAGTTTTTAGTGGTTTTATCTGACAACAATATTATTATTATTATTATTATTATTATTACTACTACTACTACTACTACTACACATTATTATTATTATTAAAATCACATTTTCCCACCAAATATTATTCTTTTTCATTATTATTAACTTCCATTTAAACTAATATTTAATTAAATTAATTTAATTAATATTCAAATAACAACAACAACAACAACAACAACAACAATAATAATAATAATAATAATAATGTTTTTCCCCCACCAAATTCAATTAATTATTATTAAATTCCACCAGTTTCATTAATTAATTATTACATTTAAATGAATTAAAATGAATGAAATGAATTGGGCTGGATACTAGAAACTACCTTTTGATACGACACACATTTTGATTAAACAACAACAACAACAACAATAATAATAATAATAATAATAATAATAATAATAAAAAACATTCACCAAATGTATTTTTATCTTCATTAATATTAAATCCCATTTAAATTAATATTCAAATAATAATTATAAAAGTTTTTTTTTTTTCACCAAATTCAATCATTATTTAATTCCACCACTTTCATTATTTAATCATTACATTTAAACTGAATTGGGCTGGATATCAGAAACTATCTTATGATACGATTCAAATCTTGATTTAATACACTGCGAATGATCAAATGATCATAATCGGATTGTGATTGAAACTACCAAACTGTGACAACAGACCAGACCTAAACAATAGAAAAATAATAAGAGACCCTTTAATGCAGTGTGTCATCTTTACGGGACAGAATATATTTTTCACTGCAGAGTTAGCGTCTTTTTAAACACACACTCTTTCTGTTATCAAGAAAATTAATGGTTCGCTCAACTGCCTAAAAGACGATGAAAAAGTTTAATCTAAAGCTTCAATATGCTTAGTAAGTGTGTCACACACTGTAGGAGCACTTGCTCAGCACATCTGGTCTAGATGGACTAAGCGAAATGGAAGTGTCAAAACACATGTGCTGCATCAGCAGAGATTAAACAGGAAGCGGGCAGCTGAAGCATGTGTTTGCACATGTTCCGGCTTCATTCAGCCGCACGGATGAAGGCGTTTCTAAAGAAGTGGTCAGCAAATCTGCGATTGCTCACCCGGACTTTAGCAGTGGTGGTCAGCGGCGTGTAGCCTGATGATTCCAGGTACTCTTGTTTCTCCTGCTGAGCCTGAGAGCCCACCAGCGTGTTGAAGTTAGTGGCCAGATGCCTCCTCAACAGAGTCTTCTGAGGCGGGATGTTCAGGAGCATCGCCAGAGTGTCCGAGTTAAAACGAGGTTCCAAGATCTGGGGGAAAAAAAGGAAAGAAGATCTGGAGTTGCTACGGTGTTCTGGGTAGTTCTTAATGTGCTGCTTTGCATTTTCTAGCATGTTCTGGTAATGGCTGGCTGCTGGTTGTTCATCAGCTCAAGTGAGAAGCGTCCATAAGAATTCATTTGGAGAAAGTTTACTCACTATGAGTCCTCCATGCACTCCGCTGCCTCTCAGGTTGGGAGCGTATTCTGCCAGGTCAACTGATCTGAGCCACTCCATCACACGGTGATTGGACCACTGAACCACCTCAGAAGGCGACATCTTATTCTGTCAAAACAACACAAATTTGCATTTATATAATGAGAATTATCAGTTCTGGAAGTGTTGAAGTCGATTTCTTTTTATTTCATCCTCACCTCATCTCCAGGTCTTCTTTTGAGGCAGTTGGGGTTAAACTTGTTAACATGTAGGACGTGGATAGCACACTTGATGCTGAGATGATGCAGCTGACTGGTGACTTTCAGGAACAGAAGATCGTTCTGAAAATACAAGCAAAATTGATCACATATGATGTAATAGTCCTATAATCTGATTGGCAAGGCCCTATAGGTGATGTTTACCACTGTCAAGTACTGCAGCATTCTACCGTCCACACGTCCTTCACTGAACTGGTCTTTATACTGCGGTAAACCAATATCATCCAGCCAACCTGTGTAGAAATAACACAGTTTAGAGTGTGTCGTTTCTTATTTGCTTTATCTAAAATACACATGTGTGTATTTATGGAGAACTAAGAGTGTCACTTAAAAGAAATTCAATATCAATTTATTAATTCATAAATTTTTTAATTCATTATTATTTAAGTCTTAAATTTGGCTGTAAAATTATCCACAAAAGATAATTTAAAGCTTGTGTTAAATGAGAAAGTATCAAGTAGACACTAAAAATAGTAGCTTTAGAAAGAAATATTTTATTTGATTCAACATAAAATGTATTACACATAAATGTTTAGGCCAAGACCTAACAAACTTTGGAACCTAAAAGAAGACAGAAAGTGAGAAACATCGCAGAATGTTTTGTTCACACAACTTAAGTCACTGGTAACCAAATCAGCTTTGTTACCAAAAGTCTTCAAAATACCTTCATTTGTGCAGAAGAAAGGTTTGAAATGACAGGAGGGTGCGTAAATGATGACGAAATAAAAGTTTGGGGTGAACTACCACGTTAATGTTTATTATTTTTATTATTATTAATGAAATAACACTTAAATAAGAAACTAAAACTGCCAGCAGGTGGCGCTAATGTCTTTGTGTGAGATCTGCGCAGAACCGATCACCGCGAAAAGTTACTTCTTTGCGAGTTACTTCTGATTTGCTGACGTTTTGCCAAAAAAATCTTTCAATAGTATGAAATGTAAGATGACTTACAGGACTGTTCGTGGGGCCAGTGCATTAACTGCGTTAAAATATTTTAAACCGCGGTATTTTTCATGACTAATTAATTACGTGTTAAACTGACAGCCCTCAATTTAACTAATATACGGATAAGTAATTCATTGTCTTTTTTTACATGTGTGAACAGTATTATTTATTTATAAATTGTTATTCATATTCAGAATGCCTGCATTGGTCTCGTAAGTTTGGTTTAAGGGTACATACGTGTGACCCAGATGTGGTCCAGTTCAGAGGATTTCTCTGTGACTTTGGTGCTGAATGAGTGAAGAGCCAGCTGGAGCTTCTTCCTGTGGAGCGGATGTTTAATTCCCAGCTCCTAAATGTGAAAAAAAAAAAAAAAAAAAAATCAAGATGGTTGCAAAAGCATATTGGTTCTTTAGTAATTATCAATGCCAAAAAAAAAAATGAAAGACATATTTAGCAATGTTCAATTAAAGAAGCATAAAGCCTTATGTAAATGCTATAAAGCAGTTCTGATTCACTGGAAACCAAATCCGAACATTTAATTGGTTGGGTTTGATGGCAGAACAATTTAGTAAATCACACAGCATTACTGATGCGGAACAGAGGTTAAAGCCGCCCTGGCAGGTTGACCCAAACCAGGAAGTGATTGGCACCACAACAACCTGAAGCGAGAGGCATAGCCAAATCATTTCACATGGACCGCCAGGTGTTGAATGAGGAAATCCGACTGTTAAAAACCTGGACGCTGTTGATGTAAGCCACAGGTCTGAGTTTGTTACTTGTGTCAAAAGTATCTCTCACCTTCTCGAAGTCCTGTGAGGAGGCCGAGAGTAGAGTCTGACCGCTAGTGACCCACTGTCTGGCCATATTCACATACTGACCCAGACCAAACTCCTCCATCCATGCACACACCTGATCACATGACCATTTCGAGAAGGGGGCGTTCGTGTCACTGCAGAACACGAATGTAGATATGAGAAACAGGAAAAAAGGTGCTTGTTTATGTCTAGTAAATCTCATTGTAGGGGCTGAGATACCGCGCAGAGGCGAGTCGAGGGCCGGCCGTGGCCCTGAAGCCCCCTCGCTTGAAGTCAGAATCAGAACTGTCTGCAGGAAGACTGCCTGACTGTGTTCTCCTGATCCTGTAAAACAGACCAAAAATAATGAAAAAAAAAAAAAAAAAAGGAGTAGCCAGTAATATCACAGGTCATCATGATACAATCAATTCAGGATACAATAAAATTTTGCACTACATGCACCTTACACTAATTTCCATAAGCTTTTCACACAATATGACTTCAAAATACATCATATTATAAAACAATGTTTTTTTTGGAAGCCGTCTTCGAACCAATAAGAAAACCTTAAATACTCACTTTCCCCACAGTTTTCGAATGCCTTTCTGGTTCTTCTTGTGCTCTGGTGAAACGGGAGACTGCTGACCTGATTCTACTCCAGACGATATCGGCGAGAGGTCAGACAGGGTCGAGTCATCCGTCTTCTCCGCCTTTCCTGTGAATAGGAAGTAATCCACTTAATCAGTTATGTGTTTCTGTGTTTTCATAAGTTTAGTATTGGACTGAATACACATTCTATCTTTACCCACCGAGCGCAAACTGATCATGCTTTCTCCGCGGCCCTGCACCAAATATTAGCCATGCAAGAGAGCAGAGGAAAAGAAAGCAAAGACTTAAGTCACAATGCTGCAGAGCGGACTTTAATTAACTTCTGTGGAGCTCATTTTTAAACTGAGAGAAGTTGATATTAAAATCATAAAAACAACAGTAAACTAAAATAAAAATCAATACAATAATTGAATATTTCATTACAAGGTTTTAAAAAAATATGGTAAATACATGAGTCGTCTTTTTAAATATGTCAAATGATTGTGATTTAATTAATCCATCAAGAATGATTCTATGTATAGCATTAATTATTTAGTAAATAAATATTACTATATGTAAAAAAAATGCCTTATTCAAATACATATTCCTTCATTATTAAAAATAATTTATATATCTTTTTACACTGTTAAAATTTCAAACTGTCAAATTTATATCCATTCCGATGGAGAATGATGGAGGTAGTTTAAGTAAATAAGCAAATGAACCCAAGTGAAAAATAAATATAGCATGAATTAAATGTATTTCAAATACATTTCAGTATAAGTATACTAAAAATGCATTTCTAAAAGTAATAGTCTGCTAAATTGTAAAAAGAAACGTTTTACTTAATGTGCCTTAATTTTGTGGAAGTAGTGCTAAAGTCCAACTAAAGATAAACTGACTGAAGTCTATTTGATTGTGCTCAAGTGGAACTATTGCAAGTATACTTCAGGTGCACTTTAAATATTTTGCATTTGCATAATGTTCAAAGATCATACAATCCTAATGAATAGTGAGAATTAAACACATTTTAGGCTTATTATTAAGAAATGTGCATTGTGCAGTAGTAGTACAGTAATAGTAGGGTTGACAGGTTTTCTTTTTTACTAAGTAAAGCAGGGCAAACGCTTGTAAACGTTTCTAGTTTTTAGCATCAAACTTCTGTAGCCTACATGAAACCCAAATGGTTTTCTTCTAATTCCTTTTTTTCCATTTACAGTACATTATATTTGCATCACATCAAGTGTGAAAGCTTTAAAAGCAAAGCAGCAAGGCTCATACAGTACAAACTAAGTCTAATCTCTGAGAGGGAAGAGGGAGAGGAAAAATAAAAATCCTCTGCTTCAGCTTTTAAGAATCAGGATAGGAGAGCTTAGGTTAAATCCAGTATGACACAGCAAGCGTGTGCTCGGAGGTCGCATGCTAACGTGAGATTGAGAGGACAATACCTAAAACTGGAGCGCTGGCGCTTCGACAGCGATCTTCGCACCGAGCGAGAGAGGGGAAACACACGCAGCCCAAGAGATGGATTAGTCAGAGAGGAAGAGTAAAGAGAAGATACACAGAAGCCCATGCAAAGACACCATAGTGTTAAAAAGCAGAGTAAGATGGTTAAAAAGCTGTTATGGTCAAAAAGCTTAGAGGACAAAAGTTCTCAAAAAATAGAAGAGCAAACAAGCACAATAACACCAGCTAAGGTTATACAGTATTAATAATGTCATATAATAAAGATTATGGCTGTGTCTGAATGCATGCTTAAAAAATGCAGGGAGTATACAGAAACATACAAAAAATACACTGTTTCTGTTTTGTGATGGTTGTGCATGAGTCCCTTGTTTGTTCTGAACAGTTAAACTGAGCAGCGTTCTTCAGAAAAATCTTTAAAGTCCTGCAGATTCTTAAATTTTCCAGCATCTTTGCATATTTGAACCCTTTCCATCAGTGACTTTATGATTTTGAGATGCATCTTTTCACGCTGAGGACAATAGAGGGACTCAAACTCAACTATTTAAAAAGATTCAAACATTCACTGATGCTCCAGAAGGAAACAAGATGCATTAAGGGGGGGTGAAAACTATAGGAATTTTAAGATCAAGGTAAATTGTACTTAATCTGTGTTCCGGGAAACATACAAGTATCTTCTGTTGCTGAAGAACGCTGCTCAGTTTAACTGTTCAGAACAAACAAGGGACTCATGCACAACCATCACAAAACAGAAAGAAAGTCGTGGATCATCAGGTAACAGCACACAGTACTAAGAACCAAGGGTTCCCAAACTTTTGAATGGGGTTATTTTAATAATTTCATCATATTGGACTATATGCAAACATTTTTTATGTACAATATCTTACTCAGGACAGTACTAAATAAAAAAAAATAACGTGCATTTAATATGATCTCTCTTATTTTGTAAAATTTTCACAGATACTGCAAGGGGTTCCCAAACTTTTGCATGCCACTATATGTGTGTGTACGGTGTATATTTATTACGCATACATAAACACATGTATTTATATATATACACACAAATCTAAAATATACACAGTACACACGCAAATATTATGCAAACAAAAACTTTTATTTTGCATGTGATTCAACGTGATTAATCGATTGACAGCACTAATTATAGTATAATATATTCATTTTTTTTTTTAGCTAATGAAATAATTCACCCAAAAATTCAAATTTGCTGAAGATTTACTCAGCCCATCCAAGGTCCAAATTAGTTTTTTCATCTTTTTGCTTTGTTGTGTTAGTGTTTCTTCAACCGATTTGGACAAATGTAGCATTTTGTGACTTGCTCCTCTGCAGTGAATAGGCGTTTTTGTTTTTGGGTTAACTATTACTTCACTAACTGTGGGTGCTGTGAGAAAATAGCTTACTCAGGTTGAATTCGCTGTCTTCACTTTCATCAGGTGACAGCTGCAGAGGGGAAGACTGCTGCAGTCTCACTCCGTTCTGCTCTGGACGGCTAAACTTGCCCGGAAGCGTCTGGAATTTGTTATTTTCAGGATTATATCGGTTCTGTGGAAGAAATGCATTTATCTTAGCATTTAAATATTTATGTTTACAATATGATTTTCATATTGCTATAAATGATATTAACCATTAAAATGCATAATTACAAACAGCTTTAGAATTGAATGAAACACAAATAAACAAATACACATTTTATTAGAACAACAAGAATGTAAGGTCTAAGCGGCTTCTCGTTAATAAGCATTTTTATTAAAATAAGCCTGGCAAACAAAAAGATATGCATACGTAATGTTAACTAATGCATGTGCATACAGCAAAGGCGACTGTAGTGCTTCTGGTGTTGTGTTTGCTGTAGTTTATTAGTATATGTTAGCTAATAGTACCTCTAAAACAGCCTCTACTGGTTGGCCCACTACATGCTTAAGAAAAAACAATAATCAAAACACACAAACATACACTCATATAAGTCACATTGTTAGTTGAAACACACAAAATCAAAGCACTGTTGTTCATGTTAATCTAGCAACAAAGAGATATACGTTGAGTTGAGACATTCAGACTAAAAGCATTTTGTTAATGATATGAGTTAGTTGGGCACAAGAAGCAAAAGAGTCATATTTATTTATACAAAATGATTCAGGTTTTTGTACCATCGGTAAGCTTCCGCTCTGGAGTTCTTCCAAGCTGGTGGACAGCATCCGTGGCATTGACCTGAAAATAAAACCATGCACAATTATATTAAACAAGCCTTGCTTATGTTATTGCAGAATAAGAGCATCTTATTGCTTCAGGTACTATCAAATATAAGCTGGAAGCACATACACATGGTAAAAAACTAAACGATTGATGCCGGTGTCCCAAAGATTTGCAACATGATAATTTCTGCTTAATGTATCTGGGTAATTGATTGCTGTGAAACAAAATGAAGCATAATGTCCTAATTTAACATGCACCCAAGGAATACTGAAAACATCGAAATATCAGAAGAAAAACTTAAGCTACTACTAGAGCGATTAGTAACAGCGTGTGTGGTGTGTGGCAAAAACATCACTAGAACAAGGCCACTGCTACTTTAGAAAGCCTTTAAGACAGGCACAAACACACACACACACTCCACTTGCCATTGTCTGCTGTAAAAGCCCAAGTCGCCAATGGATACCATCGAGGTCTCCATGGAGGGCTGTATACTGCGACAGCTGGGCCAGAGAAGGATAGAATGGGACGGAGTGCAAGGAAGAGAGATAGAGTTGACAAAATCACATTAGGTTGAATGGGACGAATGGGACAGCAAAATGATCCTTCTCCCATAGAGGCCTCTTGATCCCTATTGCCATTAAGAACAGCGGCCCACAGAGACTCTGCTGTCATCAGTGTACTGTTAGTAACACAAACTCTTGCTCACCTGGAGTCCAGTTCCCTCTGTAAACATGGAGGAGAGACAAGGAGTGGCGAAGGGCCTCGGGAAGACATCTGTGGAGAGTAAAATACATGGAACGTGACCAAAGATGAACCAAGAAATATGGAGACACCTTTGTGTTTTAGCATTTTAGGTTTTTTCCAGAATTCTACTTATTTAAGTTTTCCAAATTGTCCCAGCAATTTCAAATTAAACTGTTTATTCAAACACTCTACACCACTGTTTTTGTGTCAATAGGATTGTTATTTTTGAAAGAAATTCTAATTCAGTTCTTTTAAATTGATCAAAAGTGACAGTTAAAACATTTCAAATGTTACAAAAGATTTCAAATAAATTCCGTTATTTTAAACTTTACATTCATCAAAGATGCTTTAAAAAACGTGTATTATAGTTTCCAAAAAAGAAAAAATAATCAAGCAGCACAGTTTTTAAGCAAGTAAGAAATGTTTCTTGAGCAACAAATCAGTATATTGGAATGATTTCTGAAGACTGGAATAAATTCAGTAATAAATTACATTTTAAAATATGTTCCAATAGAAAACAGTTATTTTAAATTGGAACATTATTTCACAATTTTCTGTATTTTTGTATTTCTAATACATGTAGTCTTGGTGAGCATGAGATAATTCCTTTTAAAAACATAATATATATTAATTAATTAATTAATATAATTATATATATAGCACAAGACTTCGGTATCTAAATTATTACTACTTAGTGAATATGAAAATATGAGATTCTTATGTTAATGTGCTTATGGTTGTGACATTGTGATTATTTCAAAATGACCCGTTTTTCCATTAATGGTCTGGTTGTTCTAGAAAGTGAATATACTGTAAATGAAGTTCAAAACAGCCAGAACATGCCATTTTACTGTGAGATGACCCGTTTAAAACCTTGAACGGTACCTGTAGCTCTGATCTGACAATGTCAGAGTATGCTTTATGCGTCAGGGTTCTTATTTTTCGATTGCCACTAAGATCCTCTTCACTGCTGCCAGATAGCAACGTATCGTTGGCCACTGAAGAGACAGACAGAGACAGATAATCACATTCAATGTCAAAATCATCTAGTTACAGTGGGAAAAAAATTAATAAAGCAGTAAAATTAAGTTTTCGTCAAAGGTACCTTGAGAAAGGGCCAAGCCGTCCTTCAATTTTCTGTACTGGCCCAACAGAAGATTGAGTTCCTCTATGTGTCGATCCTTCAGAAACATAGTAGAGTTGATGTTTAGTCCATAAGCAAACCGTTTTACCAGTTACAACACGCATGCTGCTTCCTGCTGATTATAAACCTGTTGACCAATGCAAAGCACACAGATGTTTGCTTACCTTTTGATTATTGGCAGCTATTAGTGTCTCCATTCCAGTTTTTAACCTCTGCAGTTCTTGATCTGTAACAGAAAGAGCAAACAAAACTTAATATGCACCACATTACATCATTATGGCAGTGTTGGGGAATTTACTTTAATTTATAAATCACATTCAAATTTAAACTACAAGCAAGATCCCCTAAAATACATTTTTTCCCCCCCAAAACTACAGTCAAGCTATATAAAATGTTTTTACTTTTAGTTAGTCACTCCCCAACACTGCACTGTGGCGACACACTCGATTTACAAAGCACACAAATAGATAATGTTGAAGTAAACTACACCTCCTGAAAAGTTCAGAAAGATGTGATGGTCTTTCTGAAGGTTTGCCAAGAGAATTACAGTAGTTGACAGGTGAAACACTCTTTAAAATAACATTCTCTGTAAGTGTGTACAGTACATGCTTGTCCAGACTGACACATGCTTTTTGCAAAGCAGTCAATTACTCCAAGACTCATAGCAAAATGTCATGCTCAGAAAAACTGTCTCTGTAACCGACATTATAGACAAAAATAAATAGTCATATATATATCAACATTAAAAAATATTAGTAAATAAATATTACATTTTAATTATTATCTAATATATTAAACAGAATATATAGGAATAAATGACAAATGGAATCAAAGTCAACTATAATTTTTTTATATAATATTTTATGAATAATATTTTCTAATTCTATATTTAGCATATTTAATTTTATACATTACATTTTTACCATATTATGAAGCAATTTAATTTTTGTATTTTAATTTATTTTACTGCATACTTTTTTTTTTTTAATATGTACTATATATTTAACAATATCACATATACAAAGTTTTACACATAAAATCAAAGTCTTTTCACACACTGTGATGGCTCGGAGTAACACTTCACAGGCAATAAAATACACCCACTACTGGGCTGTTAATAATGCACAAATTATGAGATTAACTGCAACAATGTGCTACAATGAATTTCTAAAACATACAAAACATAGTAGTTGATTCATTAAGTCTTTTTCTTTTTTTGAACTGGCCTTGGTCCTGCATTAATGAGTTTTAGCTCACAGAACCATGGGAAAGCAATGAGTGGCTGCGGGGTGTGACAAGCATGAATCAGCCACTTAACACCCCCTCCACATGCACAAACACACACACACACACACACACACAGGAAGCCATTGAGGGGATTGGTGCGACAGGCTTGACAGCATGCCAGTGTACATTAGTCAGATTGACAGAGAGATGCTAAGGGGCAGCTGAATCAAACTGGGGGACAGCATGGGAGGATCTGAGACTTTGAAATGTGTGCTTACGTTTGTCTCTCAGTTTTCTCTTATACACCTCCTCTACAACAGGGAGCGGTGAACAGCAGAGGCCATAGTGATTACCAAAAAGATCCATATGTTAGTAATTTCAACACTCACATGAACAGTTTCCAACACACATCGCCACTCCCATGCAGCTAGTTTTTGGTACTTTCCACAAACAGAGTACACACTGGTGTCAGATTATTACAGAGGCAAAAAAATATGTAAAACCTGTTAGATTAATTACAATCTAAAGTAAAATTAATCTAGCATGTTAGATCAATTATCCTTGTTACCCATGTTATAATAAGAAATAAATATTAAACAAAATGTTTTTATACAACCCTGTTACTAATTTCTCGTGCACACACACACACACACACACAAACTAATTTAGTATTATATACGTTTTGTCTATTTAATTTTGATATTTCTGCTAGAATACCAATATTCAACAGTCAAACCAATCAGGGTTTTAAACTGTGCCAAACTTAGGTGTAACAAGGGAATGAAATCCACATTTTCTGAAAGCTAAGCCCTAATTTGCAAAACAACTTAATGACTAAATATACGTAATTATTAAGTGTTTCAGGTCCTATTTTGTCCCTTATTAGTGAAAAGTTTCTTTTTTTATTTTTATTAATGTTATGCTAAATTATTCTGCATTGAGGCCTCACTTCAGCAACCGTTGGGATTAATCTTCTTAGAGGTACCTCTCTCTGTGATGTCATTGCTGATGGTTCCTCGGGACAGAAGCTGGTTCTGTAGACACTCGATTTCAGCATCCTTTGTAACAAGCAGCTGCTGGAGTTTGGCAATCTCGGTCTAAAAAAAAAAACCAAGTTAGCAGATCAGCACATTTCAGATAACGGTAAGATATCTTCAGCTTTAACCATAATTTGACATTTTTACATAAGAAAGAAAACAATGAGGTCCACATTTTACACAACATCACGGTGAATCTTCAATATCATACTCATCACATTAATGTTTTTTGGGAGAACAGGGGAATCTGACATTGTCAACACAAAAGCAACAGGCACAATGGGGTAAAAAAAAGGTTAAATGACCTTCACCATTTTGGAGGGTGACAAATTGTACTTCCACACTTAAAAACACCAACTATATTGTCACAAAACAGGAAACAAAAAAAATTGGACTACCACAAACAAGTAAGCCTTTTCTGTTTAGCATATTGCTAACATTCGTATACTGTCCCACCACCATCATGCTCAGACATGATTTTACAGAACACCAATTCAAGTAGCTATGCTGGTACTATAGCAGGCTACAAGTTTGAATTTTTAAGATGATGAATTAACAAACACAACAACTCTTTCCACATTTTAACTCTCTAGATATGATAGATTTCTGACTCTCGCTTTATATCAGCTTGAAGAGATTACACCGGCCATACCCATAGGAACAAAATTCTTTGGCAGCAGATTCCTTACATCAGTGTCCTGACTTTGTAAATGCTCAAATGTTAGCAGATAACACAGACAACCTTCTCTAATTTCTGTGCTATCAATGGCACACAAATGAACATTGCCCCATCTGTCATTGATTAGTCAAACAAAGAGAAGGTTATGTGGGTAGTAACAGACAAATATGAGTGAACTAGGGAAAATGCATTTGTAGTATTTCATTAAATGCTATAGAAAAACAAAAATACATAATGTAATGTAAATAAAGAATGTATTGTATGTTCAGATATAGTGTGTGAATCTGTTTGTATCCCCATATTGAACTGCTCATCCCTTGTTCCCAATACAGACAAACCTTACAATCTGCCAGAGGATGAAGTCATGCATACCTAATCTAATACGCAAATACTCACACAAACATACACATGCTTATTTCATCAATAAGCACAAGGCAAACAGCGATAGATTATCTATAGTAGCCTATCCACGTCTAGTTTAACTACACTACTCACTTCAACACATAATGTGTTTTAAAAGATTGCCCCTGAACCATGTGGACCTCTATTATAGGCTCAAATTTTCAAGAGCAATTGCAAGCCGTCTAAACAGGTCTGCATTAAAAACTGGGGATCTTTAAGCTGTAAGATTTCTGCACAATATTCAGTAGATTGTCAACAACTGACCGAATGCCTGTTACATAAAACGGGTGACTAATCTTGCTCTTGGAAGGCCACCTCCCAGAATGTTTTTAGTGATGCTGAAAACTTTGATTAAGGGGTTCAGGTTTGTTTGATTGGGGTTTTAGCTAAGCTCTGAAAAAATTTGGCCTGGATTGGATTCACATAAAACGAGGGTTCAAGAGGCACAAGGACTGGGAGCTCAGAGAGGCATAACAACCAAAGGAGTGGACATTTTCAAGAAACTATGACAAAGCTTGGAAAACGTAGACCCCCAAATCTTGAGCAGAGGTGGAAGTATTATGAAAGCAACCCTGTCTTAAATGGCACTCTTGATGCAAACTTGCAGTCATTTGGTCTTTAATTGTTGGACGTCCCTGTGGTCCTCGAGACCGCAGGGTGTCCCATTTTATGATTCAAAAGCATATTTCCCATGTGTCGTCAATAGATCTTAAAGTGCGTGGTCAGATATCCATCATGTCAGATATCCAACATTACATCATGTGAACTCAAATAACCGAAAGGACTAAGGGTGCCATTTTTGGACAGGGTCATCCTCGCCCTCTCCTTTGTGTCCTACTCCTCAGGAAGGATGACAAGGGATAAGAAGGGGGAGCGGGGTTAAGCACCTGAGCTGTCCGACAGCGCTCCTCCCAATGCTGTCGTTCTACCTGAGTGTGCTCAACCGTGAGCTTCAGTGTAGAAAGCTTGGTCATGAGAGACTGGTAACAGACATGGAGGGAATAGGTGATAGAAAGCTGGAGGAAAAGAGAACGCAAGAGGGACGTTCATTATGCTGAGAGCTGAAGAGTTTGTGAGAATGCAATGAACAATTGAATAAAAAGTCCTATTAGTATGTATAGAAGAGTTACGGGGTCAATGCATGAAGTTGCATTGACAACAGTTTGCATTTGGGGATAAGCCAACATGGATAAAGAGACTGTTAGTAAATGCTGATGGGGCAGTTAAAGTTTGTAATGAACAAAACAGAACCACAAGAGCACCAATTACTAGGCTGAAGTCTAATAGGATTCCAGATTACATTTACATTACCTTAGTGGCTTTAAGCTTCCTCTCATATTGTGATTTCTCCCCCTCCAGTTCTTCAACTTTGCTCTTAAGAAGGCGTAGCTCTTGTAGCAAAGCCTGATGAATAAGCAGAAACAAAGAAGAACAATTACAAACCACCTTGCCATGGCAAATATCCAGCCATTCTGGCAACAACTCCTGGAAAAACTATGCTTCTTTCTAAGGTACAGATCCCCTAAATTGCGTTTGCAGAAAACATTTAACCCTGAGACTTTCCTGTGCATTTGGAAAAATGTTCTTGTGTACACTCGAAAGTTCCAGGAGCTTTTTTTTCTGCAAGTTCCACTTTAGGGGATCCATACTAAGGGCTTTCACATCAATACAAAGGAATTCAAGAGAAAGGGTTTGGACTGACCAATGAAACCCATAAACCGTGCAGTTAAACCACAAGAAAGCGCTGGAGATTCCTGAAAAACCTTATTAGTTTCTATAGGTAAGATACCTTGAGTCCTCAAATATCAGAATTGATCAAGGAGAAAGAATCTAATAGGGTCACCACTAAGCCCACAGCCCTTCTGGAAGCTTTCTGGAACTACTCAGCAACCGTTAGCGTTAGTGAACTTCCATCATGCAGGTTTACACCCAAAATAAATCATAACATTCTGTCATTGGAACACACTGCAAACACCAAAAACCATGAGATTCCCACAGTGGAGCCCGCAGACACATTGGATTCACTGTAGGAAGAGTCAGTTAGTAGTAATTCCTGTTGGAGTGTCCAAAAGTGAGATGGGGAATGGTTATGTTTTAGGGTAAAGCAAGGAGATAAAAACAGGGTCTTGAAGTAAGTCCACCACGTAATGAGGATCTGCCTACATTCTCTCCTCCGCTTCTACAGCGGCAGCTGCATTCCTCAGCATCCGATGCACCAAGGCCCACATCGGGGCTCTGGTCGAGAGCCTCGCGTGTGCCATTGTCCCCCAGGCTCTCCAGGGCCCTCTGCTCCTGAATGCGATTGCTGATTTCCTCCTGGAATTTACACATCTGCTCCTGTAGTTCACTAATTAGATTAACCACACTCTGAGAGAGCAAAAACAAGAAAGCCAGAAAAAAAAAAAAAGGAAAACGTTGATCAGATTTGGAAACAGTTATACATAGACATATATGGTCTTATGATTAATCTGAGTTATCTGAATAGGCATATTTATTCTTTGAATTTGTGCGCTTTTGGTTTTCATATCTAATATATCACATGTACACTCCAGACAAGTATTTCTGGAGGTCCTTTAAAGGGATAGTTCACCCAAAAATGAAAATTCTGTCATTAATTACTCACAGTCATGTCGTCCAAACCAGTAAAACCTTTGTTCATCTTCAGAACATAAATATTTTTGATGAAATCGGAGAACTTTCTGACCATGCATAGACAGCAAGGGTTTTACCATGTTCAAGGTCCAGAATAGTAAGAACATCAATAAAATATTCCATGTGAGATCAGTGGTTCAAACTTAGCTAGAAGTTACTTTTTGTGTGCAAAGAAAACAAAAATAACTTTATTTAACATTTTCATCTCTTCCGTGTCAGTCTTTGACATGCGTTCATTGATTCATTAAACTACACTTGAACTGATGTCACATGGACAATTTTGAAAATGTCTTTACTACCTCTTTGGATCTTGAAGATTTCAGTTGCGTTACTGTCTATGTAGGAACAGAAAGCTCTCAGATTTCATGAAAAATATCTTCATTTCACTACCAATTTTCAACAGTGTATATTCACATACCTTACATGTTGTCAGCATTATGTGTCATGCTTGAAATAATGTTCTTCTGTATAAATGGTAAAGGTGGTGAAAGGACTTGATTTGTGACCTACTCTTTGCCAGTAAAAAAAAAAAAACCTACTGACCTACTTCTCAATTTAAAGAAGGGTCTATATGAGGACAAGCTTTTCTGGGAACCAAGATACAGCATTTCAGAAAATAAAATGCAGGTGCTTGGGATTCTAATAAATGTCCAGATGAGTAATAAATAATAATGCAATACTTCATCTGGCACATATGATAGTACTACGTACTGATTACAAGATCTGACTTTAGCAAAAAGTATGTTAATATTCAGTTTGTTTTTCACTTGTGAACACGTGATTAGTCAGGCTAATCTGGGCTATTCTGACAGAAATGCAAAAGCTGTCAGCCAGAGGAAGTTTCATATGATATTCCCCACTGATACTAAAGCGGATGATAAGGCACACGTTCCAAGTTTATATTTGGCTCTATGCTAAAGGTTTGTGAGTGGGGGAGATGTGTGTGGCGAAAGTGTTTTGCGCCTGTGGTATGTTCAAAGTGAATTTCTGCCATTCTGTCCCGCTGAACGGAGCCTTGCAGCTGTCACCCTTGAGGACAGTGTTTGTTGATGCAACAAATGCAAGGAGAGCTCAGTTACAACACAACCAACACTGCGCCGTGATGCTATGGATTTATGAGAAGATGCAAGAAAGAGAGATTTACAAGACTGAGTCATTACTCAGTAAACCCAGAAATTTCAACATTAACCACCAGTCACAGAATATGCACATACTTTTGTAACAAGCAAGATGTGCACTTTTTACTGATTTGACTAGAAAGATTTAGGCTACACATTCAAATTTCAAAAAAGTATAAATATTAACTGCAGAATGCAACACACATAACTGAACAGCCATTAGCACCTTTTCATTCTGTTTTCGCTTCACTTCTAAAGGTGAATGACACCCATTGCAGATACGTGTTAAAAAGTGTGTGCATGTTTTGTGCAGCTGAACACTCGTCAAGACAAGCACTGAGCACTTCTGGCGTCTGTCATTTTACGTTCATTAAACTGCCTGTCACTGTCTCCCATTTAGATCCACCGCATGCTTTTGTGCCTCTACTGATTAGCATCTTCCCTTATCAGCGCATTGCCTTTCTGGCATCGGGAGCATTTGTGGGACGTAGGGTTTGAATGTGCATGTGTAATTGCCTGGGTGTGTGTACATAGCTGTAAATCATGTTTCTGTAAGCACACTGTCAGTGTGGAAAGGCTGAGGCTGTGTGATAGCCCAACTCAAACGAATGACAAATACATAACAATGAGACATCTTTTGGCTCAGAGTCAAACTCCTTCCTGTTTTGAGTTCTTGGTATACCTACCTGAAATCAAACACCAGGAGAATGCTTACATACTTGTATAGAAATTGAAGAGAGAGAGTTTTCTAATTACCAATGGCTTTTGATTGAGGATACCAAGGCAAATGTATGCTCACTATGAAAATTCCCATGAATTTACATTCCTATTCATTTCCATGGCTCTACAAGGCTGTGAATTCTCTGGTATTTCTAGGTTTTCCCATGGCCCTTGGAATCCCGTCCACTTTTTTGTTTTGGAAAATGCTTTGAAAGAAAGACCATTCCATTTTTAGACAGAAAACCAAAGATGTAGAATGTTCAAGATAAATAAAGCTCAGAACAGATGCTCCTTTAAAGTTTTATGGTGTTTTCCGGAGTCTCAGTTTACACTGTTGGCTCTGCACACAGTGCATTACACTGTGAGTCCGATAAGTAATTAGGTGTTAAGAGGTGATAAAACTACAGGATCTACATACACACACCACAACATAAACAAGCCACCACAACTTCCCTGTCCCCTAGTTATGTTTCCAAGCGGCATATGGAAACACCAGATTAAATGTCAGCTCAAAACCTTTTGAGCATGTTTACTGATCTTTGATTTCAACATGAAGCTCTTGGTAATGACAATGTTGTGTCAAAAATTAGTTTCTCTTCAATAGGACCATATACTTTTTTATTAATATACCTCTAAATGTATATAACAACACATATACTGAAATGGCTGCTTCGGTGTGTGTGGATTCAACTGAATTAGGGCCAGCAGGTGGACAACAAGACACAGACACTCAAAAAGACCTAAATAACATCATCCAGTCAACAAATCTAAACCAGCATTATAAAGTATTCATCAGTATTACTTTATGAGGAAACAGGAAAACATAACAGTTGTCAAACAATTCCTGATATTAGGGGTGTCAAAATTACTGGTATATCAGTACCAAATTGATAATAAAATATAAAAGATATATAAATTATTATGACTTTATACAAGCACACACAACTTAAACATTAATATTATATATATTAAATATTATATTAAATATATAGTGTATAACTTAATATTTCTATAGTTTATATAGTATAAATTGTTAGTTACTAAAATAAAAATAATAATGTTAACTTTTTTAGTTTAACTAAATCTGAAAATATTTCTCAATTTCTGTAATTTAAATAAAGCTGAAAAGAAATCAAATTATTAGATGAAAACTTACAAACAAGAACAAAAAAAACAATGCAAAAAAATGCAAAAATAAATTAAGCCACCTAGAAAATAAACTAATAATGATGAGTAAGCACATAACATAAAAATTATTCTAAATTATTCTATAATATTTATTCAATTAAATTATTTGCTGTGATAATAAAATGGAGAATCATGAAAACAATGTATTGATATAGAGTACTAATGCTGTGACATCTGCACAAACAGAGGAAGTAAACAGCCATGGGCTTAAATAAGTCTCATTTAGGGAACTACAATAATATGATGTTAAACAAATACTATCTCATAACAGATGAACCCACTGCCCTGTATGAGCTGACAGACTGACACAGTACCTCGGCTTTATGATGTTTCTGCTGTTCGTCCATATGGTTGTGTTCCTCCTCCATGCCGACTAGCTTGAGTTTCAGATAGGAAACTTCATCCATGAGTTCCAGTTTCTGCGTCTCCAGTGAGGTTCGGCTGACGAGCTCCTAAAGCACACACACACATGTTGGCGAACGCATGGTGACACACAAACACACCCACACAGTTGCACTGTATACAGTGACAATCACACAGCACACAGACACTTCTCGCTGCTCCACTGCCAAGTTCTCTCATAGTAACGCATAGGCCGAAGCTAAGCGCCGCTAAATATACTCAAGCAATGAACGCTATTTTTACTTCCTCTGACTCTCTGGTGCCTGTATGTGAGAAAGTCGGGAGGGCCAAAAGAGGGAAACTTTGTTTCTCAGCATTCCTGACACTATGGGCTAAATACAGCAGGACTCTGAGAACCTTTGCTAACAAGTGATTAAAAAGGGCATATATAGTTTTGTGCACATTCAAAAACTAAAAGTATTGCAGTGAAACAATTATGGTATCAGGCGGTAAAACTGTGGCATTTTGATATTTACTATTGTGGTGAAAGATTACAATATTCCTAAACCATACAAAACTACACAGTATTACAATATAGTATCATGTAGAAAAGGTCCACTTCACACACATCTCTTTATTGAAACGTTTGACAAATTTATTCAATTTTTCATACAAGTGCAAAAAAAAAATGTCAGCAGATTTCTTCTGGTCCTAGTTATGCTTATGTCTAGCATTGCCCTCAAACACACCGACTGAGGATTTCAAATAACTGCACTTCCTCTTTCTCCGTATGACTTCCTCTTTGTAGTTTCTGAAGAAGAACACAAAAGTCCCATGTTGTTCTAATGATCAGAAAGCTCAGATTGTGTGCTCATGTCTCTAAATCAATTTTCTCATATTAGTTTAATCTAATAGAAGCATCCCCCAATCAACAATTGATGAGATGGGAAGCTAGAAACATAGAATTTGCAAATGGCTGCGCCCACTTTTATGGGAAGAAAAAGGTGGATATAACGCAATTGAGAAATTGTGGATACAATGAAAACAACACAAAGTTTCCTGGTAGACTGATGAAATACAGTGAGCATGAGTCACAATCAGCCACCAATGTCACAGTCTAGATCATACAGAAGGGGTTTTCGACCGTTTAAACTCCAAGACCCTAAATGGCCATAATAAATATTTAAAAGGCTCAATGGCTTTTACAGTTGTAAGTGATTTACTGGATATGGGTTATGGATATATATATCCATAACCCATATCCAGTAAATCACTTACAACTGTAAAAGCCATTGAGCCTTTTAAATATTTATTATGGCCATTTAGGGTCTTGGAGTTTAAATATATATAAAATATTTTTAAATTGGCATTTCTAATAAAATATTATACAGCTTTGAATAACTAGAAAAATGTATATTCATACAATGTACAAAAACACCCATGTAATAACCATAGACAGTAAAAGAAATGGACACAGCGACCCCATTGGAACTCAATTGAGACAAATGAAGCCCAGTTTTAGCGTTTTTTAGCACTTCCGTTTCTGACGCGCAGACTCAAACGAAGCTTGACGACGTCAGCAACCTGTCTGACAGATGTAAATCTTCTAGTAGCTGTGTGTGCAAACTGCCATAGTTAATCTTGCAGAGACGGCGAGCTTGAGCGGGGAGTTCTTTGTCGTGAGTGAGCAGGAGTAAGTATTCTGATTAATTATTTTGTATAGTATTTTAAAATGTAACGCCAGTACGCCATATTAAGTTAATTGCCTGCGAGCTTCTCCTCCTGTCTGTACGGTAATGCGACAGAGAGTCGAGTGGTTATGACACAATCGTTAGCCTATTTTTTACAAAAACTGTTTATACGGGGCCATAATGTAACATAGAAGGTAATGGAGCCCTTTATACATTGTCGTGTATCTTTAGAAATAAATAATGGACAAACAGAGTCTTTAGACGCCTCAGATGTAAAGTTATTCGCTGTCAAAGTGACGCCAAAATGAATGGGAGTCAATGGGAATGCTAACGCAAGTGAAGTTCTGCTAAAAGATGGCAGCCCCCACCCGACTTCAACTTCCTGTCGAGTTCCTTGCCCCTTGGTAATAACCTACTCAACATCCAGGTCTAGTGCAGTTTATTAAAATAAATAAATACTTAAATCAGTCCGAGGCTAGCTTTTACTTTACTTCAAATTAATGTGAACTTTTCAGAATAAAATAAATTTTACAATGTTGCATTTTCATTTTTTTTTCTTACAATAATAACATTTACTTTTCTAAATTTAACAACTTAAAAAACGAATACAATTAAAACAAACAAACATGAGGGCTTAAATTGAATTAAGCATTGACATTTCTATTAAAATCTCTTGAATCTCCTGCAGTTCCTTCAGAAAACCTCTAGTGATTCACAAACTTCCACTTGGGGAAAAGCTACAGTATTATCATAATTCAACTATAAAACAGCTCTTTGCACTATTGGTAAGCAATACTGCACATTTCAACATCATATTGAACAAAGAAGCCAACAAAGAACTATGGTATTTAAGAAAACTGCCATGTCTAAGCTGTGAGTTTACTTGCCCCATCAAGCAAGGAGAACATGAGGGCTCTCTCCATCGCTCCATCTCAGCATTCCATCTCGATATGATTGTTGGCACAGCCGTTCTGTTATGGAATCCTGAACATGATCCCAGGCAAAGTGGGCAATTCTCACTAATATAACCTTAAATTGGTATGAAACTGATGTGGTATGTTATATAGATTATATCATTTCTAAATTAATTGTATTATTATTTATGTATCTAAATAACATTACAATATTTTCTATCATTGTGTTATAATGTATGTTAGTTATAATTATTTTAAATACTATTTCATGAATTAATAAATAATTGACCGGCATAATAATAATAATAAAAAAAAAAACCTTGACGTACAAAACACATTAATCATTTAGCCTTTTGTACACAATGACTCAAATCCTTTCTGTCCGAGTAAGTCTGTGTATTTCTTCAGCAGATACTAAAAACATTAATATTCTCCCCACAAATAAGCATTCACGTCTGTGGTTTCACTTGGCAATACTAAAGGAACATAGCGGTTTCAGAAACAGTACTTTAGAAATTATACTAAACCATTTCTCTATGCAAATCAAACGGACAGTTGCCAGCAAACAGCCACTAACATAGTGACTAAAAGAGTTTTATTACAAATCCACCATCTTAAGCCAGTTAATCACACAGTAAACATATGAAAAACATGCACTTTCCTCATACTTTATCGTAATAACATCCACACAAACAAACAACTAACTTTGCAGAGACATACATGGATATAAAGGTTTAAAGGTATAATTATGCCAGGACTGGCAACCCACATCCATAAATCAAGTACACTGAAAATATGTACCAAGTCTGAACATTTAATCTGAATTAAGTCTACACAGTTACATCTGAAACTGATGGAAAACCATAGACTGCTCAGGTTTCAGTTTTAGAAAAAGTTCACAATTTCTTCAACCAAAACCATCATGCAGAAGATTGAATTATTTTAAATGTCTCTTCTTTATTTCTCGCTGATATCTGCTTAAAACTTGAGGTAAATGACAGCAAGTATGTGATCTTACCTGCTGGAGCATTTCCTCAGTAGAAATGAGTTTGTGATGATGTTCTTCCAGGGAACTTTCCAGATCTCTGATCTTTTCTCCTTGAGCTTCAACCTGGTCAGTGAGAACACTCACCTAAAACCAACAGACAGCAGACAACGTTCACTCAGGCTAACATGAAACCTGGCCAGTGTTTCTCGGTCGTTTCCTCCTACAGATATGCTAATTGACGATTGCAACACACATGCAACTCCAAAGTCCAAACAGCAGAGAGATGTAGTCCTTCAAATGTGCAAATTTGGGTTAAAAACAGCCATGCCTTCGCCCTGACACACTTCCATGCTAACATGTGTGCCTGCTTGAGTTTCAATTGTTTTGAAAGTGTCCTTTTGTTCAGCACCAACTGAAAGACTGCCAACCAGCAGGACAGGTAAAAGGAGAAGAACAACACCTTGAGGGCATTAGGAGCCAATCACGTTCATCAGTGTTTTAGAGCTCAAGACAATGCACCAATCAGAGAGCAGGAGGGGCAGGACTATGGAAAAGGGCCACTTTTTTGACACTTGTTGCAGAGTTAGACAACCTAACTTCTTAAAGGTGAAGTGTGTAACTTTTTTATGTTATAATACTTTCTACAAGTAAGCCTTAAATACTCTGTGGTGATTATGAAACAGTTCCTAGATTTGTTTGAGTGCCAACTACTACTAATTAATCTACAATGTTCTTACTACAGTAATAAATTATTAAACTATGCTTAGGAGAGGTTTGCTAGTATTTTCCTAATGGTTTGTGCACATCAAAAACAAAGCGAATATTCACATTTTTACATTACTCGCTCTAGATTACTCCGTGTTTTTTTGCATCACTCATGTTAATAAATACAATTTTCCATTTTCTGATTCAACCGGATGTCAAACTGGACGTGTCGATAAGCTCTTTGCTGATTGGCTTGTGTGACAACTTGTCATGTGAATTTCTCACTCAAGTTGAAATTTTTCAATTTGTGCAGAACACATGATTGAAGCCTTGTTTATATTTTCGCACCTGCTCTGCAGAGCGAGCCTCTGCTGACTGCACACACATCTTCCCAAACGGACGAGTGTTTATACTTGTCGTGTTCACCATTGTATTAATCTTTAAGATGACAGGGGGCGACTCGGAGTATTTGTCTGCTAAAACCATCGGGAATCAGTGGTGAGACCGTGAGAGGAAGTAGCACTTAGCAACTCACGTAGAGTTGATAAACGAATTAATTTCTTAAAAGCCCATAAAGCTTGAGATTTTTTGTGTAATTAGAACAAAATACTGTATATGGATATGATAGCTTTTGGGTTTATTTCTCATTAATATATACAAAACAACATTAAGCAGGACCCATGTGCAAAGTTTTGGTGCGCACAAATCATAAGCAATCTGACCTACAGATTATGTTTGATGGATGATAAATTGCCATTGCCAAAATTTTATCATATTTATTAACTGAATGATATAGAAGTCAGCAACTACATATTCTGGACAAATATTTACTGTTTACAGCTGGATGTCTGCTTTGGAAAAAACTCTGTTAAATGAACACAAATAAGAATGCTTGTTTACAGTAAACACATACCACTCAAAAGCTAAAAATAGTCTAAACTCTCACTGTGGTGTCCACCATCAAGGCTTCGTAAAATGTCGAGTTACACCAACCCCCGAACCTGTCTACAGAGAGTCCCATAGCTATGTGATCTACGACCATCCCATTGTGCATTAGACAGGCAGCTGTGTCACCAAGGGCTGCAGCGCGGCAGTGTCACATGACTCTATGTTCACAGAGACACCACAGTCCCCCGGTTTGACCCTGGGAGGTTTTACAAGCATGTTGGCTAGTTGTCTTCTAATTGTGTTGACACTGTGACTATAATGCTGAGTTGAAATGCCTTGGAGGCCTGAGTGAAAGATCTCACCTGGAGAACCAGAGACTCTTTGTCCCCTTCTAATCTCGCCAGCCGCTCTTGATAGGTCTCATTGTTGCTTGAGCACTGGAGGTTAACCTGTGGAGACACACACGTGTACATGTGTTTTAAAACAGAGAAGTCTTCTGGATTGTAAGTGAACTTCTGCGACTTGATCACTTGAAGTGGCTGTTTTTCCTCACAAGAACCCAAATATCCCCAGTGCAAGTTGTTTCAGGTTATAATCAAATTGTGGGGACATTCATGGACATTCCATAGGTGTAATGGTTTTTATACTGTACAAACTGTATTTTCCCTTACCCTACCCCTAAATATACCCCTCACACAAAACCTTCTGCTATTTTAGATTTTAAAGCTGTTTTCCTCTCAGGGACCAAAATAATATCCACAAAATGTAAAATATTACTGGTGTTACTATACTTGTGGGAATTTGGTCTCCATAACGTAGGTAATACCAGGTACACACACACAGAAACTGAAAGTCAACAGAGAGGTGTGTAAGAGGAGAAGCTAACCTGCTTGACCACTTTTATGAACCTGTGGTTTTAAATGTGATAAATGACATACTGGCGCCAAATTAACTGACAGCTTTGACATCCATTCAATAGAAACAATAAAGGAGCTCATTACAAATTAATAAGGTCATTTGCATAAGGTTTGAGGGTCACAATAACCATGGAAAAAGAAACAACAGCATGAAATGCTGACAGAGAGGCCGACAGAGAGACTGACAGAAAGACAGACAGACAGATAATGACATAGACACTGACAGACAGAGAAACTGACAGACAGACAGAAAGACAGACAGACAGATAATGACATAGAGACTGACAGACAGAGAAACTGATATACAGAAAGACAGACAGACAGAGAGAATGACAGAGACTGACAGACAGAGAAACTGACAGACAGACAGAAAGACAGACAGACAGACAGACAGAGATAAAAACAGACACAGAGACAGACAGACAGAGAAACTGACAGACACAGAGACAGACAGACAGAGAAAATGACAGACAGAGAGACAGACAGACAGACAGACAGAGAAACTGACAGACAGACAGAGAGACAGACAGAGAGACAGACAGACAGACAGACAGAAAGACAGACAGACAGAGAGACAGACAGACAGAGAAACTGACAGACAGAGAGACAGACAGACAGAGAGACAGACAGACAGACAGAGAAACTGACAGACAGAGAAACAGAGAAACTGACAGACAGAGAGACAGATAGACAGACAGACTGACAGAGAGACAGACTGACAGAGAGAAAGACAGAAAAATAAAAAGATAATTGGATCGTGTGCCGCTTGAACTGAAGTGCTGTACCGATCTGTCATGACACATTAAAGCCACAAAACCGTATTTATTGTTTGAATTTCTTTAAAAAGATGAAAATATTTAAAAGCTGAGACTTTGTTTCATACCAGAAGTAACCTGCTCTGTCGGTGTGTTGTCAGCTTCTTCTTTGCTCTGCGATTTGTCCCTGCATGAGATTGGGATGTGTGACGCGAGAGCAGCATGGCTCGTCAGACATAGCAATAGTAACTAAGTGACGGTAACTAAGTAAGTGTCTTTGCGAAAAGGTCAATTTTTCAGCAAATATGGACAGACAGATAGAACATTTACCAATTTAGCATAACAAATTATCATAAGCTGAAAAATGTTTAATGATCAAATAAATCTTCTGCCCATTCAGACTATATCTGCAGAAAACATGTCAGTAAATACAGTATGTCGCAGCGTGCGAGATAAGACACTGTCACTTGTCAGCGCTAAGCTAGCAGAGCCACACGGATAATCTCTGTCCTTTAAAAGCTTTTGCTGTGTCCAGAGCTGTCAATTCTCACAATAAAGCTGTCTACTCAGGGTTTACAGGGCCGGCTGTCTGGAGGAGTTACAGGGTTATGTCTTTCTAAAGGCAGTGCTCAATCCTCAAACATGAGGCTTTCATTGCATTGCATAGTAATTGCAGTCCACAGCAAGTTTAAACTCGGCTTGAGGTTATTTATTTTCTGGGAAACAGGTAATGAGAAGAAAGCCTGATATCAGAATAAAATGTGAGGAACTCCAAAAAATAGTTATGTAACTCTTCAAGTGAGTAAATATGAACATATTGTGAGAAACAGCTCACCAAACTCTATATATCACTTCATAAATGTTATGATACAGATTTGACTTGCCTTCATGCCAACAACTAAACTGTGTACTTCACAGCTTTAATGAGGAACAGAACTACAATCCCATAAAGCATTGCTAATGATATCATCTTATTAAAAATGCTGGATAAATGTAAAACTTCATTTAAAGATGTTAGTCATGTATATATTTAAGTACTAGTGCTTCATAGGGGTGGGCATGGTGCTAAACAGTTCTTTTGATGTCATGGACAATTTACTGATCGGTGGGGAGTCTTTGCAGAATTATGGGTAATGAAGTTTTCACCAAGAATTCTGCTGTTGAACATGATCATAAAAAAAATAATGTGGACTGATGATTTCAACAAATGAAAATACATTGCAGCTTACAGTAGTTCTGTCTTTAACGGTTTATAAGTTTATAAGTGTTCCTGTAGCTCAACTGGTAGAGCGTTGTGTTAGCAAGCAAGCTAGCGCAAAGTTGGGGGTTCGATTCCCTGGGAACACATGATAGGTAAAAATTGATAACCTGAATGCACTGTAAGTCGCTTTGGATAAAAGCGTCTGCTAAATGCATACATTTAATTTAATAAGTTATCATTATGCCTTTCAGTGGAGCTAGCTTTAACCTGGAAACCATATAAACATCAACTGGAACATGAATTTACAATGAACTAAAAACCCCAAACCCACAGAAAGCATCTTTGTCTCAAGTTCAAAGAGTGAGATTCATGATGCTCTCTAGAGCACCAATTCAATTTATTACCTCACCAGAGAGATGTTTATAAGCAAGACAACCCACAGGGCCTGGAATTTCCCCCTTTTTCATGTCCCACTGCCTGCTTGCAGAACTGTAAAGGCCTGAAATGACTTCCGAAGAAACTACAGTGATCATTATTACCCCACTGTCCAAGAATGTATGACAATATTGAGAATTTTACAGTACAACCCCTCCCTGAAATACAGTAATGCATTCCATTCCACTTCCAACCCAGCATTTTATACTGTTACACCTTGTGAAGTATAATTACTGTAATTTCTTTCTTACTTTGGAATGCGATGGCCGGTTGAGTTTTACATCGTGTGCCTTTCTTCAACATTACACATTCTTCCCCATCTCCGGCTTACCGCAATCCCACAATGCCTTGTAAACCACATCAACCATGGAAAACAAGCTTTTCAACGCCTCTTGCACTTAAGAACAGGTGTGCACACTGATGTTCATACTCCCACCTTTAAATTAAATTTTAGTGCCTGATTTACTACTCCAAGTATCAAGTGTTAGTCAGTGAAAGCGTTTTTGTTTGTGTTCAAGAGCATGAGCTCAGAATCATTGAAGCTGGACAGGATAAAAAGCGCTTTTGTACTATTGCAAATCACAAGTTCCTGGCACATATCCACACCAGCACAATACAGCTTGTCGTTTTGACAACAACAACAACCAGTTCCACATAAATCCAACCACTCTATATCAGTCTGCTCGTCCGGGTAACTGAAACCGCCACTACTTTCACACCTCGTATCACCTCAGACTCACGTTTCATACAACTGTCGCCATCTAGGGTCATTAAATTTAACTAAAACTGAATTTCAACCGAAAAAAAAACAAAATAACGTATAAAGTAAATTTTTTAGCTAATTGCCAAATCAGTATATTAATTTTCACTTAGTTTAACTTGAAGTATAAAAATAACTAAAACGAGAACTTAAATAAATTAATAAATATTACACAGACTTTAAAAAACTCATAAAAACGCTAAAAACACAACAAAATTACAAAATTAAAATGGAAAATAAATAATCAAAACTATTTCATAATACTAAAACAAACTGCAGTATCTCAAAAATAATAAAATAATAACAGCACCATTTTGCATCTCAATTAGCAATTGTTGTGAAAATCAGGTCTTCATAATTAATATTGTAATGTGTTGTAGTATCATCATGGTGTTTTTTCTTGTTTCTACGCCGATTGTTTTGTATTGATTGATTGATTATTTTTTTTCTTAGTGGAAACACACAGCTAATGATCATAAATAATTTAAGCTCAAACCAATATTCCGTACTAATTTTTGCAATTATGACTAGATGACTGTGAATGGTACCTTTCTTTTTATATATTGCTCAAAAAAAAAAACCTGTAATAAAAGCTGAATGGAAATATCCATAAAGTGGATAATTTACAGTAAAAGCAGACATTTCAACTTACCTTTTTAAGCCAAGTAAAATGCTTATAAAAGTCAATTTCCTTCTCCATGCTGAAGGCCCATCTCGAGCCGTTATAATAAAGGAGCGACTGCAGCGGCTGGCTGAGATCTGAGCTCTGGGTTTCAGTGACTCTGTCTGCCTGTTTTACAGAGTCGCCTCCTCCTTCTCCTCCTCCTTATATTGGCTGCTCTTATAAGACAGGAGCTCTTAACATGCTGAAGCAACTGCAAAAACCTAATTTTTAAAGCCAGACGTCTGTCCGAGACCCCCTGCATCTGTTGTCCAGCCAGACACTTAGAAGTTCAATGTGTGTGTGTGTGTGTGTGTGTGTGTCAGACGCAAAACATCAATCCACAACTTCCACTCCCTAATGTTGCTTACTAGTAAACATCATTCAGCTCCCTCTTTCACATGCGAAAGGCTCTATTTGTAAATTTCTCCTCCCTTTCTTTCAACCTTTTTCTATTCTCTGCGTGAGACCGCGGCTCTAATTAAGTTCCAGTGCAAGTCTGAACCGAAACAAACCAGTGTCTCTGTTTAAACACACTTAGAGACAGAGAGGGGGACATTTCCAGTCACGCTGCCTTCCAGCGCTCCCCCATCTGTTTTTACTCAAGACTGCAACCCATTAGACCAAAGACCCTGCTTCCTGTGGAAGACATCCATCCATTTCTAGGTGTCTTTTTAACTTTACAAGCAACCCTGCTGTCCAGTTGTCTCCTTCGTGGACAAAAGCAGCTGAGAGAAAGACTGACAAGCACAAACTGGCCTGGCTAATACTAGATAACAACTTAATAACCTTCTGATCTTGTCAGGCCTGTAGGTTAACATGCCACTATGTAAGCTGCTATATCATATAATTAACTTAAAGAGATTTACTCAAAATGTATATTCTGTCATCGTTTAAGGCATGGTCACATTAGCAACATTTCACTAAAAACTGTCCACAGTGTTGCTAGAACTTAGAAATCTGTGTGAGGTGCTTTATCCCATTATATATAACTCCCCACTGCATGAATTCCCACTAAAATTACTGTATTTCACCAGCAACATTTTGCAGAGCAATGGTAAATGTAACCGTACATACAGTATATACATACTTATATGTAATTTTACTGTAAAATAAAATGTTTTTGGAAATAAGAAAGATGAATAACCATGTAATTTAGTGAAAACTGTAAAAGGACATTCATAGAAGTTGTATAACACATCATATATGATGATGTAATTTTTGTTATAAGAAATGTACATTAATATGTTTCGAGTTACATTTTATGATATTTGGTAAATGTTTATTGCATTTTTAAGTGTCATTATATCATATCGCTTGATGAAACATACGGTCAAGGATATGTGCCTTCCTGTAATACCTGAAACATAGTTGCCACATTTTTACGGTTAACTTCTGACAACCACAATCGTCTTTTTCTTTTTACTGTACATTTAACATGATTCCTTTACAGTGATAATAAACTGGTTGATTTAGTCTGTTAGGTCATTGTTTCAGTCTAGTGAGCTGTAAATGAGTCAAGAATAAGTCTAATGCATGAAAAAATCCTTCAGACAAGTTTTGTGTAATGATTCAGCTCATTAAAAATTATTCATTCACAAATCAGACACTGTCAGGAAGAGCTAGTGTGGACTTTTCAGTGGTATTAATGAGATGAATTTTAGTCTGTTTGTCACAAATCTATCATATGGCTTCAGAAGACCTGAAATATAGTGCATGAGTCATATACACCACTTTAACAGTATGATATTTTTGTTATTTTAGAGCTTCACAGCCCCATTGGAAACAGCATACACAATATTCTTTACAAACTCACTTTTGTGCTTCACAGAAAACGACCCTTCACGTTTGGGTGAATAAATGGTTAACTATCCACATGTTTTCCTGCAAAAAATAATACAAAATGCTAAAACATTCAGTATGGGACATGTGATGATTACCAGACCTGAGTTTAGCCAATATGCCACACCATCCTCATTACAACCACTTTATAGTATTCCCTCACTTTTCCCAGCATTTCCTGTTTGCGTCATAGGGAGTTTTGTGTACTACGCAGAGCGGTGGGGATACAGTCACCATAGGGACTGTTGTCAAAATTGTGAAATGCCTACAGATGAAGTCAACAAAGGACTTTGGCTATTTTGCATTGTCTTTTGGTGTATTCAAATGAACCTTTTCCATTCTAAGACTTCAAAAACATATTCTTCTAAGCGAGGTAAGGCAGGCTATCAAGCCATATTGAAGCTTCCACCCTGAGATCAAGCACAGACGATTGTGTCTTATTACCGTAGCATGCAACTTATCCCGAGCTTTGAGAGTTGAGCTGCACCTGGCAGAGTCTCTGATCCTGACAGCTGCAGAGCTGGAGACACACCAGACACACGTGCAAACGCACACACAAACAGTGGTAGACGTATTTAAATACTATCAAACAGACACGCTCTACCTACAGACAGGTTTCGGGTCAGGTCATACGATGAACAACCTCTCTTATCTCGTTTCTGCAGCTCCCGCAAACATTCCTCATGTGCATGTAAACACAGGCCAGATACGGCGTGTGTGAACAAAGCGTAATGTGGCCCCTTTAATGTGAACGCCTCACTATCGGGACTTGATCACATTTCCTGCAGTGTTTTTACCGGCTCTAATTAGGAGGCATGAGTGTTTTTGATCCCACTCAGAAACACAGCTCAAAGGTCTGCTGTCTTGTAGAAGGGCCCTGTTGATTTTTAGGAGGCCCCTTTAAGATGCGATCACTTTAGCGAAATTTCTGAGAAATTTCATTGACAAAAAAGGTCCATTGTTGGATAGCTTACACAAAAAGGAAAAAATAAATAAAAATTAATTAATCCTTCACTTGTTATAAACCTGTATGAGTTTGTTTCTTCTGTTAAACACAAAAGGAATATTTTAGAATATGTCGGTAAACCAAACTGTTGACGGTAGCCATGACATTTTTTTTTCCATACTATGGATACCAGCAACTGTTTGGTTACCAACATTCTTCAAAATATCTTCTCAAAACTCGCTCAGGTTTGGAACAACTTGAGGATGAATAAATGTTTACAGTTCTTTATTTTTGAGTAAACTATCCCTTTAATAGAGTAGCAATGTATAAAGCACAGCTCACACACAAGCCGCTTTCAAACTTCACAGCTTTCTGTTTATTAAACTCACAGTGAAGCCTATTTAAACTATTTTGAAATCTGCATGGGTACATCTTATGCCCTTACACAAAATTCCCCAGTGGCATGGATTTCTATTAACATGACTGAATTTTGTCCGCAAAAAATTATCTGAACATGGTTCTGAATAACAAACAATTTTTCATTCTTCTGCTGTTGTAATCGGTGATTTGATCTGATCATATCGATGTATACAATTTTGCACCAGCTTTGCAATTCGCTTTTAATTAGAATTACAACTTCACTATACTACATTATGAACCACACAGGATTTCCATGTCAAAGAAGGCACCTACCTATTACGTAATCACCACAAACCATAGTTCAAATGTGTTTACCAGCTTAAAACGTCGTTCTGGCCTGATTTTGTTCAAATTGTGGCAGTAGTTGTTCTTCAACTTCACTTAAAGTAATGTGAGCTTAGCTTTAGGTCAGATGCAAAAATCACGGCCCTTGATTGATCCTTGGGCTCCGCCAACAGGTTGCTTATGCTCTTTCTGAGATTTTCTATGTTCATTGACCAGTAAATCACCACAGGCAACTGATGAGAATCATGTGCAAGCATTTTGGATTAGAATACACAAATAACTGTCTAAATGAACCTTGTGACTGTTTTTGCCAATAACAAATACCAGCAAAACAAGAAAACACTTTTCTGAGAGAGCACGTATACGCGCATTGTCAGGTTACAAATCAACAAAATAAGCTAGTAGTATAAACTCTTAGCTGCAGACTTACCCTAGAGGAGATGAAGCCGAGCTAAAGGTGACCGGATCGTTTTTTAATGCAAAGCAAAACAGCAAAGAGAAAGGAGAGAGTGACTGCGTGGAGAGAGGGATATGAGGGAAGAAAGGGAGAAGAGGCAGGAAGCACAGCCCTATCAATGTCTCAGAGGGGATCCACACTCTTTTAAAAACAGCCAAGCAACATACACGCATACGCATGCAAATGCTGGGCCAGAAACTGCCTTTGGGACACACAAGAAAAGACCCTGTATTAGTCAAGAGTCTGGACTTAGAGGTATAGTTCACTCAAAACTGAAAACTTTCCTAAATTATCATAATGTACTCATGTTGTTTCAATCCTTTAAGCTGTTATTTTTTCTTTGGAATGCAAAAGGAAAATTTTTGAAGATTTATTTTTGAAGATAATACAAACACATCCTGGGATTGATTCTGGGATTGATCCCGGGTTGGGGACCTAGTAACATTGCCGGGTTCAGTCCGGGAACGAGCTCTGTGTGAACAAAAGCCAGAACTAATGCCGTAAACATGCGTTATCAGGCAAATCTTTTACCGGGTGTTTTGAAAGGCATATCAACGTTCGTGATGAAAAAATATGTGCAAACTTTAATGAAGCAGAGATCAGTTAGCTCCTCACTATACGCGCTGAAGCTGAGATTGTTCGCCAGTTTAAGTGAAAGTTAACATGCCTAGCATTTTCGACTCGTACATTACACGTCACATCCTGATGTCAAATGTCATTAAGGGATCTTTAGGGGTTGTGTGTGAAAGCATGCATATATTCCGGTAACTACTGGCAGTGTGAATGAACCAAAATCTAAGGATCCAGGAACAATTGCCGGCACACATTACCTGTGTATAATCCGGAATCTCAGTGTGAAAGGGGCAGGGAGTGAGTTTATGTACAAATCATTTGTTCGAGTCACTTCACAGTTCTGACCCTCGAGATCCTTAAGTTCAAATGACTGACTCAATGATTCAGTTGCAGTGATTCTTAAGTGATCAGCTCACTGGAAGGGAATATTTTCAGTGAATATTGACTTAAGTTATATAATTATTTCAATTTGGCCTTCACACAAAGACATTCAATTACTGGAGAGGACTGGGAATATAGTGCATAAGTCACATGGACCCAAGTATTGTTACTGTTAACTAAAACTAGTCTAAATCATTTGCAAATTTTTTTAAGTGAAAGTGAAGACTAAAGGTCCCAATACACTTTAAACAAAAAGAACAAACTGATTTGATATAATTTTGAACAAAATCAGACTGTAACGAAGTTTAGTTGTGTGTTTGTTTCGGCAGTTCAAAGCATTCTGCGGGAGTTCGTTTTGTCTCTTAAACACCTTTGAGCTTCCATTGGTCCGTGGCGGTTTTGCAATCGGTGGGTGTGTTCTAAAACTCCACCTTCTTTGACGTGCAATTTTTTTCCAATATTCCATGGAGGTCCAACCATAGAAAAACATCTCCTGAGAGTGTCGAATAGCTGAGCTGCACAAATATAGCCGCACCTGTGCGATCGCTCGTGGGGAGACTTTAAAGATTCAGAGAAACCATTTCATTCCTAGAAAGCAATTGTAATGAAGCTTGGTGTCGTTGGCCCGAAGTTATGCAAAAAGCAATGCAGAGAAACATCCGAATCAAGTTTTCCAAAGCCATGAAATGAATGAAAGGAAAGAGTAAAGATAAGGTCGCAAGTCTCAAATAAATGCTACACCATACTGCTGCTGCTTTTGTTATTTCAATAAACAAATTTAAAGGGTAGCCCGTACAGTGAATGAAATGCCAAATTAATTTACAATAATAAACATTTGTTTTTATCAAAAGTAAATCATGGCACCACATAAAATATAAAAAGGTGTAACAATTTATCCAGTTTAATAAAACAAACGAACACTAATAAAATAAAGTAACAAACTGCCTCCAGATCATTTCCAGATCATGCTAAAGTTTTTAAACTATGAGACATTCACACTTCCCATAAAGGACTGATTACGGTTCTTTTGTATTGCAAACATGATACTTGACTCTGAACTGCTGCTAATCATTATTCTTTTGTCTATGATATTCTGACCATTGGTGCCCGTCTCACACCTAGATTGCCTACACTTCTTCATGTCATCATTGTTGCGTTTAGGGGATAAGCACGAGCATCACGAGTCATGTTTACATTAATCTACACCCCGCCTCCAAAAATTACTAAAACTTAAACTAAAATATACAAATAAACGTTCATTCAAAATATGAATGAATACTATAATAGTATATAAATAATATTAAAATGACACTATTTGGACCACTTTCGTAAATTTAATTAATTTTTGTATTTTTTCCTCCTTTGTTTATTTCTTTATCATTTTTAAAGTTCCACTGTTCCACAGAACTAAAGTTCCAACATTTGTGTTCCACTAAAGAAATAAATTCATACAAGTTTGTAACAAAAAGGAGGGTGAGAAAACAATGCCGGAATTTTCACTGATGAATGAACTGTCCCTTTAAGACTCAGTACAGCTGCCTATGGAACAACCTAACACTTGCAAGGTCTTTTTCCTGCTTATAATCATGTCACCACATTTACATTAAAAAGGTTTTGTTTCCAAAACATGACAAACACAATATGAAAAATGTTCATTTATCATCGGAGAAACATGTAAACATCTGTATCACTGCACGGTGTGTAAATATTTATATAAGGGATACAACACTATCCAAATGCTGAGTGAAAGATAAAGATAGCACCAGGCTAAACAGAGAAGCTCAAGAAACATTAAACATCAACCCTCCAAATATAATGATCGCTCACGAGTTAGTTAAGTGTTAAGTGAGCTGACTTGAGAATGCACGTTAAGTGAATTATAAGCCTGAATAATAATAACTGAATAACTATTCTATTATAAAATTCACAATGGTTTTATAGGCTTTCCCTTTCAAGTGCCTTACCGATCCTTTCTCCAGCCACTCCATGAGAGTCTGTGCGGTGGTGCAGGGCAGCTGGGAGCGCAGTGAGTTGCGGTCCTCGTCCCTGGCCTGCAGCTCCAGTGCCAGTCTCAGCTCCTCGGCCAGCTGGAGAACCGGAAGCTGCCCGGCGCTCACAGGAGAACGCAGATCATACAGCCCGTTACTGAACTCCACCGCAGCCTTGGAACCTGGGGACACAAATATGAAATGGTCAAAATAAAACTCAGAAGAGGTTAGACCTTTGGCTTAGTGGTAGTACTCTCATATGTGTGACACAGGTTCGAATCTGGCATATTTTTAAAAAATCTATTCCTTTTTTTTGTTTGTTATGTTTTTATTGTATCACAGTAGCAAAAAGGATGAAAAACGATGCAATCTATGGAACAGCTAGGACGAAAAGTGACTTGAGAGGAAAAACAAATAGAAAGAGAGCAGGGGAGATGCACCATGACGCCATGTCATACATCATCACATCATATTAACCATCAGCACCCACACCCCTGCAGCCACGTGTCGCCTGCATCATCTAGAACAACAGTTCCAACAATCCCCATCTGGATACTAAGGAATCCAAACATCTGGAACCCATCAGGATTCTATAACACTTTAAAAGTGGATGATGATGTTGTTCTATTTTTAAATGCCAGGATCAAGATCAGAACAAAGAGACTTAGGTTACAGTTTTTATCTTATGCAATTGTAAGAAGATTACACATTTTTTCCATTAGTTTAAGTGTCTTGTTAATGTAAGATTTGTACTGTTTCCATATGTCATTTCAAAGAAGATAAGTGGTGTTAAGAGTAATGAGAACAATGCAAAGAAATGCTTCTTGTATGCATGCACAGAATGTGCCACTAATGTACATAACTGTTTATACAGATGCATAACTTGTGCATTCAGGCGCAAGTGCTTTGCTTGACTGAAGGCATGAAATGACCTCATTGGTTGCTTTAATGAAGGGGTGGGGGTGTTGTGCCAGTTACTGAAGCTGTACACGGAAAGGATACCCTAATGTCAGTGGTAAAAAGAATAAATAAATTAATTAATTAAAATACTATTGGAAATTATATATCTATATCTATATATATATATGTTTATATATATATATATATATATATATATATATATATATATATATATATATATATATATATATATATATATATATATATATATATTTATTTATAAAAAAAAAAAAAAACAACAGCAAAAAAAAAAAAAAAAAAAAAACCTAACATAGTGGAATATTTACTCTTGCTCTTCTACTTATCAAAAATATCCATTAGGTTTTGTTAATCCAAATTCAAATAATAAAATAAAATAAAAAATAAATACTATTGGAAATTATCTTAAGAAATAACAGTAGAATATTTACTCTTGCTCTGCTACTTATCACAAATATACAGTAGGTTTTAATAAAATAAAATAAAATAAAATAAAGCTATTCCAAAATTATTTGGAAATAAAATCAATAGACAGAGGGGAATATTTATTCTAGCTCAAGCTATTCAATATCCCTTTATCATCAAAAATCACCAAAAATAACAAAACAGAACAAAACAACTACTGGAAACAAGTCAAATAATCATATATAAGGCTAGAATGCTAGTTGTTGAATCATCTTTATGGTATTTGAGATGTTACAACTGTCACCAGCAGATGGAGGCATTTCAAGAACCTTGAGCAACTTTTATAACAGCACTTCTTCATTTTCATGAGTCAGTTCACACAGCAGAACCAAAGAGACACAACATGCCTGTGGTCAACTCTCATCAGACCCTCCTATTCTTAAGACACACAGACAGACAGACACTCATTTAAAGTCTAGATCCAGGATTAGCCGCATGGCATGACATCTGATTACTAAACATTAATGGTTAATTTATAAGTATTTCATTTATTAGTCAGTGCTATATTCGAAGTCCTGAATGTGTAATATTTAGCACATGCAGCCTTCATTCAGGACAATTATAACTCATGACTTGCAGGACTCAGCTAACAGTATGCATTCAAAATGTTATAACGGTACAAATAAGTTCACATTATGTTAAAATATCTCCTTACGTTTTAACTGTAAATAATGCAATAATATTTATATATTAAATAAATATGTAATATTTCCTTCTCGAGTAGCAGCTCAGTGAAAAGAATACATGGAGGATACAGAAAATAAACCATAAAAATAGTTTAGTGTAATTAAAAAGAGATTATTTTACAAAATAAATTCTAATTTATTCTATTCTAATATTTAGTATGTATATACTTTTATTTTGGGTCTTTCCACAAATTCCAAGAATTTGTAAAAAACATTTTTGAACGCAGTCTCTTATTAAATTAAATTATTTTTTAATACAATTATTTTTTATTAACATTTTTATCATAATTATTTTTTTTTATAAAATAAAATAAAATAAAATAAAATAAAATAAAATAAAATAAAATTAAATTAATTAGTAATATGAGCTCTTGGTCTTTAGATCACTTTTTATGCTGCTCTTTTTACCCCACATTAAAAGTAAGTAAGCCAACATTGTTTTATCCCAACGTTAATAGTAGTGTGACCATAGGTTATGTAACTGGAATAGATAGTGTTTATCACAGATTTTGTCACAGTGAATGTCTCCCTCCGGACAAGCTGAGTCCACTGTATCTCTCACTGTCTCGCTCAGACAGCAAACCACATGCTCCGCTCCATCCCCCTGCCTTCATTTGTTGACTGGCCACATTAAACATTTATCCTCTATTAGTTAAATCATCTTGGCATCGTTGAGCTTGCTTAAGGGGCTACACAACCCCCACATCCTCTCCAAACCTAGCACTGTTAAAAAAACTTCCCCTCCAAAACTGACTGCTCTGTTATAAAACGCTGTGCTGAAACAGTATTGCTCACCCTATGGCTCTTTCTGTAAATCTTATTATTAAAAATATTACATGCATTATTAAGTTATTACTGTATAATACATTTTATTTAATTATTAATATTTATTTTAGCAATTATTATAATTATATATATATATATATATATATATATATATATATATATATATATATATATATATATATATATATATATATATATATATATATATATATATATTTACTCATTCAAACTACGCAAAGCTTTTTATTCAGCTTTACCTTTGTTTGCCAAGAGCTTCTCTTTCAAAATATTCAACACCATGTAATCCTTTTTTTGAAAAAGCTTTACACGTGCAGCGCTGAGGGAATCCAATTAGTTTGCACAGATCAAGAGATACGTTGAAAAAACATTGTATAGGAGCAGAGCCTTATCTGATCCCTTCCTGAAAAGAGGCCAACCAGAAACCGACTGCCAGATTTACCTTTTTTCCGACCTATTTTACTGAAAAAAATACAATTGGTTAGCTAAAAAGCAATGGACATAATTGTGGACCAGTCCATTGTCATTTGGAAGAATGTGATCCGTGCACAAGCTCATCAGGAGGATTTTTTTAATTGGCTTGAAGCCAAATGAAAGTCTTACCAGCAATAATATCATCCATTTGTTCCAAGGCTGCTGCTAACATGTGACTTGCATCTGAGGCCATGGCGCCAGACGTCTACTGCATCTGCTGGTTTGTTTCTCAGTGACCTGCAAAAATGTGTCATGTAATTATGCAACATAATGAATAAAAGTCACAATTACAGTTGCTGGGAAAGTGCATTTCGAAATTGAGGGTGGAGTAAAAAAAATTAATCTTGTGTGTGAACCAATACTATGAATCTCAACTGACGGCAAGTAGCAGCTTGGTGTGTTTAAGACTGCTGCCTTCCTGTGTACTGTAATGCAACTTGACATTACATACATTCCCTAGAGCGAATGTGCTTTACAACAACATCTAAATCATACTGTCCACTATGACAAGGCTGTACTTAGAAAATGCCACTAGAAAATTTTGTATGGGTTTGAATTTTTTTTTATAGCTCTCTGAAGCTACAGGATTAAATGTTCTCCATATTAAGAGCTAGTATTTTCTCAAGTGTTAACCCCTGTGATGTATCCCGAGGCAGCTTGACTTTCTCCCTGTGGAACCTCAGTGATGGAGGGAAATTTGAGAATAATTAAGCCTGTCAGGGTCAAGTTTCACCCTATTGTCATGCCTTGTGGCACGTGTAACAGGCACATTCATACATCAGATATTTGGGCAAACATGAGCAAACGCAAACACAAAAAGGTGGCTCTAAATTATGGAAGCCTGTTAAGTGCGCAATAGTCTTAGCCTCTGCCGCCTCATTATACGAGTATATAAACACATGAACATAACCTCAAGAACTGCTCTGAGGGTCACTTCATGAGCATTTTACCATTACAGAGTAAATCTATCTTCATATCACGTACAAACAGAATTCTAAAGGTCTTCACAGCAGCCCGTCAAAATAAAAGTGTGTTTTAACTTTAAGAAACTGTGACAGAAATATTACTTAAAGTAATAATAGTACTACTACTAATTATATATATATATATATATATATATATATATATATATATATATATATATATATATATATATATATATATATATATATATATATATATATATATATATATATATTTTTTTTTTTTTTTTAAAGGAATACTTACCAGGCAAAATATTTACCAGGATTATTTAGCTTTTTTTTTTTTTTTTTTTTTTTTTTTTTTATGAATTAGGGGAAAAAAATATTATTTCAATAAAATCAATTAAATAGAGATGCTTTTGATAATAATATTTAATGAATCCATTAAAACTAATGGAAAACAGATTTTGGTAAAAAAAATAAAAAGTTAAGTTTCAGAACAGTAGTGGTGAGTTTTATGGGTGCTTTCTCTCTCTCTCTCTCTCTCTCTCTCTCTATATATATATACAAAAATCTAGTTTATTAACATATTCATTCTTATAGGAGGTCAAGAATGAATTACATTGGATTCCACACAAAGATATTAAATTTCATAAATGGCAGGCCACATCATGAATGGAACATTTAACCTACTTGCACTCTTGTAATTAGGCGGCACGGACACATGCCACTCGGGTGGAGGGTCACAAAAGACAACTGTCGGGGGCTAAAGGGGGCACATCCCACAATGCCGTTCATTATGTAGCTTAATTTAGACTCACACAACAAGAGAGTGTTGACTGTATTCGGGGCGTTGGGATCTTTCACTGCTGAAACAACGCAATCATACAACAGTGCTGTAATCACAGAATGTGAACATAAGCCTTCAGTTAAATGACAAGAAGAGACGAGCGCAGTCTGGTGCTGTTCATTAATAGATAGCATGCATTTTAATACCAGCAAAAATGGAAAATCCAGTACAACCTCAAGCATTACACACACCCTAGTTATTCAAGCAGATAAGGGTGTGTAGGCTTTCTGTCATGTGTTATCTGCCCAAAAAAAAGAGTCACGTCTTATTTGATCACGCTGATGAGGCTTTTTCATCCCTCTTCATTGATTATAAGGTGGTGCAGTTTATAGGGCACCGAAATATGCTTCTATTGTTTATCAAATAAGTCTCACAAAACAAGCTTTGCATTGTAGCCTCAAGTCCAATAATCTGCAAGTTTGTTCATTTCTATGCTAATAAATACACAACCCCTCAATGTCCTGAGATTAATGAGAAATCACAACCATTTTTAGATGCCTGACCCACTACAGAAAGCAATTTAAGTGTATAGGCCATTAAATCAGCCTGACAAAGATAATGTTAACCAAAGCATTTCTCCTGTTTCATCGGTTTCAACCTGATAAATCACTTCAAGAGTTTGTTCTGTGGTTTGGCTATTTATTGCTCCACTATGGACGATTTCCATTCAAATGCTCCACCTGTGAATGTTTTTCTCCATGGTGTGTTTCACCTGGGCTCAACGCCAGTCAGCTACAGTTAAAGCACACATATATAGGAACAGTATGTGAAGAAAATAACAGATTTAATTCCAAGACCTCATTAAACAAATCAAGTAGAACTTGCTAGGACTTTTGCTGGCTTAAATCCTTAAGACCATATAAAATGAAATACACTGAAGAAGTTTAAACTCATAAAAACTCTTTTGACACTTAAATCAGAATCAGTAATATTTAGTATTATATATATAGTGTATGTGTATGTGTATATATATATATATATATATATATATATATATATATATATATATATATATATATATATATATATAATGTTAAAATATCATGTATTCATTTTTTATTAAAAACAATATTCTTCGATTATAATATACCAGATATTATTAGTAATAAATCAAAGTTTTGAAATGAATTATTAACAAAATATGTATTATATATAACTGTTTATATACAGTATACACAGGTTAAAATATATGATACTAGAATACAATATACATATATAATTATTAATAAATCATATATTTTTAATATTATATTAACACACACACACATATATACACACACAGGTATATCTAAAAAATTTGAAAAATGGTAGTTGTTTGTACAGTAACTACTTAGGCTGGATGACAGGATAACTTTTAAGTCATTTTTCTCAGTTCTGCACTCTGTGTAGTTACTGCCTTTTTGCTTTGTAGGGCAGTACTGGATACTGGATTTTTGCTTTTCATGAGCGCTAAACTCTATTCATCAAAAATAAAAAATAAACATTTTTAACTTTTAAAATGTTTTACTTTACATGTAATGAATATTTGAAAGTTTCACTTTTTGAAATAAGTTACAAAAATATTTTTTGAGATGCACCTGTATATATATTTCTATTAAAAACAATATTCTTAGATTTTAATATGCAATATATTATTATTAAAACACTATTTGTTAATTAATTACTTACTTATTAACACAACGCAACAAGAAAATGTGTGTAGAGTCTGTAATTGGAATTTCTGCCCATCCAAGAAGTGACTATTTTTACAGAAATATCTTATGAAATGCTAATGGATCTAGTTAACTTACTGAGCTCCCCAAACAAAACTTCCAAATGTTTGATAAACTGAAAAGTAATGCAAGTTCTTAAATGTTCCTCAACAGTAAGGTCTGTGTTTCTTCTATCAGTGTTGACACATTCCAACACGAGCCCCTCCCCTCAGTGTTCCTGATATGCCACCCGGAGTCAAGAGTTAGCGGGTGACTGAACTCCGATGCTATCTGAATAATGATTGGTGACATCACACACATCACATGTCGGATACCCTTCAAGTCCCTGCTGCTTACATCCTCTGTATTTACAAAACCTTGATAAGCCAACACAAACAGAGAAACTTGAAAACGACAGGACCTTGAGTTACACAAAATGGCTCTTTCCGCCCAAACCCAACAACTGCAGTCTGAATATTTCCGTTATAGAGATTGCAAGGCCATCCAAACCACAGGCTATAATATATAGCAATCCCATAGATTTACTGCTGTCAAATCTGAGATGTTTATTAAGATTCTTCTATTGTCTACCAACCCTCTACAGACACCTTGGCAGTTGAATCGTCATTGGCTAGTACATTTTTTAGTTTACTCGCCAGACTGATAATATATATGTATATATATATATATATATATATATATATATATATATATATATATATATATATATATATATATGTATATATATATATATATATATATATATATATATATATATATATATATATATATATATATATATATATATATATATATGTTTTTAAAATGGCACGGCTTTTTAAATACCTGAAAGTACACTCTTAACTGTCAGTCACGCATTATAATATGTTATCTGGATAATCAAGTATTATTTAATGACAGAACTTTAGTAATTATAATTCAAACCTTGTAACCAAGTATGAATGCATAGACATTTTAACTGAATTTAGGACTGTTGGTGGTGCTTTGTTGATCATTTAGTGTTTCTGTAAAAAAAGGGGAAAAAAGTAACAAGAATACTGATAAGATGATAACAATAATAATAATACAACAAATTATTGTAATAAGAACAGTGATGGATTCAAGAATATTAATCAGGTTGTCTGCGTTCGGTGAAACTGATTTGCTCAGTAGGTGAGCACCAGCCAATGAGATGCCGTTTGCGCATTAGTTCCGCCCACTACTAAGGAAAATACTTTTACAGGAAAATACAACAAAGAATATAGTTTAGCACGTACACGTAGCGCATTAATTCTGCAAGTAAGTAAGACTCGCTTGGTCGCTCTCTCTCTCTCACTTTGTTGTGCACCTTCACACAAGAGTTCACAGTACGTCAAACACAGGTGCACTGTGCATCCATTGAGAAAGATCATAGATCACTTGACGAAAAGAACTCTGAAGCGCTCAGTCAGAGTGTTCGTCAAGTGAAAATATATGTGCACTAAACTTATACTTAGCCTTCAACTCACACACTGGCGAGTAAAATCTGAGAATTTATTAGCCATTGGCTAATATTAGACATTATTTAGTCGCCAGAGTGAAGATTTAGTTGCATATCCGAGTGATTTACTCGCAATGTAGAGGGTTGTTTATTGAAGCCCTTTTTTTAAAATTAAGTAAAGTAATTATAAAAATGTATGTCCAAAAATCTGTTCAATTTTCATGTCACTACCAAAACAGTGTATGTTTTTGTCCAATGGCCGAGACTAATTTGAACTAAACCCATACATTTATGATAAAAAATATTCCTGTGTTATTCCAGAGTTTAGCTCCAACCCTAATTAAACACACCTGAAAAAGGCAATCAGTGTTTTCGGGATTACTAGATAGATACAGGCAGGTGAGTTTTTATGAGGGCTGAAGCTTAACTCTGCAGGATAGTGGCCCTCCAGGACCGGAGTTGCCTATCCCTGATATAGAGTATATAGGTTGCATCATTTTGAGGTTAATGTGTTCAAAAGTCTGAAAACTCTGTGTGTTAATTTAAGGAACATCACTACCGAAGACCTTTTTTCTGCAGTTGAGCAGACTTTTTTGGGAGTTATTCCATAACATTTAGTTTTTATATGTATATCACTGATCAGAACTGTGCTAGCTAACCATATGCTGATTAGCCTCTTGGGTTCAAAAGTATCTAAAATTGTCACTACCGGAACATTTGGTTGAGTTTTGTCGGTGACATCTTTTTTTTGTGGGGGGGGGGGGGGGATTAGGGGATTGCGGGGTGTTATCCCATAGAATTTTCACTACCGAAACATTTTGTGGAGCTTCGTTTGTGACATCTTTGTTTTTAGTTTTTTTTTCCCACAGAATTGTCCCTATTGAAACAGTCACTACCAATACATTTGTTGGATTTTTGCTAGTGACATTTTTTTTGGGGGGGGGGGGGCATTTTCCAACAGAATTGTCACTACCAAAACATTCAGTGGAGTTTCGGAAGTGAAATCTTTGTTTTTTTTCATCAGCGATATCTCACAGAATTGTCACTATCGAAACGATCACTACCAAAACATTCAGTGGAGTTTCGGTAGTGAGACCTTTTTTTTTGTGTGTGTTAACCCATAGAATTGTCAGTACCGAAACAGTCACTACCAAAACACTCGGTGGAGTTTTCATTAGTGACATTTTTTGGGTATTATCCCATAGAATTGTCACTACCAAAACAGTCACGACCGAAACCTGTGACAAAAAGGAACACATAATCCTTATATTTGGGAGAAATAATTTTTGTTAGTATGGCCATGCTATTTTATTTTTTTGTATTTTAGAGTGTTTTAGTAGACTTTTAGTATTCAAGTTAAAGTTCTGCAATGTGATGTGGTTGATACCAAAGCATTACTGTCACTACCAAAAATGTTCTGTCACTCCCGAAACATGGGATGTTTTGTTAAAAAGAATGTATACTGTATTATCACCTAAGATATTATGATAGTTTTGGTTCAATGTGTATTCAAATAACTGAATCCTTAACTTTGAAATCAGTATTATCAACTTTTTGCCTTTTACAAAGAAAATTTCAAAATTCAAAATACAACAAATCTCATAAATTACACTTGAAACATTGTTAAAAATTAATTGCTAATGATTTACCTCTGAACAAATGTTAATAAAATAGCAAAAATATATAGTTACAATCTAGATGTAAGCTAAACCTTAATAGGTCCATATAACCCTCATTAAATTATTATTATTATTGTGTTTCGGTAGAGACAAATTGTTAGAGAGGACAAATATTGAAAAAACTTTCTTAAAATACAATATGGAAAATATCTGCACAGGACACATTGTTTTCAAAACATTTCCAACCCTGACATTGGACCAGTTCTGTAGAATGACCCACATAATAGATATTTAATTATCTTTGTTTCAAAATATGACCTGGATTTGTTTTCAAGAGATTCACCTAGCGAGACTCATCAGTCAAGTGTTGTTTGCTTTACTTTGACATGTGACAGGTTTTGATAATACTCGAGTATTTGCTCTAGATAACACTTACAAGCAGACCCTTCAAGAATCTATAGACCTTTTGGATCCAAAATCCTTTGATATATTGTGAAACCAAACAAGCCAACTAATTCTCTTATTGTGTTTTAACAAGCTACTGCTATTCATCATGGGATTCAAAAACTGTCAGCGATTGTGAGCCCTGCGTTTAGTGCCAAAAAGCAAACTGTAGTGTTAGAATAACCGTTCTACTAAATTTACTCCAGGATGTTTAGATTAGCAAACAGAAGCTACTGTGGAAAGTCCCAGTATTTTGGAGCTACACTGCAGTTAATGATAAACAGGCTCATCCAGGGTTATCCCTTACTAAAATGCGGGAAAATTGTGACCATGAACATGTTTGGGGCAGGACTAATGAAATGAGTAATCATTAGTAAACCTGAAAAGTAAATCAGACATCAAACATCTATCACTTCTTTAACTATACATTTGCTGTATTATGCATAGCAGCTTCTACAATAAATACCATTTTATATAAATAACTACATTTGAGGAGAAGCTTGTTTCCTTCCTTTGATAACAGTTATCTTTTGGTAAAAACAGTTCCCATAAAATATTTAAATATTATTGTACAATACTGTTTAAAAGTTTAGTATATATACAGTTTATATATTTATATTTTATAAATATAAAAAGTTTATATATATAAAAAAAATACCTTTACTCAGCAAGGTTGAATTAAATGGATCTAAAGTGAGAGGGAATACATTTATAATGTAACAAAAAATTTCCATTTAAAATACATGTTGTTCTTTTAAGAAATGTATAAAAATTATCATAAAAAAGTATCATGTTTCCAATAAAAAAATAAGCAGCACCACTGTTTTCAACATTGATAATAATAAGAAATATCATCAAATCAGAACACTGAACACTGGAGTAATGACTGCTCTTAATTATTAGGAATTTACTGTATTTTTGATCAAATAAATGCAGAATTGAGGAGCTTAATTGACTTCTTTCAAAAACATTAAAAAGTCCTACAGACCCCAAACTTTTGAACAGTAGTGTATAAACAAACAAACAAACATATAAATAAATATTCTGAAAACATGCTTCAATTGTTATTACATTTGCCTGGAAGCCATTCCATAGAAGTATTTCCCATCCATGTTGTTTAAAAACTCCCACTATGTACAGTAAAAGCAAAAGCAACTGTAAGCGGCCTTGGGCAGAAATACTGCAGTGGGAGGAAGTGGCATCAGCATTAGGTGTCAGACCAATAAACCCAGCACGTCAACACAGCTTAATATGAGAACATCAAAGGCAGCAGTCCTCAAACAGCTTAACCGTCCCCACTCAGCATTAAACCATCCCAACGTGCTGACATATCGCGTGGGCACTGCACATCTCTTAGTTAAACACGCTATACTGGCAGAAAGGTGACCTGTAGCACAGTACAAATGCAGCAGATGACACAAGGCCTCATTGTTGTGGGATCTGTGTGATGGCACAATGAGACAACTATTTATGCAACTATTTATTTTGAGACATTTATTTTAATCTTGAGACAATATTTATGCCATGGTGCAAGCAGGTTTAGGCTCCACCATGAGCTCTACCTTCTCGATACAGGTTACTTTTTATACATGTTAAGTCATCCACAACAAACCCAGTTCAAATAACAAGGAGATAGAGTTGCAGCACCGTATGACTACACTAAAAAAATTGGTGTAGATTTCTCTTGAAACAATTTTAACTTTTTTTTTTTTTTTACAAATAATTATATATGGAAGACCAGGCCTGCAAAAATGATAAGTAAATAAAAAAAGAAATAATATCAAGAATATGTTACTTGCTAAAACCAATACAATTCATTTTTAATTCAGTTTAGTCCTGAATTTATTTTTGTATTACTTGTTTATTATCTTCTTTATTTATTTTATTTATTTTTTTGGATTTATTTATTTTGACATGTTTCCATTTAAAGATAAGTTTTATATTTATTTATTGTATTTATTCTTACATTTCCATCTCTTGTATGATAATTAGGTAGGTCGGTCATTATTTGCCATTGGTTTAACAGACAGAAGTGTGAGCTAAGCAACAAAATCGGACATAAACTGTCCCATAAATGTTGTGTCTTATGCTCAAACAGTGTTTAAAATGTAAATTTATCGCGATTAATCGATTCAAAACAAAAGTTTATATTTACATACTATAATGTGTATATACAGTGTATATTTATTATTTATATATAAATACACACACATTTATGTATATATTTAAAAATAATATTTGTATGTATTGTATGTAAACACTTGTATATAATTTATATTACATACATGTTATAGTTATAGTATGTAAACATAAACTTTTATATTGAATCGTGACTAATCGTTTTGCAGCCCTATAAATATATTTGTATTATATATATATATATATATATATATATATATATATATATATATATATATATATATATATATATATATATATATATATATAAAACAAATGTTTTAAGTAAAGAATCAAATACTATTTTCTTGTATAAAGTATTATGCAAGCAATAATTAATTAAATAAAGAATCTTTTTTTTTTTTTTTTACAGTGTACAGCGCAGACAGAGTAGTGTGATCAACAAGTAGAAAACCGAGAGGAAGCTTCGTCGCATTAATAAAGAAGTTTCCACAACACTTCTACACATATTAACATCTGAATGTCCTAGAGATCAAAACAGTTCTGATTTTGCACGCATGGACCGCTGTACTCAGAATGAGTCATGGCTAGGTGAAGGCGGACGTAAGTTCAATTCGGGCTCAACCCCTGGCCGATCGCGAGCTCTACTCACCGAAGCGGATGCGTTGTGGCAGCTGGCTTGAATGCTGCACTCCTCCGCAGTAATAAGAGAAATGTCAGTCCTGAGCAGGTGCATTCGACTGTGGTACCGAGGCCTGAGAAAATGTCAGTGCACCGCTCTTCACAGGAAAGCCCTGCTCATGGGGCAAAACGTCATAGCTCTGTCCTACAGGTCCCTGACATCAATACCACCCAATGCATATTGCATGGGATCTCCATTGCTCTCTATCTTAGTCTGCAGAATGGGGTTCACACAAAGTCAGATGCCAACTGCAGGCATTCAAGAACCAGAATGGAAAGTTTTGTATGAAATGTAAATGGTTATTGGATCTCAACTCCTAAGACTACAAGATGAACACATCAAAGTGATAAGAGAATGCATGTAAATAACTCAAAGAGTGACAGCTGAAGTGAAGTTTAGATGCTCATTAAACTGTATTTAACTTTACAAGCCCCTCAGAATAAGAAAGTACACTGACGATTGCAAAGAATCAAATGGCATATCTGATGAAATACAAACTCTGCCATTATTTGCTCATTCTCATCTCATTCCAAACCTGTATGGCTTTCTTTATTATGTAGAACACGCAAACAAAAATATAATCTGAGTGTATTTTTATCCATGAAAGTCACTGGGGTTCAGATTTGTTTAGGTAGCCATTGACTTTCATTGTATGGACAAAAATATTCATCAAAATATGTTCTTTTGCAAAAGATGTAAGATCATATAGAAAAAAAAAAAAACTATTTTATTTTTGGGTGAACTTTCAATATTAAAACAGCTAACAAAAATATGTTCTAAGAACGTTTTTTTTAGTGTTTTGAGAACATTACTGTTTGAATAATCTTTGAATGAACATTCTATTAACACTACTGGAGCAACGTTTGTTTTTAACTCTTCTAGAACATAAGCCAAAGTTCTGAGAACGTTCCCTGTTAGCTGTGTTAAAATAGCCACGATTTTCAAATTGTCATTCTGGAAATGAAACGGCTGTGGTAAAACAGGTCAGTCAGGACATGTATGTGCACCTCTATGGAAATAAGTTCACGGTAATCACACGGTAGAAGAGCCTCAGGGCTCTGTGTCTGTTCACAACAACCATGCTTTCCTTCATCTGTTCTCATAAACTACTACTCATGTTCAATCTTGCCACCACTAATAATAATAATAATAATAATAAAAAAACATCCTGTAATCAACATCTCGTTTTTAATTCACTCTGACAGGAAAAAACACAACTGTTAAGATCTGTTATGTTAAGAAATGTTAAGAACTGTTAATCTGTAAGCAATATCCCCTACTGTTCCTCTTTCTGAATACAAAAAAAAGATCAGAGGGATGGAGAATAAAGTCAAAGGTCATGAAGATTGTAAAGGGTTGTACATTATTTAACCTTAAAAAGCTACACATTACAACATGATCCTTTAAACAAACATGATAGCATCTAAAACTTCATCAATAGGATATTAAACCCTGTTTCTAAATGCTTTAATTTAACAACCATTCTATGCTGGTGTCATCAAAGAGCAATACAATTGGTTACTGTTTTCACAAACCAGGGGAAGTGGACAAATAAAAAAGCCTTTATCCTTTTTTCTAAGCACATGATCTTCAGAGACAGCTTTGTTGAACCCCATAGTCATTACCGAGTGAAATCTCCATTGCAGCACATACAGTAGTGTGGCTGCTCACTGAGCCTTTGGGTTCAGGACTGAAGGAAGAGGCTTTATACACTATAATAAAAACTGGCAGTAAAACAAACATGCAATGAATAGTAACAGGCAGAGACAAGAACTGTAATAAGCTTCATTGCAAAACAAATAGCAGAATACTCTGAGTATATGCAGTCAGATAATGGCTCATCTGAGACAGTTCATCCTACACTGTATGACCCAGTTATGTACTGTACCTAGATCCTTCAGGATTTGACAGAGTTTAAGTTTCTGGTCAGTGATTATTGCTCTTTGGCCATCATTTTATAGTATAGCGGTGTACAATTAATGCAAATAATGAATACAAGGAAATCTGGAATAGAAATGAATATATATGCACTATATTATATATTTTTGCATTAGATATAAAATTTCAGCTTGTCATCATAATATAGCTTATTGCTTATTAATATATAATGGTCTAATATATATATATATATATATATATATATATATATATATATATATATATATATATATATATATAAAGTATCTAAGTGCATCTGGCTTTTGCATCTAATATATATTCATTATTTTCATTATGTATGATGTATATATGCTATATTAACATTTAACTTCTTTTACACATACACTAGATATAATGCAATTTTATGCCATGTTATGCATATTATGCAAAATCTCAAGACAATTCTATATAATACACAGGAACACACAAACGTGCCCTTAATAGCCTGATTATAATAATAATAACAACAATAAATATCTGAAATTGTAAATTACTTTTATTTTAATTACATCTTTTACTTGAAACTATGTGTTACTACACCTAAACTTTATTGATATTTTGTATGGCAGTAGATATGGGAAACACTATTTTGTAGCCTACTGCTTAAAATAGTGAAAAAGTTATTGTGCACCAAGAAAGAAGTGCTAACAGGATGTCATTTTTTTAATTCAACTTACCTGTAATGCAAGTAATTCCCGATCCCGACTGATTTGAAACCCTCCTGTTGTCAGCTGTAGTCCCGCTCATCTGTTATCATTGAACTGCGCTGCTCTATATAATAAAGCAATGTGAGGTACGTTTCTCTGACCAATCACCTGTCATGCTGTAAGAGGCGGGGCTTATCGCGAAACCATTTCCATATTATGTGCAAATAAACTAAAGTAACACTCATTATAACGAGGAAAAAGTACGGTGGAACTGTTTTAAGTTAGAACAGGTAGCGAGGGAGTAATATTTCTAGAAGCACATGAGTAGTAAAAGAGGGTTTCTTCTTTAGTTTCACGTGTTATCGATAAACGATATAATACGCTTATAAAGTAAACATTTCAAATGAATTGTTCTGTAGCGTCGCATTTGTCTTCAAATATGCTCTTGTTACAACTAGTGACCGCATGTTCAGGTGGTGCTGGAAATCTGTATGGAGAATAGCAGCGCCATCTTCTGTGCACGCCGTTCACAAACATAAACACAGAAAGGATGCACGAGTGCGCATGCGCAAAACGACATTCACACGCTTGGAAGATCACAACACAATTTTGAGATTGAAGTATATGTATGATTCGTGAAAGCAGACCTGGAATCTGTTAATATATTGTTAAATCACGAATTATCATTGATTATTTATTTCCAAAATATGTCAGAAAAATAATTTTTACACAAACTGAGTTTTGTGTGGTGCACATTATAGTTTTATTTCAAGCCGTGATCCCCCTCCACCTCAGAAATACTGTACATTTGAAAGGCACACATGTTTTGTACAAGATATTTTCTTTTAAGAGACATGCATTATTCCTGTTATATAATGCTATTTATTATAGAATAGGATACTGCTGTTGGATACACATCTTTCACTGTCTCGAATCATAGAAAGAGTGCAGATATTATACTTGGGGTTCTCTGACTGAACCGAGGAGGTCAAAGAGTTCTTTGTTTTTCAGGAAATAGCAGTCTGGCACAACTACAAAGCGCCTTCCATTAAATTACAGGAAGATTATACGTGATTGGGAAGAAGAATAAAGCACTACTGGATAAAAGGACCTCATTGTAACTACTATGTAGAACTGGCCTATCCCTATATCTTCTTGGTTTCTAACTTATAAATGGTCTGGTAACCATCATCCCAAGCATACAGTTGCTTATCCTTTGGGTGGAAACGCAAAGCGGAGTGGCTGGTGTAACGCTTTGGGAAGAACAGCACAGAAATGCTCTCAGTGTAGATGGTGTCATGGATATCAAACAAGCATTGGATGCTGGACCTTCCACCATAGTGGGAGTTGTAGACCACATATAAGATTCCACAGATCATGAAAGCTGCTTCTGCATCACGGCTGTTGCAGTTGGTATCCCATGTGTGCTCCACTGCCAGACTACTGTAGTCCAGCTTGGTGATCACCAGGTTTCCGCCGAAGTCTGGGTCGGCATGGATCGACCAGAGCCCCATTTCATCTACGGCGAGATCCAGCAGAGTGTGGGGATTGAGGGCATATGCTGGCATCCGACCGGCTCCAGGCAGCAGCAACCGATCAACCACCGTACGGTTGCTGAGGTGGACCTTCAGGATCTCATTGTTGGTGTCTGCGCTGTGGTAGTACACAAAGCCGTTGTAGACCACATGGCCGGTTCCGTGCCAGGGAACAGGAAGATGGATAACTTCTGTTTTTTTGGTGGAGTTTGGTTCAGTGAAGGTCTTCAGAGAGGTATATGCTAATACTGTACTGTTTCGAGTGCCACTAAAAAAGTAAATCTTAGCAGAACCCTTTGTTGGATCCTTCATCCAGGAACCATTGGTGTCCCCTGCTTTCTTGACTATTTTGAGAGACTTGATACCCACAACTTCTGAACTGCAGTCTGGAAGAATCAAGGTAAAAAAATAAAATAATAATAATAAAAAAAAAATTCAAATTCATGCAGCTGTAGAATATAGTAATTATTATAATTATTTATAATGACTTTACTTATATTATTAATAATTATATTAAATAATTATGTATATTACATGCTTTATGTCTTCTTTCACAATAGATTGTTACCATATCAATTATTAGGTAATATTAAATATTATTTGAATTGATCAGTGTTGGTATTGAATTGATAATAATTATTTAAATGTTTACATTTAGATGATCTTAAGCCTTCATGTAACGCTCATTTAAAGTGATTTCTTTTAATAACACTAATTTCATAAATCATTAATTTAATTTATTCCTGTGATGGCAAATATTTTTGTGATGGTAAACATAATTTACAATTTATTATATAATAATTTATGAATATATAATAATTTATTATAATTTTAATATACTTTAATACACCTTAATTATTAATTATTATTTAATATAATATTTAACAATGTTAATATTTAGATAATCTCTGAATGAAAATGCATTTTTCATACTGTGCATCATAATGTCGTGATTTTTTTTTTTATTATTTTTTTACATTTATTTAACTTGTAGCATTTAAAATATCCAATTTGGGTTTTTAAGTGTAATAATTTATTTAGACAAAATAGTACAAGATTTAAATATTAATGCATACTTGTAGACGTTTTAAAAATTAAACATCTCAAATGCAATCTAATTGTTTAAACAGTTTTCCTCAGGAAATGAAATCTTTTATGTTATGCACATTTCCAAGCGCTAACACCAAAACCCACACCCACACAAAAGACCTGGAAATGAGAGTTGTAGGTCTTAATTCAAAATAATAGATCCATGAACATCTTATTTACCTTTGCCCTTAGAGATTACAGATGTCTTTTTTAGTTTGGCTTCTTTCACCTGGTGCTCGATCAGCGAGTCCTCAATGTCAACCTGGACGGTGTCGGGGATCTTATTATGCAGGTATTCCACATCTCTCTCCACTCGGTCCAAACGCATAGCAAATGTGTCAATGTGACCTTTGACCTCTGATTTCAGTGCATTCATCTTGCTTGTTTCACCATGTATCTCCTTGGACATGTCATACATCCTTTGACTGAAGTGTTGGAAGTCTTGCTCGCATTTGATCAGTCGTCCCTTTTCAGATAAATGCACAAAAATACCATTTGACTGATTACGCATTAAACCAAAAATGAACAGAAAGGTCACTTGTAAAACATATGCTATATTTTAAATGTTGCAATGTATATTTTGCTGGAAGACGAGAGAAACATGCTTTTTGCTAACCAGCTAAACCTTGACCTCCTAAGTTGGCCAGGTAGGACACAGATCAACATCATTGTTAGTCTTGGAGGAACATTAGTGTTATCAAAATGTTACACTGTTCTGATATTATGGTTTGATTGGGGTTATGTTGTTTTTTAAAAAAAAAACACACATTGCACTTACCCAAAAGAGTAGTTTAGAATTAGTTATATCTTAAAGATTAGAGTTAGCTACTTAAAATATTACATTGGTTTCTGTTAAAGCATGTAAAAGAACATAGTATTTAGCCACAAAATCAGCTACCTTAAAAAAAAAAAATCCTCTTACCTCAAGCTGCTGAAGTTGTCTCTGAAAATATTCCATCATAAAATCAGGAGTTGTCCTTTGAGCTTGTCCCATTCCAAGCCAAAGAAATACAGTTACCAAAGACAACAGCATAATGTATGTTTCCACTTTGATTTCTTTCTATCTTGTTTAGTTAGTGTTATATAATAAAATCGAGCAAACCCCCTTCTTATCTAATGTCAGTCTGGTAAAATGGAGCCAGCTGGAGTCCAGAAGCAACTGGTTGTCTGTTATTCAAATTCTTGAACTGTATTTGATCGAAGATGCTGAAAAGGCAGGTCTTCACAAGCTGTGTTTTAAGTTGTAATTTACTCCAGATGCCCTGACATGCTTTCACCCTGATAAATCAACTCTGCAGATCATATGATTCTAATTACTGTATGTTTACCGTATAATATACACCATACGTGCTTCTCTCCCTTTCAGTCTGTCCATTAGCCTTTCAAGAGTTCAAGTTGGAAATTTGAGAACGGGAAACACATCAGGACACAGTCAGTGTGGCTGTCCAAAATAACTTTAATCTTTGGCACAGAAGCAGACATTTCCCTGCCAAATAAAAGATGCGGGGGAAAATGACTTTACTCTTGGAAAAATTCTCAAAGCTCAAAGGAACTTCGTGTTTTGTTCAAAATACTGATTCGGTAGTAAATTCAACTATATATTTTGAACCAGAAAGGTTGACTGATTCATTAAAACACACTTATTCATTAAACCAAAAACACAATTTAGGATTAAAATATTGCTAGTTGCTTTTAAAACAGTTGCACCTCCCAGAGAAATTATTATGTGATGATTCTGTTTGTCCATCAGATGGCGCCGTAATACAAAAGCAACAATTTGAACTCTGGGAACAGGACTCACATGTGTCCATTGTTGATTTTGTTTGCAAAGACAATAAGAAAGTGTTTACAAAGATTAGAGAGATATCAGTCTCCCAGCATCTCTAGTTTATCAGTGATTATCTGAAATTCTGCATTTTCCCTTGGATAATTCCCAATAGACGTTTATATGCTTCTGACTCCACTGGCCCAAATTCCACTAGTCAATTATTTAGGCTATTATATAATGGCATCATTCAAAAGTTGTGTCTCATCTTAAATAGAAATCACAAAACAAACCTTTTGCATTAACTACAGCATCAGATCACATCTTCTTTATATATGCCTCATTAATTTGCTGTGGGTACATGGTTTTAATTGTATTGTTATTATTATTATTATTTCAACTGAAATGGAAATTAAGCCTTGATTGTTGTGAGGGTAGGTACTCGGCTTGTTGTCAAAGCAAACACGGCAAAGGGAAAGCGACAAGCTCAAGTGATGCAGAAACATTTGATGTGGAAACTTTTGTGGCCTAATTAAATCACAGCTTTGAGAATTCAAGAAGCTGATTTACTAAAGTAAAGCACACTGCAAATACATAAAGTGAAAATCAGTAACAACAAATCTATATAAAGAAAGCTATATTTACCCCAGTTTTGTATTTACACACACACACACACACACACACACACACACACACATACACACAAATCCTTATTAAAACAACTGTAAATCTACTTAAACACACCTTGTCTCATAGTACTTCCATTAATAATAACAATGTCTAAGTGGCAGGTGACCGAACTCTAACCCAGCGATGCGGGACAAAAGCCCACATCAAATGTTCTATTAGTGGAACTTTGTGTCTCTTCCAATACTGAATGAGTTTAACAACATCTCATCATCAGAGACTTCATATCCCTATCTCAAGCCCATAAAAGTGTAGATTATTTGGTCTTACAACATCTTTGCTCTGGAGAGTTGCATCTAATGCTAATGATTATAGCTTATGGCTGTACACAGAATACTGCATACATATCAAACTTCTGGTAGGTAACTGACTAGAAATGAATGTGTTTATCTGTATAGTTGAATTGTGAAGTGTGAAAGGGTAAAACACACTGACAGACCCAAACATCTCTTTTACCACCAAATGAGGGCATGCCTGGTCCCCATACAGTCTCCACTACTGAGCCAACCCTCTGACACACTTCCATAATTCCCTCTCATCTTTTTTTAGATTTTTTTTATTTTTATCCCTACTAGCTCCCAGCTGTTTCAAACTACATACATAACAACACAACACATTCGTGACTTTGTAAGGAAACTTCACAAAGCGCTAATTTATGATTCCTGATAGATTTGCATCCTTTGTGTCTGTCAAGCAGAAAAAAAAAACATTTTCATGCAAATGTTAAGGAAACGCTACGTAAGTAAATGTAAGTATTTTGCAAATATTCTGGAAAAGTTACTTTTGAATTTTCTCTGAATGTTCTGCAACAACTATAGTAACATTTAAACAAGCTACACAAATGTACAAAAAAAAAGTTCCATGAACAATGTATAAATTACATTTGTTTTAATGTTTTTAGAACATTATTGAAGACCAGAGAACTCAGAACGAATGTTATTTTAACATTACTGGAATGTTTGTTCATAACTTTGAGATAAAATTACCAAAAGTTTTCGTCTAAAAAAAATCTGAGAATATTGCTTGTTAACTGGGATGTTGCATGTCACATATTGGTTACAAATAAGATGTCATAAAGGCTGTATTTTCTAAATAACATTTTAAACTGGTGTTACTGTTCACATTTACTTTTTTTTCAGTAAACCAAGAAAAACAGAGTAAGCAGACATCTGTAACTTCAGAAGTCATCAAGACTTCAGTAAACAGGACAGTATTGAAAATTATAGTTGAAGTGTGTCAAATTTCTCTATTAAAATAACCTTCTCAACTGTTAGTGTTTTTCGCTATCACTGACAGGGATAGTGCTTGGAAAAGGAGCACAACACTCTAAATGTTCAGAAACCTGTTTGAAAACAGTCATACAGTGTTGCTAGGGTGTAGAAATAACTTAACTTACATTTAACACCAACGCAAAATCATATTCACATGTAATTAAGCATTAGTTCTATGTGCACGGACCCTTAAACTGCTTTTTCTGTTTTTTTTATTTTTTTATTTGGGTGATACATGTCTTGTCTGTTAAGTACTGTACTTTGAGGAGAAACCAGACATTGAATATCCATTTCTTCAATCAAGGGTTATTGCTTAGCTGGGACAACTATAACATTAGGGATCCCTCAAGGCTCTATTCTTGGACTGGTTTTATTCAGGCTTTATTGCCTTGCCACCTCCTGGGAGAAACACTCTTTGAAATTTGAAATGCTAAAAATCATATTAGAGTCATTTAGATTTCTGAACACATGGCAGTTGTCCTGTCTAAGGCTGAACATGCTATTATAAACATAACTTGATCTCTTAAACAACATATGTTATTTGGCACTAATCTGTTATTTAGCACTAATAGATTGTGCTATTGTTATTGCTCATTTGATTATTTGCTTTGTCTGAAATAAGAGCTGTTTGCATTTACTGACCTTGTCACCAATGTCTTTTGTTTGATGTTTTCTTTCACTAGTTGTTGAAGTCTTTGTTTTACTGATTTCACTTGCTTAGCATTTGAGTGTTTATTAAACATGCTTTGAGAACAGAGACCTGAATGTCTTTCTTCAGAGCTTGCGATGAAGAAAATTAATCACCATTGAAATATTCTGTCTTGCACCTTGGGAATTAGTGGGAAAGCAAGCAGTCTATTTATTTATACACTTTAATGTATACAAGGATTTGAATATTCATGTGGTTTACGAACATGTGAGTTGTGTACACATACCGTATAGGGAAAAAAAATCATTGGGGTCCAAAAGTCTGACACCACAAATAAAAGCTGGAAATAGACAGTTTAAAAAAAATGTGAAAAAACCATAAAGATATCATTGTAAAAAAAAAAAAAAAAAAAAAAAGTAACTATTTTGGATTAAAATTACAAAAATACTGAATAATGTATATATCTCAGTGAGTTGAATCACCCTGACATTTGGTGCCAATCCCATGCTGAAATATTATGCACCATTACATACTCTTAAGTGCTCCGGTGGTCTTGCTGAAAGCTGATCCGTGTTATGCTGATGGATATGAGAGATAGAGACACCCTTACAGAAATCTGAGAGCGTGAAAAAACAGAACTCACACCCATGCTACTTGTGCAAATTCTGCCAAATCCTTATTAATCATCATTAGTTTATTTTAATTTATTTGAACTTTTTAGGATCCTGATTTTACACTGAACGTCATGAGTCAATCCAACAATATGGTGACCCGATATGGAAACCAGTGATGAAAACTGAAATTCAGTGGTTAAAATATAACTGTTAAATCTCTAGTTATTAACAATGAATAAAAAAAAAGTACAATTCATTTTCATATGCTTTTTTTGGGGGGTGGGGGGTTCAACATATACTATGACTATAATTAATAACAATTATGAAAACTGGGGGTCAGAATAATGCAAATAGCAAAGACGAGTAAAAAGAAAAAAAATAATAATAATAATTGTGACCTTAAAAAAGCACATAAATCAATCAAAATAAGTAAATATAAAAACATGATAATGTACTTAACAAATATCTTAACATCTTTTATTTAATTTTTTAACTAATTGTATTTAATATTTTTTCACAAATGAATACACGCTAATTACAACTTTTGCTTTTACCTTTCAAATGTTATTTATTTTTGTTATGTTATTTATTCATATTTATTTATTTCAAATGTTTATATGATTGTGCTTTTGGAAGTGGCTCTTCAATATTATTGTTTTGCATTTTAAGTTACTTTGAGCACAAAGTTTGTGCTTTCTGCGTATGTATTTATTTTTAGTTGATTATGGGAAAATATGGTTACAAATGTGGAAAATCTGGTCACCTTACCCAACACACTCTTATGAATGTGAATAAATATCCGTACAATTTTTCTTCACCTTGCTTATTTTTAATTATGTTTTATAATTCACCTTTAAACTGTAATAAGAGAGGAGATATAGCCTGTGAGGATTATAAAGAGGATGAGAAAGGAAAAATAAAATAGCAAACGTAGTTAATATCATGGTTTCTTTTTTGCATAAAATTTTGCCTGTAGTCACATACAGTAAGAATGGATTGCTTGGCTAAATGAACCATCAGTAATAGTTCCAATGGACCACTGTAACATGCACCTGATGTCACTGACGTTTTAATGGCAAAACCGATTAACTAGCCTGCTATTTGAGCAGACTTAACATACGTATGTGTAACCTACATATAATCTGATTTAGAAAGCACTTTGGGTGTTCTCTTTGGTATGCACATATTAGCAGAGAAATTCACACACTGCCATATCTTATTCTGCTTAATTGGATGTGACCCTTGTTAGCACACCTACTCTCAAGTTTAATTTAAAGGTGAAAAAGAGAAGTATTGAGGTAATTAACCAAATCATCCATTGATATGACATGCAGCATACCGTCAGAACAGATGTGCAAGGGATGTATTAGTGTGGAGTGGGGAGAATTGTCTCTGTAACTGGACTGCTTGGCTATTACCGAATACACTGTCTTATGCCTGCAGAATGTCACAGAAAACATTGAGTATCCATGCACTTATTTGTATCTTGAGTAAAGAAACCGCCAAAATGACGTTGTTTAAAAATGGTGTTGTGTAACCTTGGACATTTAAAACAGTTTTATTGAATACATAATCATATGAAGCAAAAATATTAGAATCACATTTGAATGAAAATAACTCTTATTGATCTCATTTTAGATCGTCAAAAGCCTCCAGATCCTGTAGCAGCTGTTGCTGTACAAGAAAAGTCAGTAGTACACTCTGCATTATATAACACTTCTCTGAATGCAACCAATGGCAGATGAAAGCAAATATAGAATGACTCCCCAAATTGTATTTGAACAGGTGTGTAGGTGGAGAATAATCAGAAAATATGAATCTTACTCTCCCACTCAATATTGTTCGGTATAGTTCACTGGTTTATTATAGATGGTAATTTAACCGATTTGCCACTTAGCAACAGAGGCTAAGAACAGTGTGAATCACCTCGGTGAAAAGTCTTCAGTGTGTGATTAATGCTTGCGTAGATTATAAGCCATTGCCTCACCAATGGTTTTGCTCTGCGGATAAATTAATTGTTTTCTCTGGGTATTTACTAACTTTTTTCAAGTACCATGGTACCATTTTTTGAAGTGCCTTGAAATCATACCACATAATAAACTACATTTGAAAGGCTTTTTTTTTCTTTTTCTTTTTTAAAAAAAAGAAATTAAAACTTTTATTTAGCAAGGATCGATTAGAATGATCAAAAGTAACAGTACATGCCTTCATAATATTACAAAAGATTTTTGTTTTAAATAAATGGTATTCTTTTGACCTTCCTCAAAAAATAATAAGCAATGTTTTCAGCATTGATATCATGATATCAACATTGCTTATTGTTATTGATAAAAATAAAAAGATGTTGAGCAGCAAATTAGCATATTAGAATGGTATAATATAAAATATAAATAAAAATTATATATATATATATATTTTTATTATTATTATTATTATTCATATTTTAAAATAACTTAGATTTTTTTTTATTTTTTGTAATTTATGATTTTGTCAGTTTTATTAGTTTTTGTTTTGTAAAAATATTTCTTAATTTTTTTATTTAGTTTTTTATGTGAGTTAGTTTTTTGTAAATTAGTAAATGTTTTATTTAGTTTAAGGCAACATTTTTTTATATATAGGCTATATATTCAGGTTTTATTTGATTTCATCTTTATTTGATTTAACCATTTAAAAAATATAGTTTTAGTTTAAACTAACTTTGGGTACCATCAGTGCACCATGGTATAACCTTAAAGCAATGTATGTGCACTCCAATTCTTCAGATCCACCTTACTAAGTCCCTAAAGGGCTCTCCATTAACACTCCATCAACCGGATATCATTGATTAAGGCAGTCTGATTAGAGCCCCATTACCGGAACCAGTAAATGAGCATAATTAGATTTTAAGACTTAAGAGCAAATTAAGAGAAAAGGTGCAGAGAAATAGGAGACGGTGCTGGTCAGGACCGTAATTCCCATGATGCCTGCGCTGCTAAAGCTCCCTGCGGTCATGTGACAGATCGGTCGCGTGGAATGATCTGAGAGCAAAGAGTTTGCCTCAGTTTTGCACATCATAGAGATCATGCTGTTAAATAATTCATAACGGTGGCAGTAATTAGGAAGCGGTGGGGCCCACAGAACACAGCGGTTACTGGAAACACTTCCCTCTTCACCCTTGACAGTTCCTCTACCGCTGAGTGCCAGCTCCTTGATTAGCAACACGAGCCATTAGCGCGTCTTGTCTTCGTACAATTTCAGGTTGCATTAGGCAAACATTGATGGGTCTAATGGCGAAGGAGGTCTAGCTGCGGTCAATTTACAAAACGAATGCTCCTAATAACAGCTTAAACACCCTGTTACTGATAAGAGCGAGTAATGCCACAAAACTAGAATGCTGCCATTACAATCAATGAAGCCTGCTATAAACTGCATCTGTTTCGTAATCTACACAGTTTTGTGGTCATGACGTGAGTTTTACAGATTTGTCCATTTTTGCTACTTTTAGCCTAAATAGAAAAGAGTTTAGAACTCTTTATATATACAGATATACAGAGAGAGAGATAGAATGTGTGTGTCAAAATTAAACAATGTTTAACAATACTCTAAATATGTAAATATTTAAAAGTTAAGCTATACTTGCTTAACTGACAAGGCTACATTTAACTTAATTTGATAATATAAATATTAACATATATATATAAAAAAACTCAAGCTATGTTTGTTCAACTGAAAAATACTTGAAGGCCAAGTATAATTTAATTTGTTAATATTGATATGATATTCACGTAAATATGAAAAAAAAATATATATTTGCCAAATTGATAAATATTTAGGCCAAGTGTCATTTGATTATTTATTTAAATGTATATAGTAATGTAAATATTACAAAAAATATATTTTTGTTTATTGACAAATATTTAAAGGGCCAAATAAAATTGTATTAGTTAATTTTAATATAAATATTAACTAATATTTTAAAATGACGTTGTTTCGATGAAAGAATTTAACTTTTAAAAAGTATGTTTAATTCCAGCCTTTTCTGTGGTATCAAAAAATATTTTGGCAATTGGCAAATTTTACTGCCATTGGAATCAAACACTGAAAAATTTAAATTGTGACAAACCTACAATGTTTTTTTTTTTTTTTTTGCTGAATTTCAAGTAAATTACTCATATTTAATATTTTTATATATTAAAAATATTTATTTATAATTTTTCATTAAAAATATAAAAATAATAATTTTACTACATACTTTTTAAAATTGTATTTCAAATAGACATAAATATGTCCAGTACAGCAAAAAAATCCTGGTAATTGGTATCTGTTTTTGGTATCACCATTTTGATATTGTGACAATCCTACAAAAAAACAAAAAACTAAAAAAAAACACCAACTTAATTTTAAGTAAACTTATTTTATTGTATTTAGAAAACATTATATAATAATTTTACTCCATAGTTTTTAAAATTGTACTTCAAACAGATTATTTAAAATGGTCCAGTACTGCTAAATATTAAATAATAAATATAAATATTAAATATAAATCAGTTACTGAAATATTGATATTGTGACAACCCATTCAAAAAAATAAAAAATAAAAAAATAAATAAAAGCTAATTTTTAAATAAATTACTTATATTGTCTTTAGAAAACATTACATAATAATAATAATTTGACTTCATAATTGTTAAAAAATGTACTTCAAACAAATTAAATAAATCTGTTCAGCAAGCACTCATTCTCATCAGTAACACTGGAAGCCTCTCGCTTCTTGAATCTTCCTGACTGAAGATCTACGTGTGTCTTTGGCAATCAGCTCTCACTAGCTGTCAGTAATTGTGATCTCCACCTGCCAACTGGCAGGAGCATCTTTTCTATCATCAGTCCTCGCCCGCTGACTCCGGTAAAAAGCACAGTATGACAAGCATCATTTTAAAAGTTTCGACCCCTGGCACCGATGTGAACCCAGGCCCCTCCACACGTCAGGAAGCCTTCGTGCAGCAGGACATTGATTAAAGAGCCATCAATCATCTTTTCTTGCAGATTGCAATTTCTTTCGCTTTTGTCAGGGACCTCAGTATAGGATCTTTTACCCTCGACTGATTTCAGAATAGACAAGCATCAGTCATGTGTGGTCAGGGCCTGATGACTCCATCTTAAAGAGTGAGGATGAGAGCTCAGCTTCGTATCTCTGACCGCTTTCATTGCTCTGCTCGTTCAAGAAAGCACAACATTAGTTCTGGTGTTTTTGCCTTTGCAGAAACAAACTCCTATTAAAAACCTTCTGAAGCAGCATCCTAATGAAATCTAACTTCATTTTCACAGTAAGAAACCCTCCTACAGTGCAGCATATGGAATACTCTGCAATACTCTGCATACAGATATTGGGATATAAATTATTTTCTGAGGGATTTGCACTGATACTTTTAAGCATTAAATGAAGCATCAGGTTGTTTTATTGTAACCACTGTTGCTATTCTTTCTTTATTCATATTTATATGTGTATGTGCGTTTATTGCATTGTGTATTGTTAAGGAATTAATATTTTTATTTAGTAAGGATGCATCAAATTAATCAAAAGTGACAGTAAAGACATTTCGAACAAATACTCATTGTTAATTATTTCTACAAGTAAAATAAAATAAAATAAAGCAGGGCAACTTTGTGTTTCAATATTAATCATTATAATAAATGTTTCTTGAGCACAAAGTCAGCATATTAAAATGATTTGTGTATGAATGCTGAAAATTCAGCTTTGCCATCACTAGGGGTGGGCGATATGACCAAAATCTTACACCACGATATGATACATTTTTATTTCACATTGGCAATATATATCACAAAATAGTTTTTTTTTTTTTAAATAAGAAATGCTACATAAACTGTATACGGTAAACAAATGAATAAAAACACGGCATATTCTTCACTGTATAAACTTAATACATATTTATTCTTATTAAATTTACAAAAGTGATTTAGTCAGGAATATTAGACTGCTGTCAGTTTAAAAGGCTACCCAGATCCAATGTGCTGTTATTCATGTTTTTTGGGGAAGTCGTGGCCTAATGGTTAGAGGGTTGGACTCCCAATCGAAGGGTTGTGGGTTCTAGTCTCGGGCCGGACGGAATTGTGGGTGGGGGGAGTGCATGAACAGCTCTCTCTCCACCTACAATACCACGACTTAGGTGCCCTTGAGCAAGGCATCGAACCCCCAACTGCTCCCCGGGCGCCGCAGCATAAATGGCTGCCCACTGCTCCGGGTGTGTGCTCACAGTGTGTGTGTGTGTTCACTGCTCTGTGTGTGTGCATTTCGGATGGGTTAAATGCAGAGCACAAATTCTGAGTATGGGTCACCATACTTGGCTGAATGTCACTTCACTTTTTACTTAGCTAAGACTTAAATTGACTTATCCTTTACTAAAGGATACTTGCAAAGATGGCCATTTTGACACATACAAGTGTGTGCATTTAACTGTTCAAGCTCTATAAATTCAAAAATAACTCGATACGCCACGCGTGCCTCTGAAATTAGTTTTCTTTTGTTACTGATTGCTTTTCAACAGTTTAAAAATCACTTGTTTTTGAATCGCTATGCTTAAAATCGCATGTAAACGATACGTTTTTGTGACCACATGATGTGTGTGACGATAGTCAAAAATCTCTCAATTTCTATCGGTTAATCGTATCTACTGGTATATTGCCCACCCCATCATCACAGGAATACATTACATCTTAAAATACATATAAAAATTTAATTTGTAACAATATGTCCCAATATTACTGTTTTTCAGTTTTTTTTTTTTTTATCAAATAAATGCAGCCTTGATGAGCACAAGAGAATTTCTTCATCAACGTTAAACATCTTAACCTCAGACTTCTGAATGATAAAAACTATTATTATTATTATTATTTTAAATGATCAAAGTTTCGTTTTTTCCCCCAGTATTTCAATTTGCCGTAAATCATGACTCGAGTCTTATTATGCATTTCTTATATATTTTTATACAGTAAGACTTTACAATAAAATACCACAAAATAGACCCCATGCACTACACTTCAAACAATATTAGTGTATTACAATGTGTTATACAGATACATAAAACATGACAATGTCAAAAATACTTACCTCTCAGCTAAAGTTTTCAACAGAAGCAGAACAACGTTCAAGGCTCGTTTTAAAACCAGATACTGCTCACACACGGTCACTTCACATGCAGTGGACCTGACACTCTTCTTCTATCCTTCAGCTAAAGAGTCCTGGGTGTTTACTGCATTGAGTGTGTGCACACATTTAAAGTGACCTTTAACAGAACCGAGAGATTTTTCTCTCGCTCGCTCCTTCCTTTTCATTAAAGTTGTGAATTGGACCATGCCGGGTGTCTCCACGGCCGAAATTTGACGGCATCCATTACGGGGAAGGAGGTGTCCTCAGGGAATTATAGGAGCCTTGGCTCCCGCCGGCCGTGGTCTGAGCAACCCACTGCCAAACAGAAAACTCAGGGTTAGCTGAGGAGAACTCAAATCAGATCAGATGCTGAGAATCATATTTAAAGCGCACACGTAACACACATCGTGGGAGGAAACCAAATTGAATTCCGTGGCACTGAAGGGCCCAAGTGCTGCAATGTCATTATGAGTGTGCTGTCACAATGGTCCTCTAATGGCTCGTTTTTGCCTTCGAATCAATTGCGGCTGTGCCACGGCTGCAAAAATCATCTGAAATCTTCATGAAACCCTTTCACCGATCTCAGATTTCCCTTTTTGCTGGACGTAATGCTGACCTCTACTGTATTCGTATTTGTTTGTGCGAGCTGTGCCGAGGCTGTTTAATGCTTATGGCGGCTCCGCCAGCATAACATGGTTGAGGAGGACAGGGATTGTGAATTATTAAAGATGTGTAGTCTGTGCTCCTGAGGGGTCAAAGATGTGCACACAAGATTTCAGAGCAGTAATGTGTGAAAAGCTTTAAAAAAATGGGAAGAAGATGATGAAAATGAGTGTTAACCTAAAAGAGACTTTATTGGGATTCCTCAAAGGGATCGAGGGTAAACAAAAACAAGCCATTACACTTGACTTTTCTGACAAAACATTATCACCTGAAATAACTTTTTCCTTCCTTAGCAAACTTTCATAGGTTTGGGTGACTCTTATAACTTCTGCAATGCTGTTTTGCATGATGTAATAAAGACAGCATATGAAAAGTAAAATCAAATCTTATGTAAACATACTGAAATTTTCAGAACTAAACACTTTATTTTCAATCCTAAAAATAACACTAAAACATCTGAACTTAAGCTGAAAGAAATCTCTGATGTCAGTTAGCCAAATGCAGTAGAGCACAGTGTTATTGAAGTACATAATTGTAAACGTAAACGTAAAAATTAACATATGAATACATTTCAACAGCACCTATTTGTTGTTCAGGGTCACAGTGAGACAATAAAGAGGAAGTAGGATACTATTGTTCATAAACGCAGAATAAAAAAGACTAAAATTTGGAAAAGTACAGTATGTCTTTTATGAGAAATATAAAATGAATGTACATTGAAAATAATGTAAAAGACGAAAATAATCTATATAAATAAATACATAAAAAACTATTATTTAAAAAAGTAAAGAAAAAATATTTTTTTAATAAAAAATAATTTATATCAAAACTAAATTAAATTAAATAGTAAAAATAGTAAAAGGTGATATCAAAGTATGTCAAGCCTGTGTGTATTTCCACAACTTTGAAAACAATGTATATTAAAAATAGAGTATAATATAAATAAGTAATGAACTAAATACAAAATACAAAAATAATAAAATATACAAAACTATAAATATATTATAAAATATTATTATTAAAAATGTAAATGTAATGAAATTTTGAAAAATATGTACATTGCACATAGTGTAGAATACAAATAAGTAACACACAATAATAATAATAATAATAATAATAATAATACATACATACGAATAATAAAATACATACAAAATAATGAATACATAATAAAAAATATTATTATTAAAATAAACATGAAATATATAAATGGATAAATAAAAGTAAATAAAATATAAACAAATTAAATTATAGCAAATAAATACAAAAATAAAACATTAAAAAAAATACAAATTAAAGGTAGTTAAAGCAGATGTAATATCAAGAACAAGCATTTACAGCACAGAAGGTATTGAAATGAAACTATATAATTTCTCTATTTGCTATGCATGAGGACATTTCATCATATTGTGCGCTTCTTCAACTTTTTCCTAAAAGATGGCATTGGGCCTTTTAGCTTGTAAAATGAATACGTCTATTAACATTTTATTATTTATATTATCTGGAAGAATACCCAGATTAAACAGCCCTGGATTCAAGAGTAAGTTTAAAGATTGATTCAGAAGATCTCAAAACATCAGCAAACGTAATTAACAGGCTGTTAGCGAATCTAGGTCTCCAAACACTTCTCAGAAAACAAATCATTCTGTTGAATTTGAAATAAAGCTCAACATTACCTCTACAAGCGGATGCCAGCGGGCGATGGGTTTGCGTGGGTACGTGAGCATCTCATTCCAGTGATCGCGTCCCAAACTCTGAGCCCGGTTTCCCACATGACACACGCCAATAACCTCATTGTGACCTACGCTGTGAATGAGAAGAGCATATCCGGCTTAATATGTGACAGCTGAACCACGACAACCCTCTTTTCCAACTTTAAAGTGAAAAATATGATGATTTTTGCAAGGTATTTTTATATACCTTTCACTCTATGCATCACAAGGAGACTAGGTCTCTCTGTCTTCATCCGTTCTGTATTCATTTGTTTGTGCAGCAGCGCTGAGACACCGAAACACTGGGGTTCGTACTTCTCAAACAGGACAGTGATCTAAATCTGATATGAATCTCTGGCTGCATTGGGAATATACAGCTCGGGCTGTTCCTCAGATCACCCACAGCACTAAGAATAAACTTCTATAGTCTCTAAGCACTGTGCTTGGCAAAATTTAAAAGCATTTTAAATTTAAATGAGACTCTTCTTTCAAGTTCAAATATGACAGTGAACGCTCACTAGCTCCCTCCACGCTGCTAGCTGTACGTTTGGATTAGCTCTGCTAAAACTGAAGGGCTAACAATAGTGTCGGGGAAGCGACTTTGAGAAGACAGGCTTATCTAACAAGACCAAGCTGGTTTGGATGCTTGCTGTTTGCAAGCTAGTACAAGATAGCAAAGGTAGCTAGCTATTTTAAAGCTTGATTCAAATCATGTGAATCATTTGAACAAATCAGCAGGGGTGGTAAAAGTACTCAAAAGCTATACTCAAGTAAAAGTAGATGTATCTAAATAAAAAATGACTCCATTAAAAGTAGAAAGCCCTCCTTTCAAACATCACTTGAGTAAAAGTACGAAAGTATCCGATTTAAAACATACTTAAGTACTGGAAGTAAAAAATAAATATTCAAATGAACTGTAAATATAATAATTAAGCAGATCAGTTGTTTTGGGAGTGATATGCAGTGTTTTAATTGAACAAATGGTGAGATTAGATACTTAAGAATTTGTTAGATTTACAATCAAAAGAGACAATGAAGAACCTTATCGCAGTACAGGGATTGAACTTTCAATAGACATGTTCCATAACATCATAGCTGCATCAAACAGAAGATGTGCAAGATACAAGGTAAGAATGTTTCAGAAGATCATTGAGGAAGAACCACCTCTTTAAAGAGTTAGTTCTCCCAAAAATGAAAATTCTGTCATTCGCATTTTAGGGGCTAAATATCACGTAATTGGTGTTGTCGATTCGACCCGTGGACTTGAAAAACAACCACAGACTTGGCAACACTGGTTGGCATATACTACACAGAGCCGTAATTCTCTGACAATCTACACAAAATCGATTTTGTGTAGCTTTTCGGTGGACTACGGCTCGGTGTAGTAACTGCCGCTCCACCTGAACCAGTGTTGCCAAGTTCGTGGTTGTTTTTCATGTCCGCCGGTCGAAGAAACCCCAATCCCAATAACTTGATATTTAGTACCTAAAATGTGAATTTTACCAAGGCAACCCTTCCAATAAACGTATATTTTAACCCCGGAAAGCAATTTTTTATCGGGGAACCTCCTGGAAATGCATTTGGGCTAGTTTTGGACTAGTTTTGAGAAGCAACTGGTCAGGATTTGTTGTGAAAACCTGGCAACCCTGACCTATACTACTAATTACAGGAGCGTCTTTAATGATGAGATGAGCATTGATTTTTTTTGTACAGCGCAGTTGAAATTACATTCACTCGTGGCAGGCAAAGAAGACATTTCACCCAATCAGAATCTCCCTTGACTTCAGTGAATTGAAACATATCCTTGAGATATGGCCATGGGTGATCCCTGTGGGGGATCTCGGGATCATTGCGGGCAGCAAGAGCTGCGCTATCACCTATTTTAGCAGTCATCTTCCACCTCAAACTAATTGCTGCGTGAGCGTATTTTAGCAAAGAACTCACGAAGTCGCGCATTCTTTTTTTTTTTTAAAAGAAAACCAAATTTTTCATTGGTTTGTAAAATCAGTGTAATAAATACTCGGGCATGTGGAAATGTGTCGGAGTAAAAAGTAAACTTTGTCTTTAATAAAGTAGTGGAGTAAGAGTGAAAGTAGATGCAAATAAAACCTACTCAAGTAAAATACAGATCCCCGAAAAAAATACTTAAGTAAAGTAGCAAAGTATTTTTACTTCGTTACTTACCACCACTGCAAATCAGTTCACTAAAATGAATCAGATTCCCCAGTGCGACATATTCAAATATGTTTGATCATTTCTTCAGTTCGCTCAGATGTAAATGTGACAATGATATAATACGATGATGTGAGTAATGTCGCTAGTTTTAAGTTAAAGGATAATAAGACGTATTAGTTTCTTACCGGTCATAGTCCATGACTGCTATTAAAAGACTTATTTGGTCGATGTTCTCAGGTGGAACATCAAAAACAATGGCTTCATTGTAGACAGGATTGAGGGTGTTCCTTTTGGTTGATGTTTTCCTTTTCTTCAGTCTCCGGCCGTCACACATTATAGAAACCTTCACATAAGGATCTTAAGGACAGAAAAAGCAAAAAAATAGCCATTTAGAACTGAATTAGAAATGTTTTTTAAATTGTAATTTTTTTCAGCTGAAGATTAAATTACTCAAAATAAATAAATAAATGTTAAAACACATAAATAAATTCATAATTAAATACATAAATCGTTATTTGTTCATTCATTTAATCTCTACTGTTAGTGTTATCTGTATGCACCAAGGGTCTGAGAGTAACGCAATTTCAATTCTCTGTATGTATGTACTGTACATGTGGAAGAAATGACAATAAAGCAGACTTGACTTAATTATTTAATTATTTCCTCCACATTTCATTTACAGGGTTACAGTTGTCGGCGAATAATTAAATAAAAAGTATGGATTCCATTGTTAGTGCATGAAAAGAATGAATAAATGAATAAACAGAAAAACAAACAAATTAATTAATGAATAAATAAATAAATAAATAAATACTTATTTATGCATTTATTTTATTATGTATTAAAAAATTTATTTTTATATTTAAAAATGTATTTAATGATTTAATTTGGAGTATTTTGACCCTCCATATGAAAAGGGGTTCAAACAGGAAGCAGAATAAAGAATTTGAATTTAGAAAAATTAACTAAAATGGACTGATATAGATATCATATATTTAATGATGCGTTTAATAAGTGTTTTGCTACCCTAGCTAATATATATATTTTTTAATTATTATAAATCATTTTATTACATATTTTATATAACATTTACTATAATAAACAAAAAAAGATATATATTTAAAAAAAACAACATAATCATTAAACAATTTTATATTTATAAAATGTGTATCATTTATATACACACATACACATATTTAATTATATATATATACACACACACACACACACAGTGCACACACACACACAGTTATGTTAATTTATTAATTTTATTTAAATATTAATTTTATTTAGCATTTCATATATATATATATATATATATATATATATATATATATATATATATAACACATTCATTTTATTTATTATTTTTATTTAAATATATATTTAATTTAATTTTGATGCACCAGGGTAGAAAATCACTTCTGTGAATGTTCTTAATTGCTCTTCTTTTCAGCCTGATCTGATTGTACCCCAGTGCAAGTGTGTTACTTGTGTTTAGATGAACTACAAAAGCAATTCTGGATTTTGCCCAACCGCACTTCGCAACTACCTGTGTTTGTCAAATCTCCTGCCACATTCTCAAGCGTTTGGTCGATTAAATCAATGCTCTTTTATAGAGCCCAGGGTGCCCTATGTTTTAACATGTCATGATGACATCAAAAAATCATTACCGCTGAGACAATAAGTCATTTAGAGGCGAGGACGATGGGGAGCCTACCAGACGCTCCTGTGATGTCCATGGCTTTAAGATTTCTGGCTTTAATTATCGTTATTGTCAGTCGGCCGGCAGTTGGCAAGTAACAAAGAGAAAACATCAGATCTCCCAGATCCACATTATCCTAGAAGAGACACAGAAACAGGATACATTAACTTAAAGAATCATATCATAAAAGCTGATTCAGTGCAAATTAAAAAAACAAGCCTTTCCAAGCCTTCCCTGAGCTTCTACTCATTATAACGATCTATTTATTCTTTCAATCCATAGCAGTGTGCAGTATCATATAAACAAACACCTTCCTGAATGCAACTTGTACAGAAATTGCTTTTTAAATGGTCAAAACCATGCAACTGTTTATTAACTTGATGTCTTAAAACTCACTGCCATAATGCTTAAGTGTTGTTGGTGGTTGCTCAGAATGTTCATTGAAAGTTTTATATTTATATTCTGGCCCACATTGTTTTATGAATATGAATGAAAGACGCTGCGATTGAAGAAAATAGTGCAGTGCCAATCACATCTGACCCCACAGCAAACACTGCAGCCTGTTCATCTTTAAAGGTCAGGAAGAGGGAAGAAACCAGTCACGTACAGTTAAATTACAACTGTTTTTGGTACAAGAAATATTATAAATGGGTATCAAAGGGGAAACAGCATACAATACAGCTAGCTTAAGAAATAAAACGCATTATTATGGTTGTCTGACATATCATAAGCACTCAATACAGATTTATGGGAACAGAGAAGTGTTTCACCTCAAGGGAATCCTTTATATCCAATCCTGACAGCGAGCAGAAACCTGCTGTCTAATTATCACTTCTGAAAATAGACTTTTTTTTTTTTATTAGAGACGTTCGTATAAACTAAAAATGCAATCCATAATTAACATCTCATCATAATGAGCCTCAGTGTATTGGGAGCCAAAAAAAAAAAAAAAACTATCGCTTTAATGGTGATCTTGTCACACACACACACACACACCACTCAAATTTATGATAATGACTGTTTATTTGAATATGCCAGAATTATAACAGCGCTAACTAGCTGATGGCACAAGAAGAATGCACACATTTCAAGTCTTTCACAAGCTGATGTACTGCTGGATATGATTGAGATTTTTTACTGTTTTTGAAATAAGTCTCTAGTGCTTACCAAGGCTGAATTTATTTGATAAAAAAGTACAGTAATATTCAGAAATATTATTACTATCTAAAATAATATTTTTTCTATTTTATTATACTTCATAATTTAATTGCTAATGCTGGGTACACACCAAAATATTTTTTTTTCATCTTATAAGATTTTCTAAATGTTATAGACCACAAACATGAGGATAAAAAATGCTAGATTTAACCGTTTTGCTCCTATAGTGCTCCCACACACAAACCTATTTTCAACCAGAGTTTCGACTGTGAACACAGAAATCTCGCAGAATCTCGCGAGACTTCAGAATAAGCATGGCGGACGATATGCAGGAAGAAATTGCAATGATAGTGTTTGGAATGATTTTATACACGACACGTTGTATAAATATTTGTGCTGTTGCCACAAATCAACAAGCTGATCCTCCATCTCCGCTGTCCACATCAATTTCACTTTGTGCTGCATCATGACTGCTTCCGTCTTCCATCATCTTGCTTTCTGATTGGATATTGTTTTGTTTCATGTGATAATCTCCAGAGCGTGTGCGCGTTTGTCCTCGGGGTTCCCCCAGGCAGGAAGGAAGTCGACCGGAAGTTGAAGTGGGCCGCATGCCGCCATCTTGTAGCAGAACTTCACTTGCGTTAGCATCCCATTGACCTCCCATTCATTTTGGCGTCCCTTTGAAAGCGAATAACTTTACATCTGAGGCGTTTAAAGACTCCATTTGTCCATTATTTATTTCTAAAGATACACAACAATGTATAAAGGGCTTCATTACCTTCTATGTTACATTATGGCCCCGTATAAACAGTTTTTTGTAAAAATAGGCTAATGATTGCATCATAACCACTCGACTCTCTGTCGCACAGTAGAGAAATTACCATACAGACAGGAGGAGAAGCTCGCAGGCAATTAACTTAATATGGCGTACTGGCGTTACATTTTAAAATACTATACAAAATAATTAATCCGAATACTTACTCCTGCTCACTCACGACAAAGAACTCCCCGCTCAAGCTCGCCGTCTCTGCAAGATTAACGATGGCAGTTTGCACACACAGCTACTAGAAGATTTACATCTGTCAGACAGTTTGCTGACATCATCAAGCTTAGTTTGAGTCTGCGCGTCAGAAACGGAAGTGCTAAAAATAGCTAAAAATGGGCTTCACTTGTCTCAATTGAGTTCCAATGGGGTCGCTGTGTCCATTTCTTTTACTGTCTATGGGTTCCCCCTCAATAGTGGTTTTGAAGTGCAAAGTGTGCAGAGCGGGCCATCGCCATCTTGGGAGCGCGTCACCCCGCGACTCGCCCAGATAATCGAAAAATGGGCAAAAAGGCGGGAGCTGATTGCTGAAGCCACGCCCACCTAGCGCGATGGCATTGTCAGCAGCGGCAACCCACCTGTCTCTCAAGTGGCCACGCCCTTAATTATGCAGAACTTTAAGTGTTAATATAATTTAAACGGATGAGTTTTTAAAAACTTTGCTATATAGACCAAAATCATTTTTTGAACCAGGCTGTAAACGTTTTTTTCTGCTGTAAATTTGACCATTTTAACATGGGGAGTCTATGGGACTGACTCCCTTTTGCAGCCAGCCTCAAGCGGCCAGTCGATGAATTGCAGTTTTTGTCACTTCCTTATTGGCTTCACGAGAGAGAGCTTGAGGTTGCCGCTTGGGTTCCCCCCACACATCAGGATTTTTGATTCGTGATCGGGGCGTCTCCGACGTTCTTCCGATCAGGTTCGGACACTCTTAACACAACTCACACCAAGGGAAAATCTGATGAAATAATCTGTAGAACCAGCCAGATAATCGGGACATAGCTAGCATTGTCGAAAGAGGGGAAATCGGCCCAAAATCAGAATGATTATCTTTTGGTGTGTAGCCAGCAGAAGCTTGTTTTTCAGCATATTTACTGCAGTCTTTAGTGACACATGATCATTCAGAAATGATTCGAAAATGCTGATTTGCTGCACAATTATTATTAATGGTTCTTCTGATTATTATCAATGTTTTTTTTTAAAGCATGGAACATATTTTAGAATTCTTTATTTGAAGTATTTATTTAGAAGTATTAGAAGTATTTATTTGAAATAGGAATGTTTTGTATTATAAATGTTTTTATTGTCACTTTTTACTGTTACTTTAATGCACACTTGCTGAATAAATTTATTTTAAAAATGCTTTATTTGTAACGTTACTCAATTTCATCGCTGTTCTCACAAACATATTAAGCAGCAAAAACAGTTTTCAACATAATATAACAATCAGGTAAAAAAGGCAGCTTTGCCACAACAGGAATAAATACATTTGAAAATATATTAAAATATATTTTGCAATATTATTGCTATACTGTATTTTTTATCAAATAATCAAACCGATGTGATCTAGGTAACTATGTAGTTCATGTGTCACCAGCGGTCAACAGTTATGCATACATGCAGCTCTGTGGTTCATCTCTGTGCATTAATGCAAGGACACAACAGAATGGAAGAGAAGATGACAGCCATACATTAGTAATGAATCAAAGTGTGTGCTGAACTCAAATGGGTCTTTAATGCATGCCAGCCAAGCACTGGCCAATCCCACAGCTGCCAGAACTTTCACATGCTGTCAATTATGAACTGATCTATGTTAATGGACACGCTCTGCGCTGGGATCAGATGGGTGTGTAGTGTTGCTGAGAGCATGTTAGAACTTTTAGCATTACTTAGCCTCCCATATCTTTCTCTCCCCCACGGATATAAGATCTCAAAATCTCTGGTCATCAGCTGGCATTACAGGAAAAACTTTGTTTTGAACTGCATAGTATTACACACACTATTGTTCAAAGGTTTGGAGCGAGTAGGGTTTTTTTGTTTTTGTTTTTTTAAATATACTTTTATCAGGCAAGGATGCATTAAATTGATAAAAAATTTCCATTTATCAGTTTTCCACTAAAAATTACAATTAGAAATGTTTTTGTCATATTAAAATTATTTCGGAAAAATCATTTGAGACTGAAAATTCAGCTTTGCATTGCAGGAAAAAACAAATACATTTTAAAATATTTTCAAATAGAAAACAGTTATTTGAAATGTTAACAATATTTCCAATTACTGTTATTAATGCATCTTTGGTGAGTATAACTTTTTCAAAATGTTTTTTTTTTTGAAAGTTAGTGTTTATAAATGCTGATTGTAAAAAAAGAGAATATACCTTTGACACTAGCACATTTATTTCCTTATTTTCAAAGTAATTAAAAATAACAAATTCCTTTCTTAAAACCATTTTAAATATACACTTAAATATATATATATTTATCATAAACTAGCTGTGTAGTATTTTAAATATAAAATAAACACAAAAGTCAGTGTGCTAAGAAAAAAATATCTGAAAACAAGTTTGATCTCAGATGGTAACTCAAATATGACCCTAGTTAAAAAACTAAACAAAACAACCTATGTCATAACTTATTTAAAATAAATTCCATTAACATATTTATTGACATATCACTTCAGACTTACTGATATAATCATACAATGAAACTTTATTTGGAGTATTTCTTCACTGCACAATGAAAATTTCTTCATATTTTACCTAAAATGTGTTTTAATGTCACTATTGATGAGGACTAACCCATGCATGATATCGGTCTTTAAATGCAAGATATTTCAAGTGTACCTGAAATTTCAAGTGTCCACTTTAGCACAATATAATATATGCAGTACTTTTATTTCAGTACTTCAGCACTATACTTCCACACAGTTTATATACACCAGTCTAGTATATTAAAACGTACAATTACAAGATATTTTTATTAAGTACATAAATGTGTAAATGTAGTATTCTAAACTTGGCCTCTACCTAAACTCCCAAGACTTGACTCTACTTAGACTACCTCAAAGGCTTCAAACTTAGACTTCATTTTGGATTCTTTCTGAAATGCTGGAGACTTGTTTTAAGGATGCTACAAGAAGAAAATGGCTGATTGAGTGAATAATGTGTGTGCATACCAGTCATGGACTTCCTGTCTTTCTCGAAGCGACTTCGGGCACTATAAAGGAAACTGCATGAGTGGTCAGCACACCTCATTGGGCTTCTAAGGCTTCCTGACACATCTAATCATCTGTGATTGTGTGTATTTGAGGAGCTCAGAGGGCCTGTTAAGATAGATCAGTCCCATCCTGAGCAGTTCAGAGCCCTCGGGTTCCTCGCACAGCGGGAGGCTCCATCTATTACGGTGAAGCAGAAAGGTCAAAGCAGCAAGCAGCAGAGATAGGCTCATTATCTGGCCAGGTCGCAGCGCTGCGTCCGCTCCTGACGACTGTGCTGAGAGTCGAGTTCATTAATGCTCTACAGGGATGAACTGGAAATGCTTGGTTTTTTCCTGCCTCACAGGACTCAAGTCCACTTCCCCAGTGTAAACTAGGTCTGCATCACCTTTAATTGTCTTCTCAATGCAGGAACCGGGATTCAAACACAGATGAAGGAACAGTTTACAGCAAAAGGTCCAAATAAAGTTTCAAAAACAATCTTTCCTAACACCATTGGCACATTTCAAGGGATGGATTACCTAAAAAAAATATATTGTGCCATTATTTACTCAATCTCATTTTATTTCAAACACACACTTTAAAATAACGGTTCTTTATTGGCATCAATGGTTCCACAAAGAACCTTTACCATTCATGAAACATTTTCATTCCATCAAGTGTTATTTACAGTGGAAAAGGGTACTTTAGATTATTAAAATGTTCTTCACACTGAGAAAAAAAAAAGGTGTTTTTAAGAACTGTTCACTGAGAGGTTCTTTGGGGAACCAAAACTGGTTCTTATATGGCATTTCGGTGAAAAACCCCTTTTGTAACCTTTATTTTTAAGAGTGCATGTATGACTTTCTATCCTCTGTACAAGACAAAAATATTTGTAAAAAATGAATGGGTTCCAAAAAACATATTTTTAAAAAAATTTTTTAAATAAAATTTAATTATTTTGTGTTCCTCAAAGGTTTGGGTCAGCAATAAAAAAATAAATAAAAATAATATATATATATATATACACACACACACACACACTCACCTACAGGATTATTAGGAACATCACACTAATACTGTGTTTGACCCCCTTTCACCTTCAGAACGGCCTTAATTCTACGTGGCATTGATTCAACAAGGTGCTGAAAGCATTCTTTAGAAATGTTGGCCCATATTGATAGGATAGCATCTTGCAGTTGATGGAGATTTGTGGGATGAATATCCAGGGCACGAAGCTCCCGTTCCACCACATCCCAAAGATGCTCTATTGGGTTGAGATCTGGGGACTGTGGGGGGCATTTTAGTACAGTGAACTCAGTGTCATGTTCAAGAAACAAATTTGAAATGATTCAAGCTTTGTCACATGGTGCAATATCTTGCTGGAAGTAGCCATCAGAGGATGGGTACATGGTGGTCATAAAGGGATGGACATGGTCAGAAACAATGCTCAGGTAGGCCGTGGCATTTAAACGATGCCCAATTGGCACTAAGGGGCCTAAAGTGTGCCAAGAAAACATCCCCCACACCATTACACCACCACCGGCAGCCTGCACAGTAGTAACAAGTCCTTGAGCAAGACACCTAACCCCAGCTGTTCCCGGCAAGCTGGATGGCGCCTTGAATGGTTGACACCGCAGTCGGTGTATGAATGAGTGAGTGAATGGGTGAATGTGAGGCAACTTGTAAAGCGCTTTGGATGGCCATGGGGTCTGTTGAAAGTGCTATATAAATGCAGTCCATTTACCATTTACCATGTTCTCATTCTGTTTACGCCAAATTCTGACTCTACCATCTGAATGTCTCAACAGAAATCGAGACTCATCAGACCAGGCAACATTCAGACCAATTTTGGTGAGCTCGTGCAAATTGTAGCCTCTTTTTCCTATTTGTAGTGGAGATGAGTGGTACCCGGTGGGCTCTTCTGCTGTTGTAGCCCATCCGCCTCAAGGTTGTGCGTGTTGTGGCTTCACAAATGCTTTGCTGCATACCTCGGTTGTAACGAGTGGTTATTTCAGTCGAAGTTGCTCTTCTATCAGCTTGAATCAGTCGGCCCATTCCCCTCTGACCTCTAGCATCAACAAGACATTTTCGCCCACAGGACTGCTGCATACTGGATGTTTTTCCCTTTCCACACCATTCTTTGTAAACCCTAGAAATGGTTGTTCGTGAAAATTCCAGTAACTGAGCAGATTGTGATATACTCAGACCAGCCCGTCTGGCACCAACAACCATGCCACGCTCAAAATTGATTAAATCACCTTTCTTTCCCATTCTGACATTCAGTTTGGAGTTCAGGAGAATGTCTTGACCAGGACCACACCCATAAATGCATTGAAGCAACTGCCATGTGATTGGTTAGATAATTGCATTAATGAGAAATTGAACAGGTGTTCCTAATAATCCTTTAGGTGAGTACAGTATATATATATATATATATATATATATATATATATATATATATATATATATATATATATATATATATATCCCTTCTATTTTAATTTAGTTCCATTCAGCAGGAATTCAAATTGGTAAATAAAAAAAAAAAATAGAATGAAAAATTAACAACATTGCATTGTAGCAATACTGTTCTCTGCTTTTAAAAATGGCAAAATATTTTTTTCTAGGCAAATTTATTTCATATTGGATGGCCTCCTAGTAACATCAAAGTATGCAGAAAGATCAATAAATGTAATGGCCTATAGGCTTGATGTAATGTAGGCAGTTTGTTGTTGTTTGCACATAATAATTAGCATCTAGGAAAGTGAGTGTGGGTAAGGGAGCAAGGTAATGTTTCCTCATTGCCTGGGTCTCATCCATACAAAGCACAACCTTTATTAACAGAGAGGTACTGTAAGGGAGGTTGACTCTTGTTGCAAATTAAATCCTAAATTGGATTCTTCTCATCAAGCCAAATCCTGGTTGCTTCATTATGATGACGAATGCTTTGTGTTTTAAAGCAAGCAGCTCACAAAATGAAGAAATACAAAGCTAGAGGCTTTTGTAAAAGGATTAGTTCCCTAAAAAGCCATCATTTACTCACCCTCATGTTGTTCCAAACCTCTGTCTTCGTTGAAGACATAAATCACAAAAGAAGAAATCTTAAAGATTGCTATTCGCTGCTATTTTCCTAATAAGACTGAAGCATAATTAGGAGCTGAAAAGGTCCAATTTTGCTTTGTGTGACAAAAATGACTGAAGACTTCACATAAAAAACATGGAGATCTCATATGTTCAAAACAAATATGCTCATATTCATAAGTTGTCACTGATGTCAAACCTGTTGTGACATTTATACGTGCCAAGTATGAACATGCATTTGTTTGAATAAGATTTAATACTTGGAAACGCTGAAAAAAAAGACTTCTTAATTAAAAAGTTTTTGATTAGTAGTTTTTACTAAAAAACAAGAAAAAAATGCAAAAAAAGTTCAAACAAAATACCTTAACTTGAGAAGCACTTATAATTTATTAATTTATAATTAATTATTTTTGTGCATATAAGCGTTTTGATTGACATTTATGACTGCCAGATTATTTCATTTTTTTAATTTATTAAAAATCTTCTAGTGCTGTAAGACAAAATATACTTGGGTTGACTATGCACTCTTTGAAAAGTCTTAATATTTTATGCAATGTTGCTTCTCAATTAATTATTGCTATCTAAAACGAATAATTTTATAAGCTATACACAAATTAAATTGATTTCAAATATACTTCAAATATATATGGAATATATTTAAAAACAACTTGATTTTTTGATATTTTAAATGAACAATACATTATAAAATTGAAATAATATTGTTAAAGTAATGTAAAAACATTAATTCATGATAACTTTTGTGAAGCAAGACAAAAATATTTTTTGTGTTACACGAAATCGAGGACAACAAAAAGCTTCTAAAAAAAAAAAGGTGAGTAAATCACTTTTTCATTTATATGCAGAGTCTATATCATTAAATACAAATTAACCGATCTGTTGTAGCCAAACAATAAAAATATTTGGTAAAAATAGCAAAATGTGACTGTAAATCCAATTTTCTCTTCTTTCCCTGATCTCTTTTATTAAGGGCATGGCGAAGTGGGCGGGATTTGGTGGGAAGAAACTGCTATTAATGCACCGACCACACCCTCTTTTTGTGTGCGAGAGACATTAAGGGTTGGACCTTGTGAAACCCATTCCTCTCATGCGAAGTAATTGAATTATGTCTTCCGTCTGTAGACTATAGGATAACAGACGCCTCTGCTCTCATAAGCACTTAAATCAAGTCAGCGGTAGAATTATGGTCACTTGCGCACTGTAAATGAAATTAATGTGCAGTTATGAAGAGGTTCAATATGGTTCGGAGAGAGTCTATACAGTGTGATTCTCCATCTCCAGTCCCACCCACCCACCCTCATTCCTTCAAGGGCCTATTAGCAGGCAGAAGGGCTGGTTGCCACATTAGAAAGACAGAGCATCATGAAAACATTGATGAAAGTCAGGTCAATGAAAAGAGGCATGTTAGCATTTGCTTAATCGCAGACTTTCCATTTTGTGACCAGACCACGGATAGTCTTGTACACCTAGCACTGGCACAAAACATTAATTTCATATATAAATGTGTGGAGTACTTTTTATCATGGATGGACGCACTATATTGGAGTTTCAACACACATTCACTGCCATTATAAAGCTTGGAAAAGCCAAGAGATTTTTTAATATAAGACAGATTGTATAAACCTGAAAGATGAAAGTCATATACACCACAGATTGCTAATTTAAATTTTGGGGTGAACTACCCCTTTAAATACACAGCACGACTGTTTTCAACATTGATACTAATAAGAAATGTTACTTGAGCAACAAATCAGTATATTAGAATGATTTCTGAATAAACCACATTTAAAAAAAGGTCACAATATTACTATTTTCTACTGTGTTTCTATCAATTAAATGCAGCCTGGATGAGCAAAAATAAATAAATAATAATAATACACTGGGACATGCATGTACACATCGTGAAATGTCACAATTATTCCCGGTCTCCCTTAAGTGAGTGAAAGCCAAGAATAGTTGGATTAAAGTGGCAAAAAAGTGTCAATCCAGTCATCATACAAGGTAAATGTCCTGACAGGAGTGTCAATGTGAATCCTGACAGGAGACTCAATAGCACTAAATCCTGCTGATTGACCTTTTACTCTTCCGGATTAGAGATACCTCAATCTTTCACTCTCCAGCTGGGTGGAATGGATTGGCCTTTTCGTACATTAACTAGCTTGTGTTTTATTTATAGGCACGCAGAGCCAAATTACACCTTGAACAGATCTGAGAAAACATAATCATTCATTCAGATTGGAATGCAAATTACTTGCACTCCAAAAAAAAAAAAAAAAAACTACAAAAACCCCCAGAGAGGTTGAGGTTGCTTTCTTTTCCCTTCTTTTTTTTTCGGAAGTGATATGTGGAAAGTTGTATTCGCTTGTCATGATCTTGTTTGGTGGATTGTATTTCATTTCAATCTAAGACTGGCTGTGCTGCTGGAACTCTCATGCATTTTTAACAAGTTACTCAGAATCCCTGAAGTAATACAGAGAGTTAGCATGAAGGCAGAGAGCACTCTGACATCTGTGCTACCCTGTTCAGTGCTGATCAATGCCAGATATAGAGAAATTATCCTGATACAATCAAATCGAGATGGCAGAAAGATACAGATAAAAATGGTACAAATTATATATTTCTGTTCTTAATAATCACACATGGGCTTTATTCAATTAGTGTTAAGTAAAAATGATTTATAATTAGCATAAACCTGCTCTTTTAAAGTAAACATCAATTCAAAACATTGACCCTGTTTACTTTCTTGATACACATGAACTATGTTTTCATACTTTCTTTCTGTCTTTCTTAGCATTACATCACTTGTTCACCAATGGATCCTCTGTAGTGAATGGGTGCCGTCAGAAAAACAGCGGATAAAACGTCACAATCCAAACAACTCCAGTCCACCAATTCATGTCTTGTGAAGTGAAAAGCTGCGTGTTTGTAAGAAACAAATCCATCATTGAGGTGTTTTATCTTTAAACTGTCACTTCAGGCCAAAAAAAAGTCCATAATCCATTAAAAAAAGACAATTATGTTATGGATAAAGGAAGTATGTTTTGCTAGTAAAAAATGGTTTGAAGTTAAAAATGTCTTAGTTTGAGTTATTCCGAACACAGGGTGTTTTTCACTTCACAATATGTTCATTAATAGACTGGAGTTGTGTTGTGGATTACGGTGATGTTTCAGCTGTTTGAACTCTCATTCTGATGGCACCCATTTACTTTAGAGAATCCACTGGCGAGCAAGTGAGGACATGTTGCATGTCTCCAAATCTGTTCTGGTGAAGAAACAAACTCATCTACATCTTGGATGGCCTGCGGATGAGTAGAGTTTAAAAAAATGTAAAGTCTCACAGTATAGTACCACATTAGTTATGTTAGATGTACAATCAAGACTCCAAAAATGATTAATGCATGGATGGCACGCTTGGATTCCAAGCTGGCATTCCCTAGAGGTATGGCCCACTTATATGCACTGGAACAGCCTGTGACGCTTGCCATCACTTCAAGTGAACCTCTAGATCCAGTGAAATTAGATTTTTCCAAGAAATGGATAAAAAAAAAAATTAAGTTAAAACAAGTTTATCATGTATTTTTGCGATTTAAACCCAAACTGCTGAGAATATTTAGGTTAACAAATTGTGAAAGAAAATTTTGATTTAGTCATAAGCCAAACAGGAGTTATGGCTTTCAAAATATCATGAGAGTGATTAAATTACATTTTGAATTTTTGAATTAACTATTTGTTTAAATACTGTATGTCATGAAAGAAGGCCTACACACAAAAACCTCTGTTTCATTCTTTGCCGAAGGCATTTACTCCAGACAGCTGGCACAGCTCCACTTGTGAGACGGATCAATTTCCCCCATCAGACATCTATCCTGCACTCTCCCGTTTAAAACAATAAACCTAAAACCGCCGTATATTCATGTCAGAGCAAGCTCTCCGGCTATTTCAAATATAGGTCATCCCTACATGGGCCATCATGTTGATTATGAAATATTCACACTTCTCAAAGTATATTTTTATGTTGCTATCTCTGAAGCATGAAAGTGATCAGAGGAGAGCGAAAACCATGCTCATATTTTCACTTGTTCTTTCATTATTACTATTAACTGCTTTAATTCCGAGTGGTCACATGGGTCTAATAATCATTCATAGTGTTTAAAAAGAACGGATAACACCCCCATAATCTTGCCAAAGTATACACAGTAGTGTTCGAACTGGAGAATCTATCAGGATGGAGGTCAGGGATCTTAACACATTCCAACACATGTGTGAGAAACTCAATCTGATCACTGAGAAATGATGCTGAAAAAATATATACCGTACAATTAATAAAAATATAAGACCTGTCAATCAAATATTACTTGAAAAGTACTTTAAATGATAAAAGACCTAAATGGATTGTTCACCCAAAAATTGTCATTAATCACTCCTTTTTTCATCTTTGTAAGACATTTTGGAAGATTTTTTTTTTTTTTTTATGAAATCCGAGAGCTTTCTGACCCTGCATAGACAGGAATGTAACTACCACGTGCAAGGCAGTAAGGACACTGGTTCAACAGTAATGTTATGAAGCTATTAATGGAGTGAACCATACCTTTAATAAATGGTAAGATTTGTCACAACAGTCAAAAGCCTTTGTCTGATGAATAGATCAATAATATGGAAATTCAATTAAAACTAGACAATATACAATTTAGAATAACTAAACCATTTTTCCGCGATTCTATGAAGAGAAAGTTCAAAAGAACAGCATTTATTTTTAAAAATTGTAACAACTTTAAAAATGCATCTTTGATTTATAAAATAATACATTTCCTTGAAAAAAAATCTATAAATTATAGACCCCCCCCCCACCCCCTGATTTCGTTAGTTATGAGCATTTTTTTTAAAAAAAGGAAAAATAAAAACATCTCAAAATTATTAGAATTACTGAAATCAAAGGGGAAACACACACGGTTCTCGTGTTTGCCTTAATTTAAACTGACACTTTCATCAGTGTACAAATTCCCCACATAGATTTCCAATAGCAACCTCCTGTTCCTGGATAAATCCATCTTGAGCCATGCACTCGAAGCCCCCACAGTGTTGCAACACTTGATACAGCAGCTAACACTACCTACACCTAAATCAAACCTGATCCTTATGCTGACAGATCTGCCTTGCTTTCCTTTCTTGAATTAAGCTAACTAAAGATTCTGCCATTGTCAACATTATTTATATATGTATATATTTATATATAACTGAAAAACCAAGTTCAGTATATATAAACACACTGGAGCAGACTTACCGCACTAACATAAATGATATCCCTGCAGAGCTTGGTTTCCTGCGGAAAGTCAGGTAGATCCAAGAAGTTGTCCACCACCACTTGACCAATGACGTCATGGCGCGAGAAGCGGTCGAAGTCGTAGACGCTAAAATGGAGCTTGCGTGTCGGAAGCTCAGCGTATGCCACAGGAAACAGGAAAACCTCGTCAAAGATGGGGTTTAGAGTCTTGCGGTGCACCTTGGTTTGATGCTTGGTTTTGCGTTCTGGCAACAGGTAGATCTTCACGTACGGGTCGGATGTTCCCGTAAAGTCCTTGGCAGGTAGGTCTTGGGCTTTGTGGATCTTCACGATGAGCTGCTCCAAGTCGCAGTCGTATTTGAGGATGAAGTGCAAGCGGCCGCAGCTGTCCGCTCGTCGGCCGTCGTCCGCGTCCACCGACCGCTGTTTGTAGAGCTCAGGCTTGATGCGCCCCAAACCTGGACCTGTTACGGACTCCTGTCTCTGGAACTGGGCCAAGTTGAAATCGGGGTTGGAGACGTTCATCTGTCTCCGGATGGAGTTGTGCCTGAAACAAGAAGAAAGGGGGCGGGCGTCTGTTGGCTTCATATGCTAGACATCTTTAGAATAATGAGACTGAAAAGAACTTTAATTAAAGCTGAAGGTCACCAAGGCCCACACTGTCTGACAAATGGGAATTGCTCAATGAATATCAATGGTGGGTGAGTGATTACGCCTGATGAAGTCAGGAAAACATGACTCACCTGACCGATGAGGTCGGCTCGGTGACTTGTCGTTGTACGCGAGCTATGTGGATGTGGTTGAGCTCCTTGGCCTTAGTCTGGGCCTCCAGGTGGATGTCCGGTGACGTGTGGCTGATCTTCATGGCTGACTCTGGGAGCACTGTTGGCGCATTGGGATCCTTTTTGAAGTCTTCGCTGTATTCCCGCTCCAGGCCCTCCACCTCGGTCAGGACCGGCTGCTGTTCGCCCTGCCGGTCCTTTAGGCCAGGCAAGAAGCGATCTCGCCACGGCACCCAAAACAACTTCCATGACACGAACAGGGAGACGGCAAACAGCGCCAGGCCACATGTGGTCACCAAGAGGGACAGCAGGCTCACAGACACATCTGGAGCAATAACCAAGAAAGAAAGTCGGTCACTGGATGGTGCTCAAAACTGTGAAGATATTTATAGAATAGAAGTGCTGTAAGCAGCTTTATTTATTTATCTTTTTGAAAATCACATAAAATATCCAGCTGGAAAAAAAACAAAATGTTACAAAAAGTTAGCAAAACAGATCAAGTAACTGATAATAAAGACAACAGTGAGAATAAAGACCACAGTGAGAAACAATGCAGTTGGGATCAATTTCAGAATGATTCTCTCTAGCTACTGAATGGTATAAACATTATTTATGTCTCATTTGATTGGATGCGCCCTTTGGATGTCCCATTTGTTGGCTGCGTATGTCTTCGAGGTTGTCAAATAAAAAATAAAAAGTACCATTATAAAACTGACATATTCCTAGTGAAGTGTAAATTACTGTACTTTCTTTCTTAATTTGGTGTGTAGCAGTTACTTTCTGAAATGAGACAGCCTTGATGACATAATACGGTCAACAAATGGGACCTCTGAAGGGTGCAGCTCTCGAAATGAACAACAGCAACTGACGACCAATCAGAATCCGCCTGTATTATGGAAGTCAATGGGGACCATCAACTTTTCAATTACCAGCATTCTTCAAAATATGCTTAAAGACATCTGTTACAGGCCATTTATTTATTTTTCTTCCTTCAAAAATGAAATCAGAAAACTTTAAAAAACTTTTTGCAATCCAGACATTGAGATATTTTGCAGAAGGACATCTCTAATATCTGGCTTGGAGTTGAAGCTTAACTCTAGCTGCTGAATGCACAGTAATAGATGCTACATTTAAGATCCACTCTGACTCTCCATGTTTCCCTCTTTCTTTCTCTCTCTCTCTCTCTTTCAACCCCTTGAGATGGTTTCTCTGAATTAGGCCGCCCAGGATGAGATGCTTTTAGTGTGGACTGAATGAATCCCTGTAAGAGTACCCTGCCTTCTGCTTGCTTTTCTGTCCACTCCGATCTTTTGTTCCTATACCGGGGAAAGAAAATGCTTACGTCTGACTGCAGGTTAACACACCTGAGACAGACTTAGAGTCCTGTGAAGTGATTGTTCAGGTAAAATTCTATGCAATTTTCTCATTATTTACACACATCTATGTTATTCTAAACCTGTGTGACTTTTTTCCGGTCTATAGGAGGATCTGAAGGAGATGTAAGGTGGGATAGTATTACAGCTTTTGCATTTAATAAAACAATTTTTTTTAAAAAAGAAAAAAAAATCTTGTGGTCACCATTTACTTTCATAAGAGCAGTGTAAATATTCTACTAATTTTACCAATTTGTTTTTAAATAATGAATAAATAATTAAATGGGGGCAATATTCTATCAAAATATCGGTAGCCCAAACATTAAAATTAACTTTTATAAATGATTTGAGGATTTATATGTGACCCTGGACCACAAAACTAGTCTTAAATAGCACGGTTGTATTTGTAGCAATAGCCAAAAAAAATGTTGTATGGGTCAAAATTATAGATATTATTTTTATGCCAAAAATCATTAGGATATTAAGTAAAGATCGTGTTCCATTAAGATATTTTGTAAATTTCCTGCCATAAATATATAAAAATCATTTTTGATTAGTAATATGCATTTCTAAGAATTCATCTGTACAACTTTAAAGGTTTTTTTGCTCCCTCAGATTCCAGATTTTCAAATATTCCCCTATCCTAATAAACTATACATCAATGGAAAGCTTATTTATTCAGCTTTCAGATGATGTATAAAACTCAATTGACACTTAAGACTGTTTTTTTTGGTCCAGGGTCACATATAAAGTCAAAGCTTTCTATTAACCATCTTGGGTCTTTCTGTCTTTATAATAATGATGAAATATACTCCCCAGGAAATCATGAAAGAATAGAATTGCACTACATATTAAGTGCTGGCCTCTTGATTTAGCTGTTCTGAAATAACATGAGTGCTCATAAAAGCTAGAATCATTTGACGAAACCGATCCTCCTGCAGGCTTCATACTGGGAAATCATAAATTGAATGGATTAATCATTTCTTCCTTTTTGTAATGCTGTCAAGGTGTAATCAGTATTATTAGCATTCAACACTATTCCATAGACTTTAATAGACTCTGTGGGATTTCAATGACACAGTAAATTAACCATGAGCTTCATTAATGAAACAGTGTGCTAAACTATGTGCATGACATCCAGCACACTTTGAATACAGCAATATTTCTTTTGTGTTAAACATGTTATGAAATTTGATATTTTTATATATATACACACACTTTTTTTATTTATTTAAAATGTTTAGAAAGGGGAAAAAAAATGTATGAAGGTTTACCCCAACCCCAGATCATACAACAATTATAAAATAATAAAATAAAATATATGCACATAAAAACAATAACATTTTCTGCAGTCACAGTGTCCTTAAGGTTAAGGTACGGACATACAATATGAATAAATGATGCAACAGAGAACATGCTCTGCCTTGCAGCCTCACTGAGACACAAATTCAATCCAATAATATTTCATGCATATTGTTTCAGTGTGGGACTCTAAAGGCAAGCTAAATAGGACACTAAGCTTAACTCGGAACAAAACAAAAAAACATTATGATCATGCAATGTAGATTTCCAAGTATCATAAATGTTAGGGTATGAGTTACCGGCTTAGATGATGAAACGGTAAAGGGCAAAAGTGCTAATGAAATTTACTTGAATCTACAAGATAAGGAAACTTTTGTGAAACGTAAAAATGCCTAAAAGATGAGACTAGCAGGTGAGTTTCTAATAGCTCATGTTAAAAATGAATCAAGTGTGGGAGATTGGTTCTAATCAACTCGTTTGGTGTGAGAACTTTTCTGAAGATGTTGAATGTTAGACAAATGGAAGTCCTGCTTAAACTTAAAAAGGTCCAACTGCCTTTTTTATAGACGCATCGCCTGTTTGTTTACTACTGAGTGTACATTAAAATGACTAGCTTGAGAAATAGTTGGTGTAATGTGAGCTAAAAAAAAAACAACACAATTTATGACAGCATAGTTGATTTCATTCCTGATTTTAAATATCGGTCAAAATATAAACATCGTCTCCTTTCAGATATCTAAGAGCTGTACTTGTACTACTGGAAAACACATTTCCAAAATGGCTGCTGAGTGAACTAGCCACAAAAGGGAGGCTGATTTAAAAGGAGTCAAATACAATTAAGCTCCTCCACTCAATGTGGATACTTCTTTGTTTTAAGGCATTAACAGCAAGCATTCAGAAAGATCAGCGCATCTCTATGGAAACATCTTCATGTTGCATCCGTGATGGTTACAAATATGGAAACAAAGATTGTGTCTCATGGTTTTAATACGATTCTACAATCCCACACGACACTAAACTAATTTCTAAGCTCTGACATTACATTATTTACTTATCCAGCACAAGATTAATGACACCAGCTTTAAGCAAATTTGTTTACCGTCCCTCTCCAAAAAAGAAAAACAGATTGCATTCTCTGTACTCCTAGTCTTTTTTGTCCTTTGAGCAAAGATGAACTCACTTTTACATATGAAACAGAGAAATATGAGCCCTCCAGCTGAGGGAAGCACACCCGAATGTCTCCAAGAAAGGCCGGGACACATTGGATTTGAGGTGTCAAGTGGATTAGCTCTTCCCAAAAATTGCCTATTCCCACTTTGCAGGTTCCTTTTATAGGCCTACTACATTCCCAGACATCATATTGTTCTGCATCTTTTTAAGCAGGTGTCTATTTGGGCATCCGCATATGTGACATAAATCCAGACACATGCGAGCATGTATTCACACGTGAACACAAAAAACACTATTTAATCGCACACCATACGAATTACGAGCATGAAGATAGTTCGAAAGACCTTATTCACCCAGCTCAACCTCTCACAATGTCTATTTTTATTTCTGCTTCTGTAATTCCAGGTGGAAGACTGCAGATGCTAGCAGCTGTTAGCCAATCAGAATGAAGCCGGGAGGCTGTTTGCCAATTTGACGGCAAGACACAAAGTTTTTTCCACCGCAGGGAAGAAAAGTGTTTATAAGTCGGCCAATCGAAGTCTTTTATGACAGCCCAGATGTCAATGGTAGTAGAAACTACAGCTATGAATAAATATGACTCACATAGTACACAACCTTCACAGTCAATGGCCCTTCACTGGCAAATATTATCAGCATGGCTTATGGATGTGTCATAAACTTGCCCATGAGAGAACGAAACACCGTCTTTCCTGTGTCTGAACTGTCAGTTGCACAAATACCTGTCAATATGTGTCCACACCATGTCGTCTGAACTGTCGATCCATTACAGTGATGTGTTATTAACCTCTCAAAGTGCTGGGTTCCCTTGGGTTCCATTACTAAAGACTTTCCTCCATACAGGCACTTCGCAGCGATGCATGTGTATTCCCATCAGGCTAAGAGTATATTTACTGGGTTCCTCTGAACTCAGCTGTTCCCTTTCATTAAATTCTTGTACAATACATCTCAAGGGACCAAATTACTAGTATGTATCGTTCTCCCACGGGGTCTGAAGGCCTCGTGTTAACGGATGTCAATGCTGGGTAATCGCGAAGGAGAAAGTGTACAGAGTAGCAGGGTGGGGTGGAATCCTAATGGCTTCCTGTCGACCGCTCTGTGTCTCAGAGGATGAAGACGACAGCGTCTGAGAAGAGGCTATGATCTATGAATGAAGGTTCAGTGAAGCTAATGTTTAGTTAAGCTCACATACTTCATACTGAATCAAGCAATGCTCTATGTTCTTTCATTGATTAAATGTCGGTTTGGGGAATCACAAGTTTCCCGTGAAGCCTTCTATGAATGTGGAATGTCCGTATAATCATTTTATTCTTAATTTAACTTCTGAATGCATAAATCAACAAAAAAGGTTGGTATATTAGTGTTAAAATTACACTGCATCCGATATGCTGCAGAATCAAATCTGAATGAATTTAGGCTGCATCTTCAAATGCTAAAATACAGGACAGCTCTAAATAGGTCATTAATACTGGACTGTGGGGAATGATGATTGGGGTTGTTGTGTGTGTGTGTGTGTGTGTGTGTGTATGTATGTGTAAACTCGTCCTGACTATACTAATAGGTATTGATATATCTATCTATCTATATGTTTATTCCTGAATTCACAGCAAACCATCACATTTAGGCCATTTTAAAATAACTTTATTTACATTGAGTGTACGTAAAAAAATAATAAATAAGATAAAATAAAACGAAATTAAATAGTTGTTGGTGGGGGGGGGGGGGGGGTCTAGTAACCTGAATTGTGTAAATAAAACGTTGACAACAATTGTGCATTAATCTTAATAAATACTGTTTGTTTTAGATTATTTATTGGGTGTTAGGGGTGCTCCGATCACGATCGGCCGATCGTTATGCGTATCTCGTCAGTAAAGCCGGTTCTCTAATCAGCCGTTAATTCCCTCAGGTGCGCGATTTGACATAGAGCAGCTGTTACTACACAGAGCCGTTGTTAATAGAAAAGATGCGCAAATCACGTTAATTTTCAGCGTTTATTGGCCCATCTTCTCAGTTAACAACGGCTCTGTGTAGTAACAGCTGCTCTATGTGAAATCACGCACCTGATGGAATTAATCGCTGATTAGAAAACCGGCTTTACTGACGAGATGCGCATTAACGATCGGCCGATCGTGATCGGAGCACCCCTATTGGGTGTGGTTACTTTAATGACAACAAACTCTCAATGCTAGCTGCTAATTAGCCGAACGAGTGAAATTTACGAATGAATGAAATTTACATATTGAAAATTTATGAAATTTGCTTCTAATAACTTTCTAGCAAGTAAGAAAATTATCGGAAGTGCCATGACAACACGTTTAAGGGTCGTATGCAGTTTGAGAGCAACTGAACGCGATTTGATTACGATTCACAAAACATTAGTGAAACTTATTTTGAAGACAGGAATAAAACAATTTCCTTACCAGAGTCCGAAAATCTCGGTCTCCCGAGGTCGCGGAAATAGTAGGTGAATTCCAGGCAGTTTTTATCTTGCACCTCTCCTCTCGAGCACAGATCGGACAGAAGCTCGAGCGCCTTTCCACAAATCTCATCCTCTCTGTCTGCAGGCATTTCCCACCAGCATCCTCCTAATGAAGACTCCTATAGCGCCTATCGAGACACTGCTGACCGCCACTTCCAGCTTCTGACGGCAGTCTTCATACTCGCCCAGCGCAATCCCATAAGGAAAGTTGAACTGAACAGTGTCCAGCGGTGTTCAGATCAAACCCACAAGTTTGCACATGTGAACGGATTCAGCTGAGCGCATAGCCCTCCGTGACACTGGTTGAATTCACTCGGTTGGGCTGCACCCAAAGAAAACACAAAGTGGTGGTGCTGAATTGCTTCTTCATGAATGAAAAGCTGTTGGCTGGCTCGCATCACCCTCAGTACAAGCCTTCTGGGATGCGTTGTCTTCTGCCAATCTGAAACTGCTCCTCCCTCCCCAGCTTTGCTCTTCTCCACTAGACTTCTATTACATGATCATTTGACTATACCAAATCCCACTTGTGCTCCTCAAATCCATAAGAAATCAAGTTAGAGACATGGAGAATATGAAAAAATGAGAAAGCAGAAAAAAAATCTGGCAAAAGGGTTTCAGAGTGTAAATTTTATTAATGCCAGCAGCTGCAAATAGTCTATACGAGAAATACTACAAATAAAAAGGTTATGAATCAATTTGGTTGTCCTTGTGGTTAAATTTACGATTAAAAACATATACCCAATTGTAATAGAACTTAAAATGAAGGGATGTAAGGTTTTTAGCCCAAATTTGAGGAAAATTTTGCAATTTTCCTTACGTTTTGAGTTTAAATTAGTTGAATTAGTAAAAATTATTTTACGTAGGTTATTTTTAAGTTACTTTGCAATTTATAAAGAGATTAGATGACAGATAGATTGAGCTGTATATCATTTAAAATGTGTGTACGTATATATATATATATATATATATATATATATATATATATATATATAGAGAGAGAGAGAGAGAGAGAGAGAGAGAGAGAGAGAGAGAGAGACAGAGAGAGAGAGAGAGAGAGAGGGGTCTTGGCTATATGTGACTGACTCTTTTGACTGAAAAGAACCAAAAGGTTCGAAAGAGTCATTTGTTCGCAAATCAGGCATCACATTGTGCGCCCAACCAATATTAATAGCCTACAATAAAAATACATATATCAATAAAATTAAATATAGGTTAAAAAAATTACAATAAAAGTAATCTATTAAGGTCAACCCTAATTGGAGTAACCCTTACACGTAAATGAGTAGAATAAAATGCCAGGCTAATTGAATTGGTTTTGAGAAGGATGAATGAACTGAGCCTCAAAGCATGATCTAAAAAATATATTCTCTTATGTAAACCACCATTATTCCACTTAAACCCATTCAGTCCACTTTGTGTTGTCTGCACATGAACTACAAGAGACGTCTGACAAAGATAATCCCAGTTTCTTGATGGATTATATAAAGCCGTCGTCAGCAGCACAGATCTGATATCATTTCCAATACCAATAGTCCTGTAATGGAATAATAAGAGGCTTCTCTCACTCCAAGGACAGAGACTCGGGCATCTAGTGCTCTATCATGCTCCAAGACAACATCAGAAGACTTTAAGTGGATTCTCTCCTCACCTCACCCTTCCCTTTCGGACCTATCCTCAGCAGCCAATAAACTCAAACTCCACACAGACTCTCCTTGTGTTCCGACATAAACAATTAACCAATGTGACCAGACATACAAAGACTGAAGTCAAAGTTAAGACAAGAGCAGACTGTCCCACATCTAAAGATGAAGGGCTAATGAGATGTGTAGATTCCTCACCCCGGCTTTCCTTTTACCCCTCTCTCTCTCTTTGCTCCTATCTATGGTGGTGTTGTGGCACATCTTGTGTTTTAATTAGCTCTCACACTTTGTAAGTGCCAGCCATTCTCCACAGAGTCAACAGACAGAGCTGTTCTCTGTGATAATGTAGGTTCTGTGTTTCCTGTTGGATTATTCATACGGGACTAATCTAGAGACCGGTCGTGTCTCTACAGATGTTCAGTCGTTTTGAAAGAAAGCAGTCATTTTAGAAGCACGGCTAAGTACGGCTGGCCTTCTTTTAACTTTATGGCTTGTTTATGTGCTCTGTTGTGTGATTGTCTTTATAGAACAAAAAGGCATTTCTTGCTTGGTAGAGTTGATGTTTAAAGACTCTGACTAACTTTAAAATGTCTTTAGGGATGGATTTTATGAGATACGAATCTCACTGAAAGTGCACCATACTAAAAAATGAGCCATCCTGGAGTCAAATGACATTTTGTTCAATAAAAATGATTGTTTAGAAGCACTTTAGTTTACTGAGTGCTGTTTATTTACCTTTTAACAACTGTCACTGCTGTGCACTGTGCTGAAGTGATGTTTAAGTATATATTCTATGAGAACTGAAGCTTTAAAAACTAGGATGCTGCTCTCTGTGTTTATTTAGCCAAAATTCACTCCCACTTTAATCTGTCACTTCTGATTTTGATTGTATTGTGCCATATCAGTTTCACTCTGTTATGTAAAATGTATTGTCAACTACCTTACAGTCTTACTCCATAAGTTTCCTTTCGATTCAACATTACAATGAAAAAAATCAAGTTTTAAATATTTTATTGTTTTTAGAATACAATTTGTATTTATATATTTTTTGTTATTTTAACCAAGGAGACTTATTTGAATCTCAGAAACACTGTCTGATTCATTGTCAGTCAGACACATACTGAACTGCAAGTCATTTTTCCGTTAAGTCAGTAGTCAGATGTTACAGTATGCTATTAGTTTTTAGCAATTCAGTGACCGAATGAGTAATAAAAAAAAATTAAAAACACTAACTCACAAGCCAATTTATGACTGAATCTTTTTAAAAAATAGTTCGAAACAGTAATTTCTTTACGAATCAGGCATCAGAGATGTTTATACTCAGATGAGATGTAACTCTGAATTTTGAGGATAAGTCAAAATTTTGATATAAAAAGGTGCTATTACCTTTTTTATAGTTTAATTCAGACACAAAAAAGTCAGAATGGTGAGATGCAATTTGGAATTCTGAGAAAAAGTCAAAATCGCAAGATGTAAACTCAGAATTCCGTGAAAAAAAAAATCAAAATTGTGAGACAAAGATTTGCTATTAACTTTTATTCCATCACAAAAAAGTGATATGCGATATGTAAATGGACTGAAACTCAGAATTCGAAAATGTTATAATTGTAAGATGTAACTCAGAACACTGAGGAAAATGTCAGAATTGAAAGATGTAACTCAGAATTCCAAGGTCAGAATTGCAAGATATAACGTGATTTAACAATTGCAGGTTTTTTAAATTTTTTTGAGGAAAATGTCAGAATTGAGAAATATAAACTAACAATTGTGTGAAAAAAGTCTGATTTGAGATATAAGAAGTCACAATTACTATTTTTATATTTGTATTCCGTGGATAAAATAAGCGTCCATGTAAACTGGATATTCACGCACAAACACACACAATTTTCCCTACACTCTAGATTTTAAATTAGTGAAGCATGTTATTGTGTTGCATTTGCGACCATTTTAATTACAGTTCTTTAGCCCGAATGATAATGGTAATAATAATAATAACACATTTATTTGTATACAGCGCCTTTAAAAGTCAATTCTCAAAATGCTTTACACTTAAGAGGATCCAAAGTTTTTTAAAAAACAAAGAAAGTAGAGAGGTAACAATAAAAACACATAAAAAACAATGTACAGAAAACAATACCCCACCCCCCAGCATTTTGCAAATCACAGATAAGCAAGTCTAAAAAATTGAGATTGAACCAACTACAGTTAGTGTTAAAGGTCCAGCTTTACAAAGTTGTTGGGTTGAATCAATAAGCATCACCTCCTTCTTTTTACTGTTAAGATAAAGAAAAATCTGAGACATCCATATTTTTATCTCAGAGATCCTGCCTGAATTTGTTTATGAGCAGGTTTGGAAGCACTGTCTTGAGTGATGCTTAAAAAGCTTTTAAATATCAAGTTGATTTCTTCAGCCTGAGTCAGAACTACATACACTACTCAACACATTTTGATCTTAAAGTGACAAAAACTATTTTGAGCTGTGATATGTGAACTTCAGCAGGAGCAGGCTATTCCTCCACTATTCCCCCTTTAATCATCAATAGCATGAAGGAATACCCAACGTGGGGTCCTGGGAGGTTCAAATAAGTCTCTAATGTTGGACATGTTGATGCCAAAGGCCATAACATTATTCAAGTAAGGCTATATGCCGGCTGAAGCAAAAGGAAGCCTCATAGCCATTGAGTATCTATGTAGCCACAAGACGTTATACTGGGGCTTGATCAGATTCACTTTTATTAAAGAAGGTTCAGAAAGAGCTCTGACCGAGCACACTTATGTAACATGGAACGCTCTACTTGTTTGAAGACTATGTGGAATGTTCTGACAGTAATACAGAGCATCACCTTGACCATTATATTAATAAATCTTGTGTAGCACAATGAAATGCTGTCACATCCTCTTTCATGTGCTCTAGGATTTCATGCTTGATTCTAAATGGAGTGTCTTGGATGTCACAATGGTGGTAGATTTTGTTAGCAATTTGTTTTTAAAGCACACTATACTTTTAAAAGTTATGTTTGAGTTATTATTATGTGTAATTCACAGTATGGAACAAAACAGCACATCTTTAACAAATTCTAATAGTATAGATGTTTCTAAAAATCGTTGAGCTTTATGTGGTTTTGTTTTACTTCTATTTAGGTTTAATTCATTTTTATTTAGTTTGAGTTAAATCACTTTATACTTAGTTCTTCAACTGTTTAGTTTATTAATAAATAATAAATAAAAATTATATACTTATTTTTTTGTATTAATATTATAATATTTGCATCAAATTCTAAGAGCTGGGAAGGTAGAGTTAAGTTAATGAACAGTGATGTCTGGTTCACAAACAAATTACTCCTTTGAACTGGTTCTTTTCAATGAATCAATCAAAAATTTGTAGTATATTATTCTAGATTAAAAAATCTATCTATCCATCAATCCATCCATCCATATTTGTAAGTCGCTTTGGATAAAAGCGTCTGCTAAATGAATAAATGTAAATGAAATAGTGAGATAAATCTTGTTCTACATAACCTATAGTTCTGTCACGACAACTATCTGACAGTTTAGGATGGTAATGTACCTGGCAATGTTATTTGTTTGGTCTTGGTGGAGACTTGCTACTGCCAATACATCAACAGACATGCTGCTGTGAGCATGTAAGAAATACTGCTGCTGCACATATAACATATATGAAAAAAACATTATAACATACAAGAAATCACTCCGTACCAGTGCTGCGTCTCCCAAAAGCTTCGTAAGCCTAAGAAGTTAGTAAAAACGATCGTACGACTGATCTTAATATTAGGTTATGTTTCCCAAAAGCATTTGAACTTAAGTAGCTCTTGAAAATCATCCTAGATCTACAAGTGCTCTGGAATAATCATAAAGCCCTAAGTGCATCATAAGGAGACATATTTAGGCGGTCACTTGCAGGACAATAAAGTCAAATCAAGTCTACTTAATTGTCAATCCTTCCAAATGTACAGTACATACATACAGAGAATTTAAATTACGTTACTCTCAGACCCTTGGTGCATACAGATAACACTAACAGTAGAACATTAAACACAGATAAGAAATATGAAGTACAACCATACAAATATATAAAGAGGTCATTTAAAAATAAAAAAAATAAAGCAGCACAAGGCACATGGCAGATAGAGTACAAACCAGTGAAGTAAACAAACAGTGTAGATGTAATGACTGTAGTGCAAAGAGTTTATTCAGTCTCAAAAAAAGTGTCAAAAATCTCAGAGAGCAGTTCTTTCTTTAAACTGACAGAAGAGGTAGTTGAATGAGGTCAGTTAACTGCTGAATGAGGTAGTGGACAGACTAATGCTGTACAAAGTGTCTGGTGCAGGTCCCAGTGTGTTAATGGGAGCTGGAGAGTGGGGTGTTGAGGTTCAGAGTTCAATGGTGCATGGGGAATAAGAGGGGAGTGGGGGGGCAAGGTCGGGAGGGAGTTGAATGAAGCTGTCCTTCACTTTGCTGGTCCTGGCCTGGAGACTCCGTAGTCTACTCCCTGATGGCAGTAAACTGAAGAAGCTATGTGACGGGTGGGTGGGATCACCTGGTATGCAGGGGACTTTAGGAGTTAGATAGGTTCCGTAAATGTCCTGGAGGGAGGGGAGGGAGACACCAACGATCTTCTCAGCTGCTCTCACTATGTGTTGAAGGGTCTTCCCGCAGGACGCGTTGCAGGCGCCATACCACACAGTGATACAGCTCGACACGATGCTTTTGATGGTGCCTCTGTAGAAGGTGCACAATCGGCAGATTACAACTTTAACTTTATTCAAGTGCAACGTGATTATAATACAAACTATTGAATGTGCTTTATTGTACACTAATATAATATAATATTGTATTATAATTTGTATTATAGTTATAACCGAGTTGTCTGGAACAAAGCATTAGGTTAACATTTTAATAAACCAGTAGTACTACAATTACAAGCCATTCCATAAGGTGACGTTTCAGCACTTGACAAACGGATAGTGACTCCTTAGTAGCACTTAAAGCACTGCTACATGTGATAACGTTAAGTGCATTTTTGGCAAACACTTAAAACAATAAAGAACGATCGTAAAATGACTCGTAGAAAATGTTCTTAAACTCTAAGATAAATCGTTTTCGAGAAACACAGCCCAGATCTAAACAGGTGGAGCTGGGGAAGGTGGAGGGTTTCTGAAGCACGCTGCAAATGCTACAGCAACACTTGCTGAGTATCTGAATGTTGAGCAGCAAGCTCATTGGCTGCTGATGTAAAAAGAAAACAATCAGCAGCTGTGCCATGTGAATGATGATGTAATCAGATCAAGTTAGAATTATATCAGATCAAGTTTGAATCTATTGGCCTGTGCCATCTAAAGTTTCATGACAGAACTTCAGTGTTGAGCTGTTTTTACAATAATTGTGGTTGCTGTTGTTTATCAGAGAAAAAAAAATATTTTACTGGCCATATATGTTTATTTGTTTTGTATTCAACCCAAAACATTAATATTTTCTTTCCTTTTTGTTTTTAAACCATTTTTTTATATTATTTTACAAAGTTCTACAACAAATCTTGATTTGTATTTTCAGCTAGGAAAGCTTTGACATATATGTCTCTGATTGAGTCAAAGCACTGAGTAGTGCTGCTTTGATCTCTATGCACTTGATCATCTTTCATAGCCCAGTATGTCCAAATGGAATTTATGATGTAATTCAGATTTCTTTGAGATTGCATTTGCACGTCTCTCAGCAGCTCCACAGGCACAACTGCAGCAGGCTTAAGAAACAATGTTTGAATTTACGACACAGTATCCTTTCAATCCACTGCAGTAAATAATATGCCTAGTCTGCCGTATCAGAGCTCAAGTGAACCAATGCACAACAGTTACAGGAGTATCAATTCAGCTTTGTGATGTAAATCGATTTAACACTTTTTACTTTTTTAAAGGAACAGTTCACTCAAAAACTGAAAATTCTCTCCAAACCTGCCTGACCGTCTTTTGTGAAACACCAAAGCAGAAGTTAAGCAGAATGCCTGAGCTACTTTCTTCCATAGAGTGATCAAGAGCTTTCAAACAAGTGTTTTCTTCATATTATAATGATTATCTTTTTTAATTTAAGTTTAAAAAAAAGTTTGTTTTTCTCATTTTTATTGGTATTATGTATTAAAAATTTTCTATTTAGCTTTAATTTATTTTTATTTCATGTTTAGTTTTTTGTAATTTTAGTTATTTATTTTATTTCCGAGTTGAGTTACCAACTGTAAACAGTGTTGCCAGGGGTGTTGCACAAGATCCCGAGACCTATGCATAGGCTGTCCTGATGGGCCCCCTGTGAAAAAATCCAGGTAAAATAAAATATATTCAAGACTTTTCAGGGCCCTCTCTTCCTTTGAGGCCCTAGTAATCAGTACTGGTTTTAACCCCGGTCCGACGCCCCCGAGTGTTGCCAACGAAAAACTAGCAAAAAACAACTTCCACATCACCTAGCAACAAATTTAAATTTAGCTAGATAAGTGACTCAAGCAATAAAAAGGCACACATTTTCCATCTAAATTACACAAGAGGAAACCAAAGATGCCTAGCAGTACACGCATCACATTAATTAAGTTATGCTGCTATTTGCAATTGTTAAATTTAATTAAAATAATCAAACAACTGAATAATTGATCACTATACACCTTGTTAGTAGTTTGTACCTGTGATTGTTAATCAGTTAGTACACTGTGAGAAAATTATCTATAAAAAAGTCTTTATTGATCAAATGGATAGTATCAGAAATACAATTAAAATTGTAGAATCGACAGCGTCATGTAATTCAGCTTCATTCATTGCACCCAAAGAAAAACTTTAGTGCTTTACAACTAAAGGACAGAAAGATCTAAATGAACGTATCACTGCATCTAAATCAGCAACATGTTTATTAGATCCTGTACCCACTAAATTACTGAAAGAGTTGTTACCTGTAGCAAGAGAACTGCTTCTCTATATTATTAACCCAAAACCAGGCAGTTATTAAGAAACCACAACTAGACCTGGACCTAGAGGGAACTGGAAAATTACAGACCCATTTCAAATCTTCCATTTATGTCTAAAATTTTAGAAAAAGTTGTGTATGCTACAAAAAAAAAAAGAAAAGAAAAAAAAGGGGTAGATATCTATAAAGAATTTTAGTCGGGTTTCAGACCCCACCATAGCACAGAAATTGAACTTGTTAAAATTACAAATTACTTGCTTCTTGCGTCAGATCAAGGCTGCATCACATTGCTAGTTTTACTTGATCTTACTGCTTTGTTCGACACCATAGATCATGACATACTCATATATCGATTAGAAAACTATACGGATATTCAAGGGCAGGCTTTAAGATGGTTTAGATCCTACTTGTCCGATCGCTATCACTTTGTCTATTTAAATGAGGAATCATCTCATTTATATCCAGTAAAGTATGGAGTGCCACAAGGATCTGTCGTAGGTCCTCTGCTATTTTCAGTATACATGTTGCCCCTTGGTAATATTATTAGAAAATACGGGATTAGTTTCCATTGTTATGCTGATGATACTCAACTATATATTTCAATAAGGCCAGATGAAATTTATAAATTATCTAAGCTAACAAAGTGTGTTAAAAATGTAAAAGACTGGATGTCTAATAATTGATGATCCTCTGCCCATCTTCACTTCTGAGAGACACTGCCACTTTTATACCCAATCATGTTGCCAATTGACCTAATAAGTTGCAAACTGTTTTTTGTAGCTGTTCCTTATGTGTACATTTAACTTTTTCAGCCTCTTATTGCTACCTGTCCCAACATTTTTTGGAATGAAATCAAAAGTGAGCCAATTTTTGGCATGACATTTCAACATTTGATATGTTATCTATATTCCATTGTGAATAAAATATAAGTTTATGAGATTTGTAAATTATTCCATTCCTTTTTTAATCACAATTTGTACAGTTTCCCAACTTTTTTGAAAACTTTTTCTAAAATCAAGTAATTTTCTGTGTTATAACTGACATTTTTATACTTTTTATTGTATTTTATGACTGTTTACGTTGTTATTCAATGAAAATCACCATTCACTTTTATTATATGGAAAATCACACCTTGGACATTCTGCTAAAAAATTATAAAATATTTTTTTCTTCCACAGAAAAAAGTAATACGTAATGTCTTAAGGGTGGGTAAATTATAAAATGTTCCTTTTTTTTTGGGTGAACTGTGCCTTTAAGTTTCTCCTACTGGAACAGTTATCAGATTCTAAGCAGGTACAAATGAATCTTTATCTTGGTCAAAAGTACCTTTAAATGATCAAAAGGAGCCACTCTTTTTCCCAGAATGCCACTGGGCTCCTTGTTTATCATCACTAAAATCCAAGGTGCCTGACTGTCACATGATTATGCCCTTTGGCTTGAAACTCCCCACACTGTTTCTCATTACAGCCGAGCCCCCTGAAGAACAAATAAAGACTGTAACACAGAGTCTGTATATTCCACCACTTGATAAATCACACGTCAGAGTGAAACAAACAATGCATCTGCCCTTCTAAGAGCGACTCGATCAGGTCAAATTTGTTCTTTCTGCTATTATTGACCAATGACATTATGTCGCAGAGACACTGACATATTACATCATGTAGGCCACATGTCCACGGTGATCGCTTGACCATGTGTATAACAGAATAGAAACTTTGAAAGGCCATGTCCCATAAGAGGTCAGTGTGGTGCTTTTGCACTCTGTTTCTATGGCAACAGTCCCTCTGCCAAAGGAGCCGTTTGTGTCATCCGTAATGAGGTTAACAAATAAATAATGGCTGCTGAAGTCTTGTCAAAGCAGCTGCGTTCACTCAGGTGGGAGGCTGTGTCCACTGCAATATGACATAATATGAGCTTTTGTAAGTGTCAGTTTCTTGATGGTTTATTTTCAAAATAAAAATGCTAAAAATAATTATTTCGAGAGTCCAGCACACGGCGCTGTGGCGTCTTAATATTTCTAGGAATATTTATAAGGAATAATGATCTATCATTTTCTTCTCTTGTTCATGAACTGTTGTTGTCTCTAAAAATGTTGTGACTATTAAAAGATGTATTCATGATGTACCTGTGGCTGCAATTCTTTACAGAATATTTCTATGGCAACTCGTTAAATAAGCCCAAAATGTTCTGCCTTGATTCCTCGAAAACACCCCCTCTAATTGTGCACCCTAAAATATCAAACAGATGCTGTTACCTTTTAAAATGTCACCTCAGCATCAGTACTATGGCATATGTTGGCATTTGCGAAATCTCTCAAGGATTTGGCATAGAATGCATGCTATTTTTGGTTACGCTGTTATGGCTTAGTCAACAAAAGTGAGTGATGACAATAATTTACAATGCTATACCGGGTGATGATTGTGTTCATTTAAAAATCGTGTTTGATAAACAAAAATGTGGATCGAAGAAGAAAATGGTCATACGGATTGGGTCATCTCCAAATATTCCCATATAAATCTATCTTGTTGCATTTGTGATGGGGACCGAACCGCATTTTTATTAAAGTTCAGCCTTGAGTTCACCTTACTCAAAATTCACTCAGTCCATCATGGAACTTCCACAAAAACCTTAAAGTGGGAGTTTTGTGGCATTTCATCCATTTCTGTTATAGCTTTGCAGGGTTCCTGCAGGTTTTAGACCTTTTTAGGACCAAGTAAAGAAAATGTAGGGAATAACTGGAAGGGAACTCAAAACATCTAAAGGAAATGTCTAGGCAGCTAAAAATGAGTTGTATGAGCAAACTTAAAAGTTTCCTACAGATCTCCATTACTTTTTAATAAAAAAAATAATAATTAGAAAGAAAATATAAAAAGAAATATAATTTAATACACCTTGTGATCACACTACACGATGATGACATTTTCTATCAGTATTTTCATCCTATTTTCCAGTGCTGATGAAATCCAAGAGCTTTCTGACCATGTAAAGACAATGCAACTGACACATTCTAGGATCAGAAAGGTCGTAAGGACATTGTTAAAATGGTCCATGTGATGGTGGTTCAACTGTAATGTTATGAAGCTACGAGAATACTTTTTGTGCGCAAAGTAAACGATGACTTTATTCAACAATTTCTTCTCTTCCTTGTCAGTCATGACAGACAGATGGCTCCTGAGTGAGCAGCATCACACGCATGCGTCGTGGTACTCTTGTGAACGCACATCGAACACTGACATGGAAGAAAATAAATTGCTGAATACAGTTATTTGTGTTTTCTTAGGGTTTTTTTTGTGAATTGTTTTCTGAGAAACTGAACAAAAAACTGAAACTGAAAACAAGACTTATACACCTCAAAGGTATGTTGATTTAAGGATATTTAAATAATTGTACTATAAAAGCAAGATACAAATTCCAAAGAAGATAAACAATTTTTGAAATGCGTGCAACATTTAATGCAACGAATGCCTTGCGATTAAGGCTTTTTAGGGCCATAATTTGTGGAAAGGAAAATTTAAGTAAAAATCACCTATCAAGACCTTTTTAAGACCTGCAGAAACCCTGGGTTTTAGGTCATCTATGCATTAGCATGCTCTAGTAAGTTGACAAAATTCACATTTAGCAGATATATTAAAATTAAAATATACAGTCTTAGAGGCTTTTCACATCATTCACCAAAAACACACTTTTGTATTTGAAAGCACTTAAATGCAAGGCAGTGAAATAAAGAAAAAATAAAGTGTAGAAACAACTTTAAAAGTTTTAGAATGCTGTGTTGCATGCAATGGAAACATCACAGAAAAAATAAATAAAAAGCAGCGCAGTGGTCCGCAAAAACATTTTCTGTGTGAACAGACCCTTTATCTTCTGGGAAAATGTATGAAAAATATTGATGACTCATTCTGCACTACATGCATTTCGCCCAATTAAATGCTCTAGAATGAGAAAGTCCCTCCCCCTAAAACAACCTACCACCAAGTAGCATGTTGCCCATCATACAGTATGGCTGTTTTGTAGTAAAAGAGACAGAGACCACTCCAGTCCAAAACTAAAGTCCTGTGTTTTTTAAGCAATGGTATGTGTATGACAGCTTAGCAGTAAATGTGAATCTTGAGCAGAGTGACTGCTGACGCTCAGTGGGATTTGATATAAAGAAGTACAAGGACACACTAGAAAAAGTCAACGCATGAATAAAAGATGTCTTAACCATGATGGCATTCACAGGGGGTCAGCAGGAAGACTTGACTGTCCCCCGCCTCCCCAAACACTTTAATAGAGGGCAATATTATACAGTGACTTGTAAAAACACAAGGATGTGATATTGTTAGAAATGCATGTATAAACAACATGCACATTTAAACATAGGCTGCACATGAATATATGCAGAAACATCAATGGAACTCCAGGATGTTGGTTTTATAGACTAATTAGAACAGAACACTATAGAATCGAACAACTGAACTGAAAAATGGTGTAAAATAATTAGACTAAATGGATGAAATGAACAGAACAGATCAAAGAATGCTAATATTCAGAAATGTTCAATGCTCAGATAGGTTTCATTCATTGTGTAGCTCTTACCTGTGTGAATCAATGCACAGTATGAAACAAATATTCACAGCAATAAAGATATAATAGCTGTTCTCCTTTAAGCTGAGTATAATAATGGTTGAGGCGTTGATGTTCTGTTCTGCTCTGTCAAGGATGCAACTGAAGCCACTCCAATCCTATGGAGAATCACAGAAACATAAAAATCACCATCCATTAGGAAGGTGCATTATACACGTATGCATTTGAATAAACAAATAAACACAAAGAGTTACAGTCATCTTGAAGTGAGAAAAGCTCCCTCTGCTTCCCTGCGCCAAAAATAAATGTTCTCCTCTGTGCTCGACTCAAAGGCCAGCAGCTGGTTGAGCGAAATAAAACAGCTGAGTCCTGCACCAGCAAACATGTCTCACCATGTCTGGACACGACATTGATTTTTCTGCATTTCTTATCAGATTTGTAAAGACTGAAGCCTTCAAGAGCACCAGCGAGGGTTCTAAGGACAAGATACAACAATGAAGGTTAACGGACTTATAAATCGAACACAGGAGACCACAGAATTCATACAGCAAACACCATTTCAGATGTTCCTGCAGATCAGGTTCAGATCTTTTTAATGAATGAAGTTATTGGGTTAAAAAGCTAAAAGCAGTGACAATACATTCAAACAGTCTCATCGAAAATGTTATTATTATTAAATAAATAAGTAAATAACAAAAAATTCAATATTCTTGATGAACCGGTTGCAGAATCATCAGCGGTTTGACCACCAGACAGCTACACCTTGTAATGTGCTGAAGAGAAATGAATCCTGTTATGATTCATTTAAAGAATAAGCCTAGGTGCCTCACAATGCTTCGTCGTTACTGAGTCATCGGCTTACTGACTCACTGAACAGACAACAAGGACATCTCTCCAACTCTGAATGACTTGCTAGGTCATTTTATGAAGAGAATATAGACCTATTTCATAAAAAAAATGCCAAAGTCTGCATATGCAAACTGTTCCAGAATATAATGGTAGCTCAGTTCAACGTTGTTCATGTTCCTTTTGTAGTTCTCAAGAGAAACTAAAACCACCTGAGAAACACTAAGAACACATGAGAGGCCACTTTCATCACAGGTAATGGTGCAAACATTCAGAGACAGCATGTGCAGCGAACAAAGAAAAATCAACCTGAATCTTAATGTATAGAAAAAGACACAGTCCACATATTTTTTCTTTCTCGCTTTGGGTTGTTTGTGGCACCTTTCTGAATGGCTTATAAAAGCAGAATTGCATTCTATTGTTCTCGAGCGATTGAACGGCCTTCTGTCCAATGCCTGAAGATTAACATTTCAAATGTTCTTTCTGTGAAATGCATTGTGACATTTGAAAACCCACAATACTAATTGTGCCATTCTTCATTCCTTGTAGTCGTGCATTCAATTCACAAAAGGCACAAGGAAACATCTTTTATGTACGTAATGTTTTCTAAAACACGTTTCATGGATTACCAACATCTCCACACCTTGTACCCTGCACATTATTCTCTGCTTCATGGTCTTTCCACAGTACAACCATTATGTTCCCATGGTTTCTATCATTTTATAATAACATGAAGGCCCTGCCCACCTGTAACCCCGCACAAACTTATATATTGTTATACTCACCCACATTTTTCCCTCACACATCTAGGCTGTCTCTACCAACCCATCGACAGTGCTAATGGTCACAACCTCTGGAAAAACTTCAAGCAAAGCTGAATGTAGGGGAGGCATCTCTGAAAGAAACCAATTACAGTGAACACCATGTAACAGCGTTTAACACTTACTCACCTACTGAAAGGGTTAGTTCGCCCAAAAATGAAAATTATGTCATTAATAACTCACCCTTATGCTGTTCCAAACATGCAAGACCTCCTTTTATCTTCGGAACACAGTTTAAGATATTTTAGATTTAGTCCGAGAGCTCTCAGTCCCTCCATTGAAGCTGTGTGTACGGTATACTGTCCATGTTCAGTTTTCAGTTTTTAATTGAAAACTGAGTCGTAAACACCCTTACTCAGAACCGGTTTTCGAAATTACTCTTAACAAGACAATTCTATTTTATGAAGTGTTCAATTCCCGAACGAATGAGTCATGAGTCGGTTCTTTCTATTGGATTCCACTAAGAGTGCACCAGTCCGATTCCCAATCAAATGACGTATCGAATTGAATGACATTCATTCTTTTGAATGGATCTAATTTAAACACCCAGGATGACTAGTGAAGACCAAATTTAAATGTAGACCTAAATAATTCTTAAAAGCCTATTCTTCTTCTACTGAATCAAGAACATACTACTTGAACACACCCAAAACTTGGTGTACTGGTAATTTTGACTTCAGATTAATTTGAATGAATCGACTCGACCGGACGATTCATTAAATGAACCGATTCAAATAGTCCCACAAAGTTTCTTTGCAAGCTCTGGCATTTAACTTTAATTTATAAAGCATTATGCAGTTTAATATTACAATATACAATGTATTTTAATACTTATAAATACATAACATTTAGTTGAAAGCCGCTGTTTTTTTCTAAAAAGTATTGAAAAACTACAGACAATTTGGAAGTAGCTTACAGATGAAGCAGGCCAACTGCTAAACGTCACATGGTCTCATTAATATTCATAAACCAGACTTTAGGAGTTTTAAATCCACTGTCCGGTCCTTCTTTCATGTTTGAGAAATATTAAGGCTTAATCGCGTGTTACCACGACTACCAAACTGCTGTGTTTGGTCCAGTTTAATTAATTTCAGTGCTCAGTTCTAACCGAGACATGATGCGTTCTAACAATAAATTGCTCCCATCATGTTTAGCGAGGGAGGAAACTCTCATGTGTTTAAAGTATAAAGCATCTGGGCCGTTTACCCCACACCTGTCAAGTTGATTCACCGTAGGAGTTTCATTTAAGCGGTGTAAAGTTCAAACCTAAATAAATGTATTATACAGAGTAACAGCTAAGCACTTCAGCCCGACGCTTGTGCTTTTACCAAAGTGTAATTAGGCTACAAGGGAAAATATTTCACTAAACATGACACATCCTGGCTTGATAGAGCTATCAGACTAGGCATGTCTCCATAACTAAAACCAATTAAATCTTAGAATCAGATATTTCTTAAAATCATAAGCTAAGAGAATACATGCAAAGAAAAAAACACATATACACTGTAATATTAATGATGTTCCAAATCCACATGACGTTGTTTCACCTATGGAGCACAAAAAGACGCTAGTATTATGACAGATTCAGTCGCCTTTCACATTCATTATATATATATAATGAATGTGAAAGATATAATTTTTGGCTGATATGTTTTACGTTTTCATCCTGCAACTATATTTGTCGAAGAGTTGAATTTGCATTTGTAACAATTATGTAGCGCAACTTTAGTCTCTGTCTCCACCTAGTGGTTAGACAGAGAAACTGTTCTAGATCAGGAAATAATTTAAAAAGGCAAACCTGTTTAAATGTATCTATTTTATAATGAATATACATTTTATATGCAATAAGCAATCCGAAACATGTAGTCACATAATTTTTTATTGTAAAGATTTATTTCAAAAAAGCAGAACATTGCAGAAGAAGGGATGAGTCAAAAGAAAATAAGGGAGAGGGAGCGACAGAGAAAAAGAAATTCCACACTTGACTTTGGCAAGACTTTTTGAAGCTAAATATATCAAAATTCCACAATAAAAGTAAGAAAATGTCTAATTTAAATGCTTTCTTTCCCTACGGATGAGTTCATATTTTACATTAGCTTCTTATACATCTAATAATGCAATAAAAAGTCACAATCTATTTTCAACTCCAAGTTAATATTTCACGATTTATAAAATAAATTCAAAAAACATTGAATGGTTGTTTACCTGTGCTTTTTAGTTTGGAAATAAAATGTTAAACTATCCATAGACTCGAAAATGCATCACCTTAAGCCTATATCTGACAAGATTTCCCAGAAAACTTCACAGTCGAGGAACAAAAAATCCTCTGTCCTCACCAAGCACTTGCTGTCTGAATCAATTGGGCATTGATTGTTGGTGACCCACCTTGATATCGCTCAATACAGGCACCCTCAGATTAGAACTTGTTTGCGAATCCCACATCACGGCCTGTTTTCCTTCACAAACCAGTATAGGATTGCATCCAAAATCTTTAAGGGATGAAGAAAACCATGTTTTGTTTACAGGAAATGCTACGTATCTGTTTTGAATGCCGACCTTTACCCAAAAAGAATGTGATTGTTCATAACAAATGAAAGAAAAATGTAATTACTGTTAAAAAAGGAAGTGCACACTGATGTTTTAGTGAAGGTGGTACTGAAAAGTGTCGGTTATACATTGATACAGTATATACGCCCACTAAGAAGGCATCTAAAACTAATCACGGATAACAGGCCTGGTCCACGTGTGTGTTATTCTAAAATCCTACAAGCTGGAACACACACCCCTCGCCAATACCGCTTCAGGAAACCTTAGGTTAAAACTACTCTGTTTCTGCCCTATTCAGCCTCTTAAAGGGCTGATTCAGTGTGTGTTGGGGTGTGTGTGTGTGTGTATTACAGTGATAGTCACTTTTAGCACGGGTGCACGTTGCACGCGCGGATCTCCTTCTTGTTTTTGCAGTGGTTAGGCTGTGAAGATTTGCCTTTCTTCTTTAAGTACATCATACGCTCTTGGACCCCCCCGCCGCATGGCTTGGTACACTCCGTCCAGCTGGACCACGGGCGTATCGGACAGGCTGTTGGAAGAAAACAAAGAAAATCAAGGGGTTTTTTGTGTAACGGGTTTTGGCCCTTTGATTAAATAGTTCACCAAGACATTTCTGTCAAGACAATTCTCAGTAAAATTTAGCACGGTAATATTCATGACAATGGTAATGTGTTTGGTCTTGACGAAATAGATCTGCTATGCTGTATGCTGCTGCAACAGAGACTTGCTACTGCCAATACATCCACAGACATGCTGGTAGAAAATACTGCTGCTGCACATATAACAAATATGAAATAAGCCCCACACATACATGGAAACACCTATAACAGATCTATACAGGTGGAGCTGGGGAAGTGGAGGGTGTTTTAAACACGATGGAGGTGACCAAGATTAAGTGCCAAAAATGAGGTGCCGAGGAGGACAGCACAGTTAAAGGTGATGTATTAGCATGTGTGTTCATGTGTGTTAAGAATAAGCAGCAAGGCCAGAGAGACTTCTCTAGTACAATGAGCCGGGGACATCCTCTACATCACCATTTGTAGCCCTACTGAATCACTTCATCAAATGCTGACAACGTGTTTGTGTGTGTGTGTATAAGATATGCTCTGGCTCACACAGAGTGGCAAAGCTTTAAAAGATGGGATGTATTGATCAATTCACAACTTCACATAGAGCAATACAGAAGATTTACAGGGAGCTTAGGAGAACAATTTAATCAAAAACAAAAATATTAGCTCTGTTCCAAAACCGACAGCTGCCTTGTTGCTTACAAAGAGATTTTTTCCTTGTTAGAATGCATCTTAATGCTCAAGTGACTGATTTGGAATGTTGCTCTAATATCATTCAAAATTTGGGGACAGTAAGATTTAAAGAGTTTAAAGGAATTACTATACTATTACTTCTATGGAACAAATGCATTATATTAATCACAAGTGACTGTAAAGAAATTTATAACGATGCAAAAGATTTCTGTTTCTAGTTCTATTCTTTCTATTCATCAAAGAATCATAAAAAAATGGTTTCCACAAAAATATTAATCAGCATTACTGTTTCCAACATTGACAATAATAAGAAATGTTTACTGAGCAGCATCAGCATATTAGAATGATTAGAAGAACCATGTGACACTGAAGACTGGAGTAATGATGATGAAAATCCAGCTATTTATCACAGAAATAAATAAGATTTTCAAATATATTCAAATAGACAACCGATATTTAAAATTGTAATAACATTTCCATGTTGTACAGTTTATTTTTCATTAAATAAATGCAGCCTTGGTGAGCATAAGGTTTTTTTAATCGTTCTGATCCCAGATGTTTGAACAGTAATGTGGTGCCATGAGTTTTTAGTCTGAAATGCATTGGTAAGCCTAAAACTTATAGAACACACACATATTGGGTAAAATAGTGAATTTTTAATTAAAGAATTATTATTATTAATTTTTTTTAACTTTATTATGCCATTGTAGAGAAAACAGGAAACGAAGTGGGAGAGAGAAATGGGGATTTGAACTCTTGATGCCTATAGTGAAACAGCGTGATATACAGTATCAGCACACTGCACACAAGGCAATTGGCACCAACATACATTCTTATTTCAAATAACTATTTTTATAAGTTTCAGACATTTTGGGATTGCCTCCATAAATAACAGATGCAAATGCATGCATCAGAGTTTGATCAAAAGTATCTAAAAAATCAGCTCTATTAGTTCTCTGCCTTTAAAGAGCACACATATGATGACTTGAAATGTTTCCACTGTAGGCAGTTCACTAGGATTTTATCTCTTGGAACTGATTGGATTGTGAAAAAAATGGCCATTTCACATCATCTTGACATATTTCAATGGTTTTTTGAAAATGGTTACTGTAAATGGTTCACTCACAAAACTTTTTGCATTCCCACAGAGAAACTGTACTTTTACTTCAAAAACTTTGCGAAAGCTTCTGAGTTTTCCCAGCCACTTCAAATTTTCATCCCGGAAGCAACATTTCTTGGGGGATGCCAGAAGTTTTGCCAATGAAAAAGTATTGAAATATAATTTTTCCTTCCATCTCATTTTTTCCCCCATCACCATGTCCCTTTAGGAGCTTTGTACCAAGGTGAAATCAGCCAAGAAAAGTTTTAAAGAGGTTGTTAAGGTTATTACATATTGATGACTGAAAGAATGTAAAGACGTCTTTGGAATAACTGCCTCTGATAAATCACGCAAAGTAAAACCAGGAACACAAAAAGGTCAATATTAACTTCCAAGTTGACTTTTAAAGCCAAATTCAGCTGCACAAATTATGGGCAATTAACATAACTCCTGCTTCCAGGAAGGATCTGTAGACAGAGAGCTAAACTTGCAATAAGCAAATACTAAATATTTCTGGACCTGAGTTTTCCTCTGCCACAGATTCCTTGCTCGGTATTGCTCTCCTCCTGTCTGAAGCTTCCTGTCTCTTCCTCTTGTCGCCGGTTCGGGAGCCTTTTGTGCACTTGCGGATCTTGCATTTTTTCCTCTGGACTGTCTCGGGACAGGGCATGCCTCCAAACTGAGGCTCTAGTTTGACCATCCGTGAGCGGATCATGTGACCCTTCCCGCAAGACTTATTGCACTCGGACCACGCCGACCACTCCGACAGCATGCAGTCCGTGGCTGGAGGAGGAATGGAGGATGGGATTAAAAAGGGAGCATTTCATTCACGTGTGTATTTCTGTGCATGTACTACAATTTGGGAACCATTTTGTGAATTTAATATCACAAAACCTTCATTTAGGGATGTTTTCAATTAGTAAATCGCATTGAGGTTAGTTTAGTATTTACATGAAAACACAAAGTCTTTGGTATAAATGAAAGCGTGTATGTGTGTTACTCACGGCATTCAGGAAGCATGCACTTTTCAATCTGCTCGAGCTCATCCGGACACAGGCTGGGCTCTACGGGCGTCTTCAGCATGCGCTGACGAGAACGCATGCCCACACCGCAAGTAACACTGCAATCTCCCCAGTCTGACCATGGAGAGAGCATACACACCACTGCATCTACACACAAACACACACACACACACAAGTAATGAAGAGTTACTATACTGTTCATAAACTCAAGGTATACTAAATTAGAGGTGCACGGTATCGAGTGCATACTACGTTTATAGTACTTTAGATTTATTGTGCATATACTTGCAGTTCAAACAATCTAGTGCATACTCTGCCTTAAATTCAACTGTTCCAATGCTTATGCTCACATCAAATAATGGGATGAACTCTAAGGGCCCTATTTTATCGATCTAAATGCAAAGTGTACAGCGTATAGCGCAGGTGCACTCAGGGCATGTCCAATTCTACTTTTGCTATTTTAACGACGGAAAAACAGTTGTCGCGCCCGGGTGCATGGTCTAAACAGGTTGTCCCTATTCTCTTAATGAGTTATGGGTGTTTCTTGGGCGTAAGATGCAATACACCAATCAGAGTCTCATCTTCCATTCCCTTTAAGAGCCAGTTGCGCTCGTGCCATGACGGATTTTCTGTTTACACGATGGAATTTGGCAAGCGCAAAGACAGAACGCGCCTCTTGATGAAACGGAGCTGTTTGTGTGCGAGCAAATAGCCTAATTCTGATACATGTGATGACTATTCATTATGACATGTAGGCATTTATATATACATATATTTTAAAATTATATATATTTGGCATGTTTGTGTGCTGCTGTGTTTAATAAGCAGTGTGTACGTGTGTTGGGGACCCGCCTATTATAATACGCTCTTTAAATAACAAACAAAAAACTTTGTGTCAGACTTTAGACCAGGTTTGAGTTGGTCTATGGCGCAGTTTATTTATGTGCCTGAACACACCTGATTTTTAGACCAGCACGTCCATGGGCGCACAAATGAGCACAAATGCATTTGCTAATGAAACGACGTGGCACTGGACGGGAAAATGCGAACGGCGCCGGACTGAAACTAGCAAACACACCTGCGCTGCGCCTTGCGTTGCATTGTGATGGGTGTATTATAGGGCCCTTAAAGTGCTGTCCTTTTTATTTGGTAAAATATGTATGTGTCGAAAGAATAATAAAATGTGAAATTCTGTAGTTTTGTAGCACATTCATCTTTTAACCAAATTAGCAAATGTCTTGATTCCACAGCAGAGAAAGCAATTTTGTCTTTACTGTTCAAATACTTATAAAGGACACTGTATATATATATATATATATATATATATATATATATACATACATACATACATACATACATACATACATACATACATACATAAACACACACACACACACACACACACACAAAACAAATTAATTAATTAAACATAAAAGGGGGCTAGGGTCTTTTCCTGTAAATCATATTTTTCTATAAAGGACAAAAGATGTACTGCATTTTCTTTTTCATCACATTGAGGGCTTGTGTAGACAAGCTCATTATTAAATGCACAAAACGTTGGTTTCACTTTCAAGTACTTAGATTTGTGTATATAAAATTTTCCCAGCAGAAGCAGGCAATGTTAAGTCATCTTTGTTATTGTTTGTTCAGGGAGGACTTATTATAGACCACAATATCAGAGTGATCTTGCATTATTTCCTTATCACTTGGTTATGAAATGTAATTTGCAGACCAGACAGAGTTGTCGGTGATTCTTCCTATTGTTGTCATGCAGTGTGTAACCTCCTGTTGGTGATTTATCATGGAATGTGAACGCAGCAGAAACTGAATGCTACCCCAGATAGTTGTGCAGCGTGAAAACAGTGATGATACAATGATTTTGAAAATCATGCAGTGTGAACTAGGCATTACTATCTGCAGTTGCGAATCATGACCGGGATTTTTTATCACTGGGACTGCTCCATCTTTCAGTATTGAACAATGTGCAAATCCAAAGTCAAACTGGGCCTTTTTTATAAAACATTTGACAACAAACACACTTGCGAAACTCCGTTGCTGCCCCGAAAAACAAACTACATCCACCGTTTATGTAATGCTGGGTTCTCCAGGAAGGTGAACAAGGTTATATCTCTATTACAACCAAAAACACACTTCTTTGGAGACATCCTTCCTGATCGAGTCCTGTGCAGCGCTGCTGAATGATGTGTTGATCACAATCTTTATCTCACTCTGGTCGATGTGAGCGTGGGTGCATTCTTCTGAGAGAAATGCCCATATAAGGAGTTCCACCCCACATTACTTAATGAAGAACCACGATCGAAAAATAAAAAACTTTCAGAAACTTGTAAGAAACCCATAAGTGTGTATTTGGCACAGAAATACTCTTAGACGTCCAAATCGTTTTTGAAACTTTGGCCATGCTTAGCATGAGAATCCAACTCTTTAACATTGTACATAACTCTGAATGCATGAAACAGCATTGTACCTCCCCTTAATAACAACCTTACTAACTATTAATAAGCAGCAGATAAGGGTATACTGAGGCAAAAGTCATAGTTAATAGTTATTTACTAGTGAAAATTGGAACAGTAAGGAAAATGGAAAATTTTGTGTGAATTAAAATAATAAAAATCAAATATTACCTATAAATCTTTTGCATTATAAAATATTGCTTCTTGCGGCGATGGATTCAGTTTAAAAATGTAAAAGTATATTAAGTATAATTTAGAGCATATATTTTAAACTGTATAGCCAGTCAAATGTTTTTTTTTCATATTTGTAAAACAAATAGTATTAGACCAAAACTTTGCCATGATGTTTGCAGTTTTTTTAATCAACTATACATATATCAATCATATTTAAATTATATATATATAAAAAAATCGTCCATTATGATGATGATTGTTTTTGTTAAATTATACAAACTATAATTAACATCAATGTAATAATGTGCATAATGCATTAAATAAATATAATAAACAAGGACTCTTTATTTATTTATACTCATATTTATTAAATACATAAATAAATAACTAAATGTTGCTATCATGATACTGGTTTTCTCATCCGCTAGATTAAAAATGCCTCAATTTCTATAAAGTTCCTAAATATTCACATATTTAAATGTACTATTTATTACATTTAGTAATTATTTATGTTTCGTATTTGAACGGTTAACTGAATTACTGTTCAATTTGAAGCATGTTACAAGTTGAAACTGAAATGCACAGTGAATAAATACTACTTCTATTTAGAAATTTAAAAGCCGTTTATCAGATCAATAAAAGTGATATTATGTAACTAAATATTACTTTACAAAGCGTTTGTGACCTGCTTCAGTATGTCTTGTCTTTAAAAGAAATGATGGAGCCAAATTAATTAATGACTTAGCGATGACTAGCTACACAATCCCATGCGTGAACTTGACGCCTCAATTTAAACAAGACCTTATGGACGGCTGGTCCAGCCTTACCAGGGGCAAGTGACAAGCAGGTCTAATTAGAAATCGACTAGCAGCCAAGAGGAATTCTGCTAATGAATCAAGCCTGGTGAAGCAGGGCATCTTGCCCGGCCCATGAGAGGGTGTTGGATTGAATTGACTGAATTGACATTTCATGGCTTCATACTTACTGCACTCAGGCATCATGCACTTCTCTGCCTCCACCAGCTGCGCTCGACAGGCCGAGCCATCTGAGGCCTCCATCTTCATCATGCGCTCTCTCCTCCTCATCCCCACTCCACAGCTCACGCTGCAGGGCTCCCACTCAGCCCACTCGGTCACCACACAGCTACTGGGTGCTGAAACACAGGTAAACGTGTAGATTTTAGGATAGTTATTTGACTGAAACTTGAACACAACATATACAGTATATAACTCACAACAGTCCTCGTTGACCACACACTTCTCGGTCTCCTCGGTTGGCAGCGTGCAGCTGGAGCCGTCCTCTGGGAACTGCTTGACGTATCTCTCTCTGGACCTCATGCCCATTCCACAGGAGGCGCTGCACGGAGACCAGCTGATCCACTCCGACATCATACACGTGGACGCCTCTAGGGAACAGAACAGACATATGCTAATGAGGTACTGTGCGTCACAAATCTGTCCTAAAAGTTTACTTTGAGATCTGGTGATGAGTGAATGGATATATTTGGCTACAGTCATATTTATCATAAAAAAATTGAACTAAAGATTCATGCTTAAATTCTTGAAATTAGTTTAGTGGACAAAGAAAATAGTGTCTATGTAAGATTATAGATTGTATTAATCGTCTGGCCAATCAATCGGTCGACCTCTAGGGTTTATTATAAATATTAATATGTCTCTTTTGCTAATCCATTCATTGCAAACAGCCTCACGTGACGAATTACTTTTTTCTAATAAAGAAAACAGGAGTAAGATATTCCTTCTTCGCCATATACGTACAGCAATCCAATGCAGTGACCCATCCCCATAATCCTCGTTCTTTATGTATGACAGACTGTAAGATACAATCCTCCTCTATCGTTTTTCAATGCTGCCGTTCTCTACAGTTCATCTTTCATATCTTCCACCTTTCTCCCCTTATAAAGTGCTGACAGATGTGATCAAATTGACCGATCCAGCCATGCGTTATCTCACCTCAGCCGTTCCAATTATCTCTAAGGCAGAGCTTGTAAATAGATTTGTTATCAGACGGGATGGATGAACTTGGGGCGACTCTCCATAGATCTGTCTCCAGTGCACAACTGCAGACCCCACTTGGGACCAGCAGCGAGCACTACCTAATAAAGCAGAACTAAGTGAATTATTAATAAGAGCTGTAAATAAACGTGGCCCTGATGGGGCCCCCAGAGGCCCCACTGTCGGCCTGTCAATGGGATGGTGGATTATCAATCAATGCAGGCCCTTAACGGCCCATTAATTAAAAATAATAGAGCGTCTACATGAAGCAATGCAGGTTTTATTAATCAATAGTCAGTGCTGCCGCCTTCAACATCTTTAAAACCCTCACGTCAGAGCTGACAGAATGAAGACGTGATGTGGAAAAACAGACGGTTCAGAGGATGGAAAGGTACAGATGAGGCAGACGGATGGGTTGATGAAGATACACTGACAGACAGAAAAAAAGAGAGACAGTCATCAGTCGCCAGGTGGAGAGAAAGACAGATAGACAGAGAGAAAATGTCACAGACGCTGTATGATCTGGTCTAAGAATCTTATTGCACATATTTTTGCTTATTGATATTGAGATTGGAACTGCAACATCTCACATATTTGTTGCTTTGGTATCAAGGTTGAAAGATTAAAAGAACAGGACAAATTCAAATTCTAATGCATTTTGTCTCCTACTGAAATTATTATATTTCACACATCAAAAGTGCTGCTAATATAAAAAGTTACTCTTTAGGGTTATTAATACTTGAATAAAATTCAAACCCAAAATGAATGGGCTAAAAATCAATCCAGTTTTCTTTGCATTCACATTGTACTTCAAAATGGAAATTTTTATTCTATTGTTTTTTTTTTCACATTGTATTATTTCTGCATATTACTGTAACATTGGCGCTACTGCTACCATTAATAGTTAATAGTTAAACTAGAAAATGAAATCAATTAATATTCTAAAATATTAAACAAATCAATATGATATTTTATACTAAACTATTTAATATTTATGATATTTAAAAACAATTATTTAAATAAAAAATAGTTTATATAAGTACATCGTATTGTACCAAACACATTTGAATATTCCAAATATTTAGAACATATTGGAAGATATTTTAATATAGTGTATTATGTTTTATGCAGCATTTCAAATACTATTGCTAAAAACGTTTTTTTGAATATTTTAAAATAATCTAAAATTCTAAGATTTTATACAATAGTACATCATAAAACAAACACATTGGGATTTTTTAAATATATATTTAAAACTTTTTTTGTATAATCTGAAATTAAATGATTTTATAATACAATACTTTATACAATATTATTTCACATACTATCAAAAAATAATATTTAGAGTATTTTCAAATATTGTAAAATTACAATATTTTTATTCAATAGTACAGTATGCTGAAAACATTGGAATAACTTGAAAATGTAGAGCCTTTTAGAATATTTGTATACCATAAAATATCACTCTACCCACAGTGGTTATTTAAACATTTAAATGCTGCCTTTATTTTGACGAAAAAATGAAAAAGACCTGTTTCTGCCACACTGGTGAAGAATGTCTATTTAGAACCCTCAGCACATGGGGACTATATTTGCTTCATTAAATTACAGCTTTTTGTGGTCACAGAAGGCCATACAGCAATCGTGATTTGAATTTGATTGTGCAGCCCTTACAGGTGTGTCGATATACAGATTTAAGAAAAAGGCAACCAACCCACACAAAAGAGAAAACATTATTTGCACTTTTACTTATCAAGATTTTACACTTCGACCCAAACGGCCAACCTACCGAAGTGCAAATGTCATATTGATTATTTTAAACGATAAACCACAATATATAGTTTATGGTTATTGTTTATAGCGCCTACCTCTCCAATGAGGGAATCAATACCCTGATCTGCTCGAGCATATTGCAGGCATAAAACTCTACAGCAGCAGTTTGAGGTCGGCTAAGGTTTTCGTAACCTTGAAAACAGAGACTTTGCATTTCTCTACATTACTCGCACTAACAAGGCTATCAATTAATTACCTGCTCCACTCAGCACTTCATGCATGCTTTTCTGCACAACATTTTTATTCCTTCTTCCTCCATTTTCCCCCCTTATTCTATGCACCTTCCTTCCTGACACGCTCTTAGATAGTGATCCCTAAATCCGTCAGCCTCAAAGGTTTTTTATGCGCTGGAGAGCTGGAGACCAGCGTTATCTAGCTCACCCTCCTCGCTGCAGCCCGGCCCCATGCAGGGCTCAAAGTCTTGGGTATGCAGGCAGGGCACGTTGGGGTCCAGCTGTGCTTTTAGCATCCTCTGCCTCATCCGTCGACCCTTATCGCAGGTGGAGGAGCTACAGGCTGACCATGGAGACCAATTTGAGTAGATGCACGTCTCTGGAGTGTTGTCGGCTGTGGAAATGTGAGTGGATTGACTCATTAGAGGACACTGTACGAAAAGCAGTAGCATTTATAAAGCTTTCCTAAAAGGAACAGTACACCGAAAAATAAAAAATATGCTGGAAATATACTCGTACATTCAAGATTTAGATAAAAACATCCATGACTCCAGTCCAGCAGTTAATGTATTTGAAGTAAAAGACTGCATGTTTGTAAGAAATAAATCCATTATTAAGACATTTCACCCCAAAAATGAAAATTACCCAATGATTCACTCAAGCCATCGAAGGTGTTTATTACTTTCTTCTTCCAGAGAAAAACAACTGGAATTAATTATATATATAAATGTCCTGGGTCTTCAAAACTTTATAATGGCAGTGAATGAGATTTTGAAGTCCAATAAAGTATGTCCATCCATTATAAAAAGTGTTGCACATGGCTCCGGGCTGTCAAAAGCAAAGTGATGTGTTTTTGTATAAAAAACAAAAAAAACATCCATATTTAAAACTTAAAAAAACTTTAACGCCGTTCTCTCATGAACACGAGTACAACAGTTAGAATAAGCTAGAGATTATGGTTTATAAAGCTTTAAATAAGGATATTGTTTGTAATAAAAATGCATCAATTTGCATCAGAAGGCCTTTATTAACCCTCCAGGGATGTGTGGATAACTTTTTATGATGGATGGGTGCACTTTTTTTGGGCTTCAAAATCTCAACACCCATTCACTGCCATTATAAAGCTTGGAAGAGACAGGACATTTATATATATATATATATATATAATTCTGGTTGTATTTGTCTGAATGAAGAAAGTCACATACACCTATAATCTAAGATTTCATCAAAAATATCTTTATTTGTGTTCAGTAGATGAATGAAGGTGTTACGGGTTTGGAACAACATGAGGGTTTGTAATTAATGACAGAATTTTAACTTTTTGGGTGAACTATCCCTTAACGTTTATACAATTGCTTTTAGATAAAATACTACATTGCTTCATCCACTGAAAAAGCCCATTCCATGTCCTCACATTAAAATCCACCAACATATTTATTAGAATAGTTTTGGAATGTTTTCCCTTTTAAACGGTGCTTGATCTGAGCATATTTCACTCCTGATTCAGATGAGATTACCTTTTCACTGGAAAAATCTATATGGATAGAGGAGTTGTTTTAGTCTAAAACAACATCTTAATAACAAATTTACCACAAAAATGCAGCTATTTACTTGACAATAGATTAAAGGTACAATGTGTAAGATATTTGCAGTAAAATATCCAAAAACCATTAGGCTAATGTTATATATTTTGTCCAGCTGATAACTAACAATATTTCTAATGTTTTCAACTACTTGTAAATCATGAGAAAATTCCCCATTCTAAACAGTGACACGAGGCAGGGCACTTGTCAATGACGTTAGTAACCATTGTTACCGCCTTTACTGACGTAGAAACCACATGAAAACAGTGTCGTGGACAAATGCGGAAGTAGTGTCTAGTGTCCAGCAAACCACTAGCTTGCTTCAAGCAGTTCCTTATTTACTTCTTTTTGCACATTTTATGGTGGATTGTGTTACTTATTTATGGAACATAATTAATGTTTACATTCTGCCACTGGTTCTGTCGACAAGGACAGAAACTGTAAATGTAAGTCTACGGGCCAACCACACAAGAACTCGTCTGATCCATAGTCTGATCGAGTCTTTGCATTACTTTGTATGTAATCTACTTGTGCAAATCATTGAACTCGCATTTGCTATGTATGCCCAATTACTGTGTAAGAAGACAACAAATCCCATCATTCCACGCTCCTTCTTAGCATCATCAAACCACGCGATTGTTATTGTTTTGGTAGTGTGCCCTCTAGTGGCAGGTACTACAACCTGTACCTTTAACAGATGGACTGGAGTCATGTTGTGGTTTATTGTGATGTTTTTATCAGCCGTTTGGACTCATTATGACGGCACCCATTCACTACAGAGGATCCAATGGTGAACAACTGATGTAATGTTAAATTTTTCCAAATCTATTCTGAAGTAACAAGCTCATCTACAACTTGTCCTGAGGGTCAGTACACATATTTAGCAAATTTCCATTTTAAAAATTGACTTTTTCTTTAAGGATTTTTATCTTTCTGTCTGCTATATTTCTGTCTCTTTTTTTTATTCCTCTTTGTGGCTCGGTGCTTCTATCAAAACATTTTCTGCCCAGCCTGACAGCAACACTGGTTGAGCTCAGAGCTGGACTAATAGCTGCTAGCAGCATAGAAATGAGACTCTTTAGCTTTAAAAGCAGCAAAGCTCTTGTTCATTCCAGTCTCCATCTTTCCACTCCTGAAACTCACAAGAAACTGGAGGGAAACCACAGGTAATTATCTGGCAGAGTGCATTAGCCAACAAACATAATTGAAGTGCACCATGGTATAGCATATTGTTCTTCTTCATCTTCCTGTTGTTTGACTTAACCGTGACAGAAGGGACATTGGGAGGTTTACTCCAAGATACCTGCAGGCCGCCTTGTTCATTAAACTGTCCGGTGGCTATGTTTTTAAATGAGGTGCTACAAATTGGATAAGATAGCGTAGCCATACACACCTTCCTCCTTCTCCTCCTGAGCAATATCAGCGACGATATCGTCTATGGTGTCGGGCACGGTATTGCACTGCTCTCCCTGCAGATTGGAAGAACATGGATCAACATCACAGCGCCTGATAAGATCCACCATTTGCCATCTGATCACTATCATGCTAAGCCCCGTGCAAAAAAAAAGATTCTCTAAGGGCAGATGATTGTAAACTAGCTGGCTCAAGGCAATCCCATGCTTTACCCCACTCAAAAGCCTAGAGATGAGATTCTTCCCAGCTGTGAGACAGAGATGAAACATCTGGTGTGGAATATTAAGAGTTCTGGTTCATGTCGATAAGTTCCGGAATGGATTATTTTAGAACAGAATCCTCCAAACACTGTCATTTGAAGGATTACAGATGTGTTATGAGCGTTGCTGAGTGTTTGTGTCTCACGACTGCTTGCTTTGACATATTTTTTATAAGCAACTGCTTTAGTTTGTTTAGCAAATTGACTTTTATGACTCAGCAAATCAGGGTCAGCAGCTATTTTAAACAACACAGCTGTTTATACTGAATACTAAATATATTTATAAACATTAAAAACTGTTCCACTTTGATAGAGAACAGAAAAAAAAAAATCATAAATTGTTACGGGCAAGATTACATTTGGTATTCAATTATAAGTGTTAAAGATGATAGATTTGATAATTGTAAAAAGGTGTAAACAGATATAAATACTATAATTATAAATAACTAAAAGAAAAAAAACAACACCTTTCTTGCGATTCTCTCCACTACCACTCGGGCGAGGGGTGGGATGGGGCCACCAGAAGGGTCGTAAAAGGGGCTCTGTGGGTGATCCAAACTGGTGAGGGGTCGAATCCGCTCCTGGGGATTGCTGGGTTTATTGGGAGACTTGGATGTACATAAGAAACAGAGGATTACAGGAGAAAGAGAGAGAGAGAGAGAGAGAGAGAGAGAGGAGGGAGGGTAATAGAAAAACAGAAGTAGAGTATGTGACTTTTGGATGCCATCTGCCAGGGCCTCCCACCTTTCATTTCCATATACATCATTCATTGACTGCATAATATTTCCTTTATGAGTGATTTATGGCCTTGTTTCCTGCCCCAGCACTTTGAGTCACCTGACAGTTACTTGCGTTCCGCTTCCAAGCCTTCAGAGCAACGCTGCAAAACAAAGACCAGCTGCTGCTCCAACTGCTTCAAGAGTTCAACTTCTGAAGCTGACTTATTTCTTTCAAGAAACAACTCAGGACTGTCTCATACCAGCAGGGGGCAGCGTGTGGTTCCACTTAGTATCCGGGAAATGCAAAGACTTAATACTGTTTGCTCTGAACAGCTCTTGAGTAAATATGAAGATGTTATTGACACTAGAAGCAACATAGACACCTTGAGAAAACTGGCTTATTTGCACTCTTTTTTTCCTCTATGTATTTATTTAGTTCAGCTTTGGAATTTGTACATTCAGAAGCAATTTTAAATTTGCTTAAAATGCTTAAAACTTCAGACAATATGGAAGCACTATGAATTGAAAGTAGTTTTCACTTTGTTTATAAAACAATTTCATTTTCACATCAAACCTTCAGGGCATAACAAAATATTATTCCATTACCTTGTAATTATTGCTGTCAAAGTTAATAGGCCTAAATGCAATTAAAGCTTTTATTTAATTTGACATCATAACTTTCATTCTGTTCTGAGTGGTTTATAAAAAACTGATCAGAACTAATCAGAGGGCATACAAACATGTCTTCATCAGAGCTCCTATTTAAAGATAAATAATAAAGACACCCATAATGAGAATTTATTCATAAATCAAACATGTATCTTTGTTTAATTGTATAGTAATTTAATCAATAAAGCTCAACAAGTGAAATATCACCTACAAGATACACAATTAAACATACAAGTTCATAAAGTGTTGATCATTATTATAATTATTTTTATTATACATTTTTTTAAATAATATTTTACCACATAACTGTTTTTTAACAACAACAACCATTTTATTACTACTATTTATTACTATTACTATTGAATGGCTTAATATTGAATATTATTATTGTTGTTGTTTTAATACGTTTTAGATATTTTATTTTTAATTATTGACTTAACAACATTTTTAATAATACTTAATAAAAACAATAACAACAACAACAACAGTTTTTACAGTTATTTTACAGTTAACAACAGTTATTATTGTTGTTATTAAATGGTTGAATATGGAATATGATTATTTTTATTAACGTTGATGTATTGTAGGTCGTTTATAATATTTGTATCTATTTATATTTTTTATTTTTTAAAACAACAACAATAATAATAATTGTAGAAGTAATAATAATAAATAATGAATGGCTGAATATTGATTATTATTTTTTATTTCATTATTTAATTATCGTAATTTGCATGAATTTTTTTTGTTTTTTTTGTGCAAGTAAGGCAGGAGTGCAGTTGCATACATTAATGTTCTGAGTGTAAATTGAATTTAATTTGAATAATCTGCACAACTGAAATCTATTACTGAGTTTTCTTAGAACTAAATGCATTAACATGTTAACCGCCAAAAAATATGATGTTAAACGCATTAAATATTTACAAACATAATTTAATGATTATAACAAAAATTCAGTATAAATAAGAGAAACCAAGCAACTGACTTGATGTCTTGTGAAACTGTTTACAGCTGGTACAAGACAAGATCTTAGATTAACATACAGTAGAAGAGAAAGGTTCTGAAAAGCTAGCTTCAGTGTATGCTCAATAATGACCCATGTTGCCTCATATCTGGACTCCATCCTGGAATCTCTCACAGTATGTTCTGATGTAACAAAATCATCAGTCTGTGAAAGCTGACCTCATAAGTGACCCCTCTGTCAGTACCGGCGTCCCACGGCACCAGATCCTTCACCAGTCTCTGGACCCAGCCGCAATCCCTGGTGCACAGGTCCTCCCCAGACAATCCCACGTTCCAGTCGGGACTGGGGCCCAGCATAGTCAAGAACGACATGAGATGACGGGCTCGATCCACCGAGAACTCTGCGGAGGGGGCGGAACGCCTGAGAGCAGACAAGGGAAGAGGAGAAGTCATCCGAAAATAAAGTTGTTTCAGAGAAAGGTCTGTACACAAACATAATGCCACTTACAAGACGCCTGTGTCCTGTATTATGCGCTAAGGCATAATTTGTAAGAATCCATGCAGATGGTAATTAATCAAACTAATTGCCCTGATAACAAACCATCACCAAAGCAACTGTTGCCATTTGAGCTGAGCAGGCTGCATGTTTGAAGATGCTCCTTGGATCTATTGATTAACACATATTAAATATTCATCATAAAACCAGCACCTTATGACTCGCACAGCCCACACTTGAGAGCAGAAGAAAGAAGAAGAGAGAGAGAGCCATGCACTCCAGGCAGATGAGAATTAAACTCAAGTTTTGCAAATGTGGGAAACAGTAAATAATTATAGTTAAATCATGTATTATAAAATAAAAATTGGTTATAAATAGCATTGTATGCAGTCAAGAAGATAAACAAAAGGATCTATACAAGCTACTTTGCTAGCCTAATTTTATGCTAGACAAAAATACTGGATCTTATACGTTTCACAACACAAAAAGGCAATTTGTTACTCTAATGCTTTAAAGAAAAAAGTTATAGGATAGCACAGCGTGCCCTATTGGCGGAAAGCGCCTCGTATGTTTGACTTATGGTTGGAAATAATTAGTGTCTGCTATTGCCAGTCCCTCTTCATGGGGTAAATTGGTTGTGGTAATTGACAGTCTGATGTTAAAATAGGTCAAGAGAATGTCCTGATGTATTGGAGCTGGAGGGAGGCCATTAACCTCAATCGCGAAAGCACCGCAGGGGAAATGCTACTCTCATCAAAAAAGCGGAAGCCTTCGCTAAACAAAACCACATCAAATATTAACCGCCTCGTTAGTGAGCGGGAAAGAAACATCTACATACCCAGCAGGTGCTAAAGAGCTTTTTATGAAGCAGGTCTTAGTGTTGAAAAATACTCATCCAAGAAGCAAGATCGTAGTTAACCCCTCCCGCCCACCCCCTCTCTTTTTTGAGGCTGCATTTATTTGATCAAAAATGAAGTAAACCATAATATTTTTAAATATTATTGTAATTTAAAATAACCATTTTCTCACACTTTTTGGGGGCTGTTGTCTAAATGCAAAAGCGATAGAAACTTACACGTTAAGAGGCTGCCAGGCGGGCCACTGGGCTTTGGTTTTGATAACTGTCATAACATCATCACCCTGAGAGAGAGAGAGATGGAGAGAAACAGACAGAAAAAGAGAATGTGCATTTTTATTGCATCCTATATATAGAACATCAAGAGCGCTGAAACAAAACAGCAAGGATTTTGTGTTCTACTTTCTTCAATTTGTCTATCTTTCCAGCACTACAAAACTAAAAGTTTCTATTCCATGCTTTATTTTTCTCCCTAAGCCTCTGACACTTATATTCATGACAAGACTTCACTTCAGGTTGTGTGCTTAAGATTTCTGCTATTGTTCGGTGCATTGATCCATTTGTTTCTTGTGATACTTGGACCCAAGGGAAAAGACACCAGGCTTCAACAATACTTTATTGAGAACCACAAGAAGCAGCTACAATAAAACCACATTAGTAAGGAACAGGCACAAAGAAAGTAAGAGAGCGTGATTGAGACAAAAGCAACAGACAGAGATCGACAGGCACCGAAAGAGTAAGAAAGGCAATCCCTGTACATATTCATCAGGGGATGCTGGGAGCTTGTGTGGCTGTGATTGCGAGAATAAAAGCTCAAAGATGTGTCTGAGGATCTGTTCCAACATTCAGACAGGATCCTGAAGGTTTCCGTTACCGCTGACAGTTTCAGGTTTATACTGAAGCATACTGCACTGCACACTGGGACAGCGTATAGTTTCAATTTAAACAGAGGCCTTAAAAATAGAATTGAATTACAGTAAGTTTTCCTTTTTGTCCCAAAGTGACCAGTACATTCACAGGCAGCTTTTTTTTTTTTTGAGAGAGAGAAAAGATTTGTTTGTTGCCTTAGACTATGAGAGATTATCCAAATAATGCACCCTTATGTTGTATTCTTGCTCTTAGCAGATGATATGAAATAAATATTTTCATCATTTTATTGATAGTGAATATAGGGTGCTATCAGGAAATGATGAGCAGAAGGGCAGGAAAAATAAAATAGGGGCACAACACAGTTCATTTAAAATTTAAATGTATGCATTTAGCAGACGCTTTTCTCCAATGCGACATACACAGCATGATTTATCATATGTTATCTTCTGGATTCAAACCCATATCACCCACACGAGCACCAAAGCTCAATGTGTTTGAAATACTAAAGCTGACTAAAAATGTCTGCGATTTGAAGACATTTGGCGCTGTTGTGTTACAGGTGTCCTGAGTTCCAATCCTGACTCCCAGACCTTTCTCTTTCCTGCTTTGCTTCCTGTCAGTTCTGCTCTGACCTACTGTAATTATAAATAAAAAAATATTTTATTAAAATTATAAAAACATTTTTTTTTTTTAAATGTCAGATTGCTATTGTTAACTTATATTAAATACAAAAAATAAACTTAAAAATAAACAAATAAAGATGAGAAATGCTGCCTTCGCAACTAACTTGAGTCAATTAGGTTGCAGTACTATATTATTAAAAAAAGCTAAATAGAAATAATAATAAAAATGATAAACATGTAAATTACAAAAATACTAAAACTTAAACTAAGATTAAAATAACAACTGACAAAAATAGAATGAAAAAAAATATATAAATAAAACTAAAAGTAATTAAATAATGCAAAATAAACATTACCTTGTGCAGGATGATTTTGTGTACTTATAGAGAATGCATGCATATATATATATATATATATATATATATATATATATATATATATATATATATATATATATATAATGAACACAGGCCTATATCAATAATAAAGAGTACAAATATTTTACTATGTTTTTCCTATAAAATTATCCTTAACTTCCTTTGACAATCTGACATAAGAGCTTTGTGAGGACATTTGTAATGACAGGCCATTTTGCATCAAAGACAGTTCAGCATATAGATTCAGGTTTGGTCAGGGGTGTCAAAAAGGCACTAGAGAGCCCTGACTTAACCTCAATCCACAGGGAGCAAGTGGCCCAAATGATTATCATTACACATGCATACTAAAACTCTTCCATCAGATCAATGAAAGTGAGACAACTGAAAAATGTAGATGCTGATGGCACATGCTCTTTGATGCAGAGCAGAGTGAGGAAAGCACACTCACATCAAACAGATGTACAAAGTGAGTTTGTACATTCCTAATGGCCTGCACGATTTGCATTAATGCAAAGACAGCCCATATAAAACACCATAAAAATCAATATATACTTGCTTACTCAATGCTTGCTGAGTTTGGAAGTTTAAAAACTTCCATCAGTTTAGGTCAAGTCCACTAAAAGTAAATTCGCTGTTACTGCATTCATCCTCAGAAATAGCACACAAAGGCCACTCGGGTCAACAAAGACATATTGTTGTGCATTCAACTCCTATATTTATCGACACACTAACTGGTTCAACAATAGACCCACTTTGCAACAGAAATTCAATAACAGCTGCGACCAAACAAAGAACTGTAGAAGAAGTAAGACTGTGCTAAGACTCGGTTCTGCTGTTGTTGGCATTTTCGTGAGAAATACACAGCTGCCTTGGAGTAATCAAGCAATTAATCTGCTAATTGGCCAAATTGATGAATACGTTTCGAAGAGGCAGATGGTGCCGCACATGCTTGAGGATATTAATTTACGGTCCACCACTCTGGAAGTTGGGTCCTCACATACGAACCAGAAAGAAATATACTGCCTGAAATGGGCCAAATGGACTTCACTCCTGCTTATTCGGAGGATTTATCAAGTGTACTTAGGTTGACAACACAGGAGCGAAATCTCAAAGTAAATCACCAAACCGCTGAACCAAGAAATAAACCGGTCCAGTGCTCTGAACATGAACATTGATTGTGGTGCAAAATAATAATAATACATCAGTGCCAAACCGTGGGCCAGAAACCAAGTTCTTCTGAAGCTTTCTGACCTCCTTGAGGGTTTTTAGGGAGGGATGTACCCGAGAAGCTTCAAGAAAACAGAAAGACATTTCGTTCATGGCTGACTGATGATTTTTTTCCTTCGAGAGAGTCTGCAGCTCCCTGAAGGATCCTGTCTCTAGTTCAGCTTTTAACACCTTGAGGCAAGTTCACTTTTGGTTTTGGTGCTTTGGTCGCAAACTTATTCTCAATTCTTTGGGCCGCTCGCTTGCATTTCACATACAGGTCACACGTAGTGTATTTTGTGGATGCAGATATGCAGTGTATTGTGGTATGAATGCTAATGACAGTATTTATTTACAGTATGAAAAGTGACAGGTCATCCAAAATATGGTCGTTTCCTCATCCTCATGCCCTTCCAAACCTCTATGACCTCTTTTGTGAAACATAAGAAGTAGATATTTTGTAAAACTGTTGTCCATACAGTGAAATTGAATGGTGTTCAAAACAACACTTGGGACAATTTTCAAAATATCTTTTGACTGATTTAGAAGAAATTCAGTAATACAGGTTTGGCCCAACAAAAGAGTGAGAGCAAAAATTTCAAGATTTGGAGGTGGGGTGGGGGTTATTAAATTGAGGCAAGAAAATGGTAAAATTTTAAGATTTTGGGCTAATTTGCTTCCATAACCTAATCCATTCTTTTAAGACTAGTTGAAAGAAAATATCCAAAATACACATTTAGGTGTTCGTTTTATTATGCTTTTTCCATTTGCGTCTTTAGATTTCAATTACAACACGTTTCTTTAAAACCAAACTACAGACCAAACTTTCCAGTTTTAATTTAACTGTATTCTGAATATTGTTTTTTACAAAAGAGTTTGTTCACATCTTGTCTAAATTTGTGATAAAATATGTGATTTATGGAGTGATAAAACACAGATATCCAAAATGACCTCTCTAAAAACTCTGTTTAAATATGCAAATATGCACAGATTTGCATATCTGTCCAGAACAGAAGTCTGAGAATTGTATAAAACCAGGTTCTAACTTCTTTTCATATTAATTTTGCTGAAATTTTTATACATTTAAACAATTTAGACAAATATGTATACAGTTCTCAGATTTCTATTCTGTACTTGCATGCAAATTAGTGCAAATTCGCATATTTAAACAACATTTAAAAAACTGGTAATTCAAAACAATTGGCTTAATGTACAGTATAAAGTATGTAAATTGGTGTACAAACTATTTTCACTCAGAAATTGCTAGTAAATAAACTTAAAACTGCATGCAACATTGAAATAAACATAACACTTTGAAAAAAAAAAACAATAGTCCTCTCTTGTAAAACATAGTCCAGTAATCTTTGTTTTATTTATAGTGTTTAAAAATTTCTCACAGTATATGGTAACATCGATTCATTGAAAACTTTTACTCTATTCCCCTTTAGTTCTTGCCTTCTATTTCTCAGGACGTTATTCAAGAATGACAACTGTTGACTTTCACTTGCACTCAGTGAATATGCTTTTGGGCCATCCTTGCTGTGCAGCAAATGAGAACTGTGTCACTCCGGGTCCCTGGCTGCTGTTTCTGAAAACGGGTTTTACACTTCACAGACCGTCGCCCCAAACTGACCCCGACCAAATTGCTGGAGGGATGGAGTGAGACAGAAGAGGAGAGGAACAAAGGATGAGAGGTAGAGGAGTGTGACTGCTGAGAAGCCAGAGGGTCTCAGAGGGTTCTTGGAGAAATGCCTCGGGGAAGGTCATATACATCTTTCCGTTTCTGCAGGCTTCAAAAGAGACTCACATAAGCACATGGGCTGAGGGACTGGGCATGCAGCTCACATATTACCAACGGCTGCTGCTGGATGACCGTCAGTGGAGAAAGATGCTTTTTGCCCCATAATGATGAAGTTATGGCACTTGGGTCAATGATAAATAAGATAAAGAAAGATACAGAAAAGGCAAATGTAGTCTAAAACTAAAGTTCTTAGAAATGGGCTCTTTACATTCATGTTAGTTTCACATGCAGTGGAAAACCATTTCAATAAAAGTTTACATTTAATGTATTTAAAAATGTCATGGTGTAACTATATACAGTACATGATATTTTATGTTCAGTATTTTTTGGAATTTGACAATAATAAATAAAAATGCCAATCTCATTAAGGTTTGCATTGTATTGCCCTCCATTCTCTAATGAGGCTTTTTTTCATTATAGTATCAGGAATCTGTATCTGAGTTTATGCCCCCTAAAAACTTAACTTTAATTTTAAATTCTGAAATATAAATCATGTTCATTATGTTAGATGTGTATTCAAGTCTTGTTTCACCCTAAAATTTAGACTTTATGCTCCTTAAAAAAAAAAAAATTGTTTTAATTCAGAAATGAAAATCATTCATCATTGAAGATTTGTATTCAAGTTATTTTATGTATGAATTGCATCGTATTATCTTATTGACTTTCATTTTGATATTTTCAGGAGTTATAATTTTAATTCATAAATTATAATCCTGTTCATTATAATCATGTGTATTCAAATAATTTTATGTATGAAACAGATTTTTATTAATTTGACTTTATGCCTCCTAAATATCAAAAATTTTATTTAAATCAATTAAAATTATATTCATCATGAAAAATGTGTATTCAATCCATTTTAAGCATGAATTGCACTTTTTATGTATTTTTTTAAATCAACCTACCAGCAGGGGACTAACTGAATCATGCTAACCAGCCAAACCTTGACCTCTTCTCTACCACACACACACACACACACACACACAGATAAGAGTAGATAGAGAGTGACAAAGAAAAATATTGAGTTTTCTGGAAGTGCCACTCATTTGGCAAACAGCAATTACCAGCCATCCAGAGCCCGGAAAGCGTGTCCTGAAGTTCTCCTCTGAATCACTTTTTCCAATCTACACCGCTTCTTTCAGAGTCATTGCTACTTATCACCCAATAACCCAGAATAATCCTTCAACAGTCCCAGTACATTACTGGCCCTTTTGTGTTGCCTTTTAGTTCTGAATCATTGGTAATCTTGACCTTGTCTGGACAATTGTGGCCTGTGCTGCCTATGACTGCGATTCCCGCAGGACGTGTCCATCAGCTGCTAGCTGCGGTGGAAGTAATTGAGTTATGCTCAGAGAGGTGTCAGTCAGAGCTAACAACTCAGAATCACACTTCCGAGGCTTTTGCACACTTTATTTTCACATCATCTAAAATCTGTTTTCAGCCTTAGAGATTTTTGGTAAAGTGTGGGTTTGTTAAAAAACAAATATACAATGCAAATTATTTGAAAATAATTGTCCAATCACGCTTAAAAGCAAACGCGATCATTTAAAGTACCCCTATTATGTCATTTCTAACATTGCTTTTCATGCAGTGTGTAATGTAGCTGTATGTGAATGCAAATTATCTGCAAAATTGCAAAGCCAAAAGAGCAAGATAAAGTTATTTTCTCCCAAAACAAAGAATCGTCTCCGAACAGCGTTAATGAGTCATTAGTAATTTAAATCCCACTTTCGTGATGGCTACATGTCTTGGGATAACACACTTGCATAATGCGCAGCTATGTTCTACATTGGCCGGCAGCGAACAACTTGACCCACCCTCAAACGCGTAATTTTACTGATGACTGATTTTCTAATCTCTGGCAGTTCATGGTGGGATTTACAAAATGCTTGTGCTCGAAAGACGGCTCAATACCCAGTTTATTGGGACATACCGGCTCCACTGAATCTCAAACTGTAAGAACGATAAACAATAGCTTTTTATATTTTCTATCGATCATTCAAATATGGAACTACAGCAATGGGTGTGTGCTGTACACAGCAGACCAATCACAACAGACTGGGCCTCTGTCCAATCAGAGTAGAGTAGGCTCACACAAAAGGGGGTTTTAGAGAGAATGAATCTTAGAATTGCTTCGAAATAATCATTTGACAGTCACTGGAAAAATAAGTTGATATTAAATGCATATTTTGAGCAAAAATGAAAGCATTGTTTGCCTTATTGGACCTTATATGCATGTAAACCTATTGAGACTCCCAAAACTATATTAGGAACCTTAAAAATGGCATAATAAGGGCACTTTAACAAAAAAATAATTTTGTAGAAGCATGTGTTCCAGATACTCTGAGCTGCGGAGCTCACACAAGAAATACAGGTTTGAATTTAAGTATTTTTGTTCGAAAGGCTTATTCACACCAAGAAAGATAACTATAAAGATAACAAGCCGATATATTAATCCACATTAAAGGACAATAACATTCTGTTTATTATAAGAGCGTATTGTAGTTATGTCATCAGATGGTTTAAATATTAAATATTTATAATTGGAGTTATTGCCCATAGTGTGAACTGGCATTAACTCTAGTGGCACAGGTATGTAAAAAAGAAAAAAGAAAAACTCCAATAATATTAGCAACGCAATACAATACAACCTCAAACTAATAGACATCCTCCCTCCTATATGGTCAGCCCTTTAACAGTTTTATTTTAGAAACAAAATACTTTAAGTTGAAGTTTTCTACGGGTTCATATATATATATATATATATATATATATATATATATATATATATATATATATATATATATATATATATATATATATATATATGCACTTATTTTCCTACAGTTTGACATTATTAAAATGCATGAATCATTTTTTACTGTCTTTCTGGCACGCATTATTTTTAATTGGCCATGCTCAATAAGAAGTCTCAGTAAATCCCTGTATAGGCTATTGTTCACTAATTCACAATCTTCAGTATGGATCTGCTTAAAGGCGCGTGATTTCACAGTAACGCAAGCAGTCCACCGTTCTTTCAAGTCCATTACACAAAGGCTCACTTAATCAGCAACAGATCTGGAATTGTTTAAAAGCAGAGAAAAAGTTTAATGAGAATGCTATTCTCTTTAACTTTGCCGGTTAATGACTTACGTGACTTTCAAAATGGAGATAAGGAAAAATCGACAGCACACAAGAAACACTGAAAATAAAGACAGAGTCATGATTACTTGGGCACTTTGCAGCATACAGTAATTTCAAACTATCAAACTAAGTTGAATACTGTCCAAAAATCCTCAACTGTCTCACGGTTGACAGAACAAACTCACTTTTCAACATTCCATTTTAATGGAGCCATGTTTCGCTGATGTGAAGTTCTGAGTAAAAACATAACAACAGCGAAAGATAATTTTCATACAGGTGAAGCCACAATTAATAATTCTGACATGAAAGGGATGCCAAGCAACACGCCAACGATTCAGATCAAACGAAGGAAAACAAAGCTTGATCGTCCCTTTTTTTTAATCAGGCTCAAGATTGCAACATCAAAAGAGCTCATAATTTCATCCAGGGTTTGAAGGCCTTTGTTGCGGCGTTTACAGTGGGTGAAGGGTTGACGGTGTTTATGCTAATATTGCTAAAACGCAAGAGGGAACTGCGCTAATAATAACTAACTCTTACTGGATCCCCATCCAGGCTTTAATGTAATCCCGGGAAATGCAAGACAGGAGAAAATGAGATAACATTCAGCCTCTCTCTCTCGCTCTCTTTTTCTCCCTCGCTCTATTTTTCTCACAGTGTATAGGGCTGCCTTATGGATTTTGACAATCGTACTTCTAAAATAAGAAAACAGGACATTTATATAACAAATGTTTTATTATTATTATATATAAATATAGATTTTCAAATTCTCATTTTCTCTATAATAACCTTTCAATCGGGCCGAAGGGTTTTTTCGGTCCAAAGTCTCCATATAAAACTCTCAGTCGTTCATTCTGTCACTCTGATGAAGGAGAGGTGAGGCCGACAGCCGGCAGGCATTGGGAAAATGTCACAACTCACTGGCATTCATAATGTCTATCCCACACAGAAACTGCTTTAACTTTTCTATAACTTTTTTAATGTATCGTTTAAGTTTCAAATGAACTCTTATGAAATAGATTCAGCATTCATTCATTCAGACATTATTTTTGTCTTTATAGAAGTTTTCTATTTTGTTAAATGGAGATTTAAAACATTGTGTGTTTCACCATAGGTTTTTCTGATCTGGTTATTGTTTTATGAGTTATTTAAAGCCCCATTAAAAACATTTTCTACAAATAAAAAGAGAAAATAAATGGAACTTAATAAGATCCTCTACAGTGAATGGGTGCCATCAGAATGAGAATTCAAATTAGTAATAATCCACAAGAAATCAACACTCAGTCCTCAACTAATATCTTGTAAAACAAAAAAATGTGTGTTTGCAAAAAACAAATCCATCATTTAGGTGTTTTAACTTTAAACTAGTGGTGTCAATTGATGAACTAATCACACATTTTTTTCTGAAATTAATCACAATTAATCTCATCAACCATTAAAGTTTTGAAATATACTTTTGCAATATTGCAATAAATTCACATGCAATATTCAAATTAATGTACAAAAAAACATAAAAATTTTATATTTTTAAATATTTGTTATATTGTATATTTTTATTACTGATACCAGTATTGATATATTTGTTCTGATGACGAAACAACTTATCTATATCTCAGATTAAGTACATTTTCTGCCAATTTTAATTTTTTGAGGGCACTAATTAAATAATTTTTTAAAAAATGATCAAAGCTAAAACTTTTGCTCTTTGCCATTTGTAAGATTGTATATGAGATAGAATAAAATCGATCTACCTCTTTTAACTAAACAACAAATTTTCTCATCTAACACAGAAAATCGAATTATCTGAGCTATGCTATCCACAATCACTTTATAGTTATATGCCTGTGTTGTTTTTATATTTCTCCAATGCAATTTCAGGAGAAACATCTAAGGCCAAGTTAATAATTCAATGTCACATAACTGACATTATCACACAACTAAATTAAGTCTCCTAAACTTTGAAAGAGCAACCTCAGACCAATAAAATCATCTTTTGAGTATTCACTGAAAGCTAGCAATCTACCAGATAATTTGTGTCAGAAAGTGCTTCGCTGAGTTTCATTAATCAATGGTTTCAGCCATAAGATCACAGAGATATGACTGTCCACACATAAATTCTCTCTCACTCCTGCAGACAAAGAAAAAAAAAACTAAGAATTAAAGAAGCATTTCATAAAGTTGGCTAAATCATTAGCATAAACCAACAACTACTTCAACCACAGTGTGTCAAAGTTGGTCAGATTGCAAGTCACTTTAAAACACTATAGTAGTAAAACTAATGTTCTCTCTGGAAGCACTGCTTGTCAAAAAGGGGTTTTGGATGAATTAAAAGATCGCAGCATAATTATTTGATATAAAGATAAAGTTTGTCCTTGAAAAATTAAGTTGACATTATGAAAGCATCTTTCATTGCTTTAAAAATGTTCAAATTATTAATAACTAAATTGATTTATATTGATGATGAATTGATAATGCTACATATATAAGGAACACACACGAAACCTGATTAGTAGAATAAACAATAAATAAAAAAAATGTATTTCAGATTCCATTTTTATTCAAATGTCAAGAACCGAAAACAATCTTTTCAGGAGCCTTCGACTTAATTATGATAGTCAGTGATGTTGGTTTACTCTTGTTATGGTTGAAAATAATTTCAACAGATGTGTAATTAAACAAAACAGATGCTGATACAGTATGTTTAGGAGCTGAATAAAGCTTTAATTGGCTCTGAAAAGCCATATCCATTATCATCGATTCTTCCAATTACACCTTATTATTCGAACCCGACATGCCAGCATGCGTCACTTGATTTCCAGCCGCTGTTCCCACACTCATTAGCTCTTGGACTTAAACTCAATCCAATTAGACAAAAAAAAAAAAGGGAATAACTACAGATGTTGCCATATAGCTTAGCAACATGAGAGTTGGTTCCCATTTGTGCATTGTAATGACGAATCTAGATGACGAGAATGATCAGTTGCTAATTGGGCAGCTGCCACCTTAAAATCGATAGACTTTTAAAAGTCACCAATTTCTGGCTGGTACATTTATGCACAGGTCACTGTGTTACATAACATAATTGGTCTGTTAGCCTTTGGAGACATATTCCAGGCTTATGTTATCGTATTGTGGGTTGCAGCAACCTAAAAGTGTGTATTTTGACAGGAGGAGGTATTGTATGAAGTGCAACAAGCTTTATTTGATAAATCCATTATGGCTGAAGTGTATGTCCATTGCTATACCAACACGCTGAAGTACAACCACCAATAAGGAGGTGGAAGAAAATGAGTTGACTTTTCCCTGCCCTGCGTTCTGTAATTAGTTTCCGACCTCCCGCCAGCCCAGGGAATAGACCTATTTGGCAGGGAAATAGACCTGCTGACCTCAGCAGGCTTGAAGACTTCCGACAAAGTTCCTGCGAAGGACTTTTGGCACATCTGCAATATGAGCACACGCTGGAGTTCATGTAATCTTGATTTGGACATGAGTCGTGCAGGACCTGGACAAAGTGATGAATAATAACAAATGCATTTCCAATAAACTCTTCAGGAAATGTTTCCACGCCAAAAACCTCATTTGTTTACGAGCTTCCAAAATAAATCTTGTGACTCAGAGAGATAAATTTGATATCCTCTACTGAGCGCCAAAGTGATCATTAAATTTAATGGTTCACTAAAATGTCCATTAGTCTCTTTAATAACATTGTTCAAAGCTTTAATAATGTGTTATCTTCTTGGAATAATACCAATGTAAAGATGACGTGAACTTTAAAAATCAGGATTGTTTTCCTGGTCCAAATTTATATTTTTGACTTGCAGGAACCTTGAAGAAAAAGAAAAAAAGTGAGACTCAAACTCAAAAAAAGAATGGATCAACTGATTCAAACTATATATTTATTGTTTGAATATATAACCAAATATTAAATAAAGTTCGAACATAATATGTATAATATTATTTATAAATATATATGCATTATATATAATAGTGTGTGCTAGTACAGCATGTACTGTATATATGCATGTGTGTATATAAATATATATACACACATATACAGAGACTATCTGACTATTTGTTTCTTATAAGCATTTATTTTTTCATTTTTGTCTTTTATGTTTAATGTTATACACACACACACACACACACACACATAGCAGTGCTATATGCCTGTATATGGGCAGATCTGTGCTATCACACTGCTATGAGTGTAATATTGCATTTATACAACTGTTCGATGGCATGAGTGAGTAAATGCATAAGAAACGACAATTGAGTGTCTTTAAAAAAGGCTTTTTTGCACAGAACTACTAACTTCCGCCACGGTTTCAAAAATCAAGCTGACAGTTTAACAGCTGAGACCAAGCCTCTGTTACTAACTCCAAACCATCACTTTAGAACAAGTAATGAAGGAACATTGAGTTGCCTTATTGACAATTTATTGTATTACTGTACTAAAAGCAATGTGTTAGGCAGAGTGGAGTATTAATAGAGAGAGAACTGGACTGAGCAAGTGGAGCTCACATCTCAGAAAACATCAGAGTAAATGTTTTAAATAAATGTTATCTCTTCTAAACAAACTGCATATTTAAAGTCTTAAGAACTACTTTCTAGCCTAAAAATAAACTCTTAAAACTACATTCTGTGACACAAAAACAGTATTTATAAAATTATAGTGGATTCGGGCGTCCGCCATGACACTTGCCGTGAGAAATACCGCAAGCGGAGTGATACAAACGGTGAAACGGCTAGAGTTCTGTTATCACTAGAATATCACACTCCTGGAAAAGTCTCTCGGTCAATCAGATTCAACTTACAGAAATAACTGTTGTATAAATTTTTATAAAACTCCCCAATTTTTTACAAGGCAACATCAAACCTTTCAAGTGCAATTACTCAGCATTTAAAACTTTCTTTACTTCCTATTTGAATTCATGCAGTATCCACTTGGGAGGCTCGCTAGAAAAATACAGCTTGCATGTCGAACTCAAGCTAAACGCATTAGCAGCACATTCAGATGTGACACTTTGTAGCTCTATGGCACCCAGGCTCTATACAGATGCAAATAACCTTTCCTCTATGTTGTGCACTACCCAAGCCATCTCTCTGTAATTATCTTGTCTTCTGCACATTACACATCAAAACGCTGCTAATAGAAAGTGACACGTGAGGTAACCGAGTCAAGCAATTAAGATGGAGGATTAATGAAAACCTCAGTGAACCCCTTATGCCCCGCAAAAAAATGTCATTCAGAAGCTGAGAACAAAGAAACCCCAACGGTGGGAGATTTTACTTGAAAGCATTAGGTAAACAAAAGAATGACAGAAAACAAAACTAATGGATCAAATTCCAAGGCACAAATTCAGTTGTTTCTTCATTTTGTTGTCTATGAACAACTAAATGACCAAGACTAAAGAAAAATGATGAGAAAAATGGCTTTAAAGTTCTTGGACTGAATCTAGATGGCTTTATATACGAGTTCTCTGTGAATCAGAGCATACAAGACCATGTTTTGCTTAATTTTGACTAAATTTGTCTGAGTTACATCTTTCCATACATTCAAGCTACCATTTCAAAAAGTTGTTAACGATATGAAAGATACGTAATATCTTTGTACATGCATGAGATTAGATAAAATATTAAATTTAGTTAGATAATTTATCTGGCATAAAAACCTCTGAGTTAGCAAACTAATTTATATAACAGGCGCTAAATACTATACTATGCTTCAAAACAAAAGACATATTGTAAAAATTAATTAGTGAATCGTTTATTCTAATTTGATTTATTCTATTCTATTCTATTTATTTTATTGTTCTTTTTATTTTTTTATTTCTACCAAAACCAAAATGGCCAACCCTAAAACTGGGCTATCAAAAGGTTGTTAAATAAATTGAATTGAATTAGATCACTTAAAAAAAAAATCGAAATGAACACAACAGCATTAAAATTAATGTAATTGTGCATTAACACAACCAGCTAAAGTATAAAAACAAAGTAATTTCTATAACGGAAGCAAAAAAACACCAGCATTTAGCTACATTTTGCTTAAAAAACTTTAAAATGAATCAGTGAATCATTTATTTGATCAGTGAACTATTAATTCAAATGAACTGTTCAAACAAACCAATGCAGTTATTTGTCAAGCTACTTTTTCTAACAAGAAGCTGTGAACTGTAGCATGTTACTGGCAAAGTTATCTTTATGTATTTTATCACTCCACAGCAATATATAAATCCAAGATAAAGAGCAGGTATGCTAAACAGAGACAAGGCATCATAAAGACGTCAGTTGGGAGACTGTTTATGCCGCGCACGAAGGATAAGAGCGATAAGATATCACATCATATACGTGCTACAGTGACTACCAGTTAATCTGCTTTGACGTGAAGAAGCCATAACAGTCTCCATCACACTTATAAGGGCAGACAGGATAATGTACATCTACCTCAGGCTAGATTAACCCGGATGGGAATACATTCTCTTGGATTCTGAGGATCTGAAGCTTACAAACAAGAACGTGGAAATTTACTACATGCACAAACCATTTTGTAGAAGAAACGACAGAAGTCACAGGTAAACAGTTTTCAGATTTCATATCCTGAAGCCCACTGACTTTCATTTTCTATGAGTGATTTTGTATCTTGTTTTGTAATTAGTTTCTCTTGTACGAGAGCAGTGTGATACCTCCCACTTTAAAAACTCAGCCATGCTTTACATTCAATAAAATGATTAAACAAAAATGAAAAGAAAGGCTATACTGGGAGGGGGAAAAAGCAGTGTTTAATCATTTTGTTTTTCAAATGCCATGCCACAGAGCCCCCGAGCGAAAAGTTCAGACATAATTGCTAATTCATATGGCCGGCGTGATATTGATTGCATACGTGTTGGACCAGAGGGCAATTCATTTGGAGTTTTGTCACATCTAACAAACAACAGGTGTGTGGTGCTGGGTTTTGGTAGAGTGTTGTCATTTGGGGGTTGAGGTAAAGGTTATTAAAATAAACGTTTAACACTGGGATGCATTTTTATGCATGGCCCTGAGGGTTGTGTGTTGCATAATCATTGTTTTAATCTCGTTAAGGAAGCAATCCCTCGACATGTAATGAGCATGCAGATCAGATATCTAATCGTGCGGCTTATCGCTAGCTGCTCAGAGGCAATTCTTCATTGTCAGGCCAGCGAATATCCCACAGATTAGCTGCAGGCAAGGTAGTATGATGTCCAAGTTGGCTATCCATATTCATATCCACATCTATATTTGTCCATGCTCATGTTGATTTGAGTATTAAACACTTGAATAGTATTAATTTAAGGTACGTTTGGGACAGATACAGATGTGCAATTAAGTTGCGATTAATCACGAGTCAACTCATGACGATCATGCAATTAAACGTGGTTTAAAATGTAATCGATTGCCCTAAAATAAATAAAATAACAAAAATACCTTTAATTACATTTTATGTCAAGTCTTTACGTTTTCGGATAAACATATTTCCTATAAATATAAAGAATCACCCCCCTCTTCATTTTTGATTATTTCTACTTGCATAGGTAACATCTCTTACTTCACGAGGCTAACACAAAGACTTTTTTCAACAAAGGCAATATGTGACTTGTATCTAGCACTGTGACAGAATCAGCACTTTGTTTGTAATTGCATTACCTTCTCATTCGTACATGGGATTCAGCCATTTAACCTTAGCTACCTGCTCTGGTAATTGTGTTATGTAATCCAAACTTTCTTTTCTCAAAGTCACTTTGACAAGAAACCGACTGCTAAGAATAAACCCATTCAGGTCCGGCTAATGTGCTTCTATACTTGCTCCATAGGCTTGAGCAAAAAAAAATTCACAAGAGACAATTAGCATAAATTACTATGTAAATACCTTGCTTATTCCTGGAGTAAATTAACCAAGAAAGTGACAACCCATTGTTGTTTCTCCAGCAGAACTCTGCCAATTAGCCTTTTAAAGTCTCTTCACTGTCACCGTCATCTCCAAATGATTTGTCTCATCTGGATCATTGCTCAAGCACTTATTTCATGAATACAGATGATTTAAAACTTAATCTCTGACACTTAATCTGACACTTAATCTCTGAATATGCACATCAGTCATTTTCATTGGGTTTAAAGGGATAATTCACCCAAATACTAAAATTCTGTCAATTACTCAACCCTGAATCTTGGTACCAAACCATTTTAATTAAATATCATTTCCAAGTCAATCTTATTTTGTTTTAAACAGAAGAATTGAAGCAGCCTTCCAATTTTGGTATGACACGAATGTGAATAAATGATGACAAAAGTTTCATTTTTAGGTGAACTGTCCCTTTAATTATCAACAAAAAAAGTAATAAATATTCAACTGTTTCAAACTGACAATCCACTGGAAAAGTTAGAAATAACTAATCTGCTTGAATGACACACGGCATAATTAATGAAACCCCACACGCATAAATCAGTCAACGTCTGTTCACAAAGCAGCCTAATGAGTACAGAGCTGAGAGAGGGCGATCTAGGATCCATCAAACCCTGCAGCTCAGGAGAACATATCTGCCAACAGGCCCACCAGTGGATGGTGACAATATCTGTCTGATCCTGACCACAAAGACCACCCCAGGACTACACACAAGCAAACAAGTACACTCCACACAGCCATGCCCTGAGCTGCTTCATTAGCACCTGTGCAAACCAGAGAAAAAAGATCCCCCTCCAAAAACTCACAATCCATATTTAGACGTATCAGTGGCGGAAATATACAGCACTCCCCTAGTAAAAATAAATATACTCAAATATATTTGAAATACATTTATTTTGTGCTAAGTACACTAAAAATAAATGTAGATATTTATGTCCTAAATACAAATACCATTCAATTGTACTTTAGTATACTAAACTGGCATAATCATTTGGTACTTAATGCACTTTAATTGTGTGGAAGTAGTCAAACTGAAGATATAATGACATATATCAGACTGTGCTAAAGTCGAACTATATTGCAAGTATACTTCAGGTACACTTTAAATATCTTGCATTTAAAGACCAATATTATCACTATATAACTCTCATTAATAGTGACATCACAACTAATTTTATGCTTCATATGAAGAAATATGCCTTGTGCACAAGAAGTACTCCATATAATGTTTAATTATAATTTCTATATCAGCGAGTCTTGACCGATATGTCAGTAAATATGTTATAGATTTGAAATTTACATTGTTTAAACTAAATCTATTTTAAATATACTTTTTTTTTTTTACTAGGGTATTCACAAGCAGCCCATTTCTAATCCGCATATTAGAGTGATTTCTAAAGGATCATGTGACAATGAAGACTTTTGTAGTAATGATGCTTAAAATTCAGCTTTAAACATCCCAGATATAAATTATAGTTGATTATATATTAAACAGCCACTTTAAATTGTAATAATATTTCAATTTTTTGCTGTATTTTGATCAAACAAATACAGGATTGGTGAGCCTAAGAGACTTCTTTGAAAACATTTACAAATCTTTCCAACCCTAAACTTTTAATCTGAAACTGTTTAACAACATTTTTATATTTTTTCTACATTTTATTCATATTTGGTGATTCCATTAAGCAAAATCAGTTAATGAATCAGTTAATGAAGGACACATTCAAGGTAAAAGTAGTGTTCCCATTAAAAAGAAGTAGCTGGTTGTTATCTACTTGTCAAGACTATAGCTACACTATAAAGTGAGTTTTCCACCAAAGCGTCTGGCATGGCTCAAAAACTGAAGACAGCTCAACTGAAGTGCCATCACTACCTTAAAGACATTTGACACCTCCGGGAAAGTTTGTTTCTTTGACGTGTAGCTTTCATCCCTCATGTTTTTCAAGACAGACTGAAAAAAGAGCTGCGATGGACCTGCTGAACCAACAGATGTGGCTCAGCACCATCCTTGATTTAAAATGGAATCCTGCAATTGATCAAGACATCTCAGGAAACATTTCGGTTTAGGCAATGGGCTTAATTTGGATGAATCATTTCACATTTTTATTTAGACTGTCACACTTGATTTAGTGTTAATGCACCATTTCATTCTTAAAACTGAAGTGATACTGAATGCTAAAATGTCTCCTCCAGTTATTTAATTTCAGATTTGGACAAGAGTAATCCTTTTTTTCTGTGAGCTAATGTAACTTTTTAACTGGAAAGTGCCTAGTCCCTTTCCTTCCGTTATTTTCAGTAAAGAATCCAGTGAAGCAAGTTTCAACACCATCCAAATGAAAGACCTTTACAATCTCCTCTGTCCAAATCTTCCCCTTTCACGGAGATGAAGTCTGTCTTCCACCACCTGTCACTCTCCCCTCATATGTCTTGAAGCTCTACGGCCAATCATCTCTCAGTCTGACAGGACCTCAGTGGGACTGTTATGGGCAAGGATGTGAGTTTCTGCTGGAAGGCAAAAAGTGCTGAAAGCCTGATCTGTGATGGGCGATACAGCATAAACTAACAAGAACAAAAGTTCCTTTTTTTATGCCATTAGTGGAAGCATGTTTTTTTTTTTGAAAATATATATATATTTATGACTGGTTTTTCAGAAAGTTGATAATGATTTAGTATCATGGTATAATTTCCAAGTACCAAGCAGAAATTGCGAATGAAACTGATGAAATATTTTGAAGTAGGAACGCACTAGTGATGCGCGGACGGCGATTATATCTATGGGCGCTGCGCATAATACATGGGTCGGGTAATAAAAAATGCATTCTGATTATTTGCAGGTGGGTCGAGGGTGGATAAGATGAATCATTAATGATGCAAATATTAATTAAATTTTCTAAAATATGAACGTGTTTTAAATAAGCGACAGAAATGGAATAAACTGTAGGTCCAAATTAACATTTAAGTTATTTAACAAAACATTATTTAGGCAAGAGCAGTGAGGGATTTTCTATGTCTTTTGTTGTTTGATTAACATTATTAATGACAGTTGGCACAGCTTTATAAGGGCCTGTTCGCATATCGCATCTTTTGCACGCTCAAGTTCGTTATTTCAAATGTAGACATGCGGCAAGCGTGCGCAAATAGACAGCAACGTGGTCACAACGCAAATGTAGTACTGCCTACTAATGTTTCCAGGTGTGTCCACACTGCAGCGAGATAAAAACTTTTAAACTTTTCAGAATGCTGCAAGTACACTGAGAACCTACCAATCACCTTCACCATTTCTGTAACAACACTGAAAGCTTAGCCAAGATGGAGGAACAGCTGATAATAGCTGTACAGGGATGGCCATTTTTAAATTTAGTGTAAATTTAGTAGCAGATCTACTGCGAGAGATTTTCCATACTGGAAACCCATTTATCCTTTGCTGAAACTTACAGTACGTGTCGTCATGGAGAGCGCAGGTCATGGTTGCTTGCAACGGTATACGCAATGGGAGCGCAAGCTACCGAGCGCTTTGGAAAGAAGGAGAAAGTGGCATGGCTAGTGTTTTGGAAGTGACTGTAAGTGCACAGAAAAGCACCTTTGGAGGGCGTGAGTACTGAATGGCTTAAAAAGACGTGAAAATAATACTGTGGGAATGAGTAATGCGACATATGCGCAATCTCGCACCGAAATTCAGGACCTGATTAAACATAATTCTATTATACAGAGAATTGTGAAATAGATTTCCATGACTTTTACAAAACTTTCTGGGTTTATTTATTTTTCAGAAACTTTCCAGGCATGGAAATTATGCTGAACGAACCCTAAATGTGACAACTGTGTGCGGGTTGGGTGCGTTTATCTAAATCAGGCAAAAATATATATGCAGGCGGGTGACGGGTGGATAATTCATTTGAAGCTGCAGATCTGGGTGAAGTTTTAGCTCATCAGCACCAACAAATCATGCAAAGGAACATATTAAGTAAAAAAAAAAACAGTAATTTGATTATGACTCTACAATTAAAAACTATAAAACACATAATATTAGATAAGTGCCTTTACATAATAAATTCCTAAAGCTAAAAAGTAACATGACCAAGAAGCTTAGTTTTCTCAAATCTGCTTAAAATGCAGGAATGACGTCAGTGTGTAACAGGTGTGTCGACCTGCCATCAATCACAAAGACAGTCCATTCAAACAAGCATCAGCTCCTCAGACACGCACGCTAGAATCGTAACAGGTTTCTTTTTTTAATCGTTCGCTGTCTTGGCTGGCCTTTTGAGTATGCAGGCTTCTCAGCTGTCAGTCAGGCAGTGTGTGTGAGCTTTGGCCTTGCCAGTTTGTTTTGTGCACTGTCTGACCTCCCTCTGAATGATATGTGTTCTTTCAGGCCTCCCAGAGCGCTAGCACAGAGCTGCGCAAACTAAATTACGGAAGATTACTGTCAGTCGGCCCTTTGCCGCCGAGGTCTCATTTACATAGGGAAAACAAGGCAGGAAAAAAGGGCCATTATTGAAAACGGATTTATGAGGGATCCCTCATGAATTAAAGAAAGTGCATCGCATAATGTGGCTTTATTGTGTTTTGTCCAAGTGCCGGGTTATGAAGACTGTACCGACTTAGAGGGAGTCGAGGGACCTGGACGTACCCTCTGAATCTCAATATGGGAACGCTAGCCATTCTTTAACATTCTTTGGATGCTGGAATGGAGAGTCTAGCTCTTGTTCCTCTGGGGAATGAACATTGTGAAACACCATGTGTGTCCACTGAATCCTGAAATATTGCCAGCCTGTCTTTTATGTACATCTATACGCCACTGCTATGGCTCTCAGCATGCTAATTTCTGCAGGAACAATAGGGTTATACTGTGGTCATTCGCTGCAGCTCTTATTTGACCCTTTATATTGGTTGCACTATAAATATTTGGTGTGCATAAAACATTTAAAATAAGAAAGCAATAATATGCATGGCTTTTTAGAGTTGGATTCTTATTTAGTTTATTATAACATTTAATAAAAATGTCATTAAATCGAATTTAATTAAGTAATTCATTTAAATGTAACAATTATAACAACACATGTAATTAAATGTAATTTAATGTTAAATCAAATAATTTCAACAAACATTGTGCAGTAAAAATGCAGAAAATGTGCATGATCAATTACATAGAGTAACATTAACTGAGACACACACATACACAATGCAAATTACCAATAAAAACCCTCTAATTATTGTAATTATGTTTGTACTTTAAAAATATGAAGACAATAATTTGCCTTTTTTTGACTTCTTATTTCATTGATTATAACAAATAATATTACTTTTTATTAAATTCTAATTCTTAATAATTTTCTGAATTTACCTTAAATGTGTAGCTGTAATGCCATTTTGAAACAGTTCTAGGATGAAGAGTTGCATGCAAATTGTCCTCCTCATTTACATAATACATTTAGACATTCAATACTATGTTTCATGTTATCTGTAAGTAGTGCATGTCATAAGTGACATCATCACATGAATATTCACAATATAAGTACTCACAAGCCAAAGCTTAATTATAATATACCTTAAACTGCCACCTCAATATTTGACATGAATCGCTTCTCAGTCATTTTGAGCCGAAAGACAAGACAAAATCTTGATACTACAAGACAACCTATACTACTACTGCAACCATTTTTATAATGAATGCCACAGTGCATGCTGGGAACAGGACAAATGGGACTATTTGCAAAGGACTCAAAACTATGCATTCATCAAACTCACTTGCTATACTTCTTGTTTTGACATTGAAAAAGTATGTAGTAACAGAAAATGCATTTCCTGTGTTCCAGAAAGTTGAAAGCTTTAGAATAGTAAACAAACAAACACATTTTTTTTAAATATTATTTGCTCAATGTTTTTTTTTTTTTTTTTTTTTTTTAGTGTGATAAGAGCATGAGCCCAATTTTAAATATCTATTTTCAATTCAGGTAGTCAAAGAGAGGCTGTAGGCTTTGAAGGGTTGTATTGTACCTAGGATTCCCTTTAAAGTCTGTTGCTTCAGAGGTGGAAAAAAATGAGAGCACATCCTGTAACATGTCAGATGTGAGTGCTTAGTGTTTGCTTTTTTCGCTTGACAGACTTGGGAGACTTGGGGCCGAATGGTTCGCAGCAATTTCCTGTGAAATGCAGAAGTAGGGTTCAGACGAAAGTGAAGGAGGACGTGGTAGGCGGTCCTTTTTCATCTCATACAAAGAGGTCTGACTGGCTTCTGATTGACCGCCCAAAAATACAGACATACTCTCTATTAATCTACAGTACCTATGTATGTATGTATGTATCTATCTAGATAGATAGATAGATAGATAGTATTTTATATAATATTTTAACAGTTGTTAACTATTTTCACTGTAAACCCCTCTCGAAAAAGAGGGTCTAGAAACCCTCATGCACTATTTTGTACCTTTGTCATTAGTTCACTTGCCATTTCTATCGCTTCTTATTATAGTTGAAGCTTGGACTTAATTATCAACTGGTAATAAGGAATTGGAATCAGTGTCTCTATCTATATCACACAATCATCTTTCTTTCTCTCTCTTGTTCATTCTTTAATTTACACAGGAAATTAGTATAGTCAAATTTCATCTATATGTAGCCACCAGGAGCGGTTCAAGGGATAATCTTTTCCTGAGTCGCAGCAAGGTATCACATCACTGTCAAAGGAAGCACAGCTCCATATCCATGTAATACAACCAATCAGCATCGCACCATTGACCTCTACATCCGGAGTGTGTCACTGTTAATTACATATCCACAGACTTCTCTATAATCACAAAATGCTCCAGAGGTCTCTAAATGGACAATATAAAATAATACAATTGATTTTTCTATATTCTGACAAAGCATAGCGTCTCCTCAAACAAAGTTTCATATAGTACAGTATGCACTGGTTCATTCAATTAAAAATGTTTTAATGAGTTATACTGTATGTAGCGCTATGGTGTGATTCGTTATTGTAAGCCAGCTTATTTGTATGTAAATTAAGCAGTTTTTTGTGATTATTCAAAATGAGTTCCTACATATAAAGGAAAAGAAATCATAAAAATATTGAAATGATTAAACACTACATGATTAAATAATTAAAATATATAAATGTATTTTATTAAAAACCAAAGTAGAATTAAAGGGACAATAAGTAACTTTTTAGGTATTTTATTATCTAAAATCAATATTTTTATTCATAAATATGCCCTCAATGGTGTACAAATACCTATGCCAATGTTTAAACTAATCCTCGTAAATGAAGAATTTATTATCTTTATATACATGGGACGGGTAGGTCGACGGAGGCTTCCATGTAGTTCCGCCATCTTGCAAAACTATAATAGCAGAGAGGGACAAAAAGTACTAAGCCAACGCGTTACCACAACGCGTTTTCGGTCAGAGCCAGAAACGCAGGTGCAGAGCAGTGAGAGGCGCTTGAAACTGCACCGGCAAGTTTAAAAGTCTGGATTGCATTCTTATTATGGACCATACATATGCCGCGCCACAGGAGAAGAAAACATCGTCCCCAAAACAGTCAAAAATAGAACGTAAAAGGAAACGTGACCGTAGATTACAGAAAACAAGAGTTAATGTCGGGGAAGCTTTTTCTAGGTGGAAAGAGCTAATGCTGGATAAAGATTTCAAAAGAGACGCTGAAGTGGCCAGTTTTCTTCTCGACAGGTAAGTCAGTGTTACAGTCTATATTATAATATTTTTTTTATATCTAACAATGCACATTATTCAGAAAATATAACGAATAAAGAAGACATAACTACTAATTACAATATTTCATGTTTTCCACAGTCAGTAATTCATACTGTAACATTCGTTTGTTTATGGTCATGTTGCAGTTTGTTTGAAATAACTCGACGAAGTGCTATTAGAAGACATCCTGTCAAAGCTTTTTGGTACATATCGCCTACCGTAGATGCAACGCGCATTTGAAAAAGCGAGGCGCTGGAGAGCAAAATTAGTTTGAATGCAAAATACAATTTCACCACTAGATGGGAGTAATTCCTACTTAGTGTCCCTTTAATGATTGCAAGCATCCAAGCAACGAACTTTAGAGGAGATAAAGGGATAGGTCACCTCAAATGAAAATTCTGTCATTAATTAATTTGTGTTTCGAAGATGAATGAAAGTCTCACAGGTTTGGAACGAAATGAGGCTGAGTAAACAATGACAAAATTTCCATTTTTGGGTGAACTATCCCTTTAAGTTCCTGAAGGAATACGTATTTTTGAACAAATCAGTTGAGTGAATGATTCAATGACTTCCTCATAGAATCAGACACTTGATTCACTCTTGAATTAATCAAATGAATCGGCTGAATGACAGAACCAACGACTTACTCATAAAGACACATGCAACATAATGAAACGTATAAACATGCAAATTGTACTTTCGCTGTAGTTGTACTACTTGAACTACAAGCAGCTTAAACTTATACAGTAGCTTGGAAAACAGTAGCTCAGCAGCTCCCCCAACATTGGTAGGTGTTTTCAGGGAGGTTGCTCTTGGGGATGTGCATTGGAGGTTCTCAGGATTAGAAGAGACGCTTTGGAAACACCTGGGGGTGCTTGGGAGATGCGGCTGCCAACCCTAAGCTGTGACACGGAGCTTTGTATGGAGATCTTAGGCTTTGAGTCCCTGCTATCTCAGCAAAGTCCACCCCAGATGTTTCACATTCCGTCATGATCCCAAGGATTACTGGAACACATGACCTGAGCACCTTTGGACTGCGGCGCTTCCGCAGGTTGCCACACACACCCAAGTGGAAATGACAGAAGTTGTGTGCACATCAATACAGGGTTCATTTTGTGCTTGCACAGGCAAAGTCCCAACTTAAACCCTCAGAACACTAGGGTTATAAAACAAGGGGTGTGTATTAGTAGCCTACTTTATGAAAACAAAGCTTTGACGTCAAACAAGCCTAAAGTCTGGAGGACGTTTTGGAGGAATTCCAAATGAAAGAATGTTTGGCCCCATAGCTTTTTATACTGTGAGAACTGGGTCCCTTGAGCTGTGACTTATTCATGTGTTTTGAGAGATTCCCATTAGATACTACAAACCCCAATTCTTCTTCCTGGGTTAGATGCAAAAATAAACATGACAGTTGGAAACAAACTGTAGTCCTACTTCTCCAGTTAGTTCTTCTCATACTCTAAACACACATTAAAGCACTTTACGTTGTTTATAGCAAGCCTTGAAACAATTTGCTGGACCGTTTTTTTTTTTCCTTTCTACATCAGTAATGGCTGTTGGAAACACTGCCAGAAGAAGCATTAGCTTTGTTTTTCATATGCCGATCTCTCAGTGCAGCATCCAAAGCAAAGCTGACAGGCAACCTGAAACCTGCCAGTCGGACGAAACAAGACAATTGTTCTCGGCTAAAGCACTGAAACATCTTTCTAAATAGTATGACCGTCTGCAGGGCCAGGTCGTGGGACCAGCGAACAGAAGTTTTGGGATGGTGTGAAAAAATCCGATGGATACCATCCAAAGCCCCACAAGCTCAGCCTACGGGAATTAGGCTTTAGGAATGTTGTCATCGCAGCTCGAGTCGCAGACAGGCACAAAATTCTTTATTTTCCCTTTGGTGCTTTTTATTCTAAAGTGGTCTTTCGTTGGATCTGGCAAGACATATCCAAGAGAGGAATGAGAAGTTAAATCACACAGATAGGCAAGAATGAGTCTGTCTACTCCAAATATAGTTTCCATGGGGACTGACTTCATCTTTAATTGCTAGTTTGAACAGCACAGTGGTAGAAATTTGTTGTTTTGTTGATGACCTGCACTGCTAATGAGGAACTCTGAGGGTTTCTGTGCTGGAAACTTATCTCAGGCTAACACAATGTGCATACTTTCAAATTCAAAATGGCTGTCATTAACACCTTCAAAAGAATGCAAATCAGCTGCAATTCATTTTGAGAAATTTAGTAAGAAAAAAATATAGTATCTTTATTAGGAATTAGCATCAAATGAATGAATTGAGTTGAAGCTGAAGGGTGTACATTTTTTCAGTGTTAAAATGCTCTCTCCTATGTCAGCTTAATATGCACAGACAACTATATATACAACTAATATATATATATATATATATATATATATATATATATATATATATATATATATATATATATATATATATATATATATATATATATATATATATATATATATACATATAAAACAGTGGTGCTTCAGTTGTCTGATGATATATACAGATGGAGAAATATATGCTATTGAAAATAAAACACAATGAGACAATGTTAGAATGTAGAATGTCATAATGTATTTCATAACAGCCATTTTCAACATTGGTAATAATAAGAAATGCTTCTTGAGCAGCAAATCAGTATATTAGAATGATTAAAATTCAGCTTTAGTATTAAAGGAATAAATTAAATTAAGTATAAATTATGAAATATTAAAATATATATATTTTTTAATTCCAATAAAATTTCACAAGATGAGAGTTTTCACTTTGTTACTGATAGTGAAAAAAAATACTAAAATGTATTTGAAATACATTTTTTTCATGCTAATTATACTAAAAAACACATTTACATATTTACCTACCCAATAAAAAAATACCCTGCACTTGCACTTTTAGTATACTTACTATAGTTTTACGACTAAAGTCTGTTAAAATAAAGCAACATATTTTGTACTTAAAGCACTTTACTTGTGCGGAAGTAGTGCTGAAATCCAACTAAATGTATATACTGAAGTATATCTGATTGTGGTGTAACTACTGCAAGTATACTTTAGGTACACTTTAAATATCTTGCATTTAAAGACCAATATTATTTAAAAGACAATAAAACTCTCATTAATTGTGACAATACAACTCTTTTTAGGCTTAATATTAAGGAAGGTGCATTGTGCACAAGTAGTACCCTAAATAAAGTTTAATTATAATTTTCATATCAGTCTCGAGCAACATGTCAGTAAATATGTTCATAGATTTGAATTATGAAAACATATTACTTTTTTTTTTTTTACATATTACAAATAAAAATCTGGCCAACCCTGAACTTTTGATTGGTAGTGAACATATATGAATAAATATTGTTTATATATCAGATTTGCTGACACTAATGGTACAGAAATGACACATGTTTAGCTTTAAATAACATTACATTTCTCACTGACAGTTTCACAACTACAATACACTATTTTGACAGCAGCGTTATATCACTGGGAAATAGACCGAAAACCAGTTATGACAGTAGACGCTTCAAAGCTTCAGCTGACAATTAACACGAGGAGAGAAGCACTTCATGTTTAGTGGGTCAACAAAAACTAAACATCAAATTCATATCAATGCTGCAAAGTTTAATTAGCAGAAACAGACTCTAATTGACAGAGACTGCTAAGAGGCACAAGCAAACGCCCACCTATACGGCACAATAAAGATTCTTTGCAGAGTATTTAGCATGTAAATACAGAGCTTCCATACTGTTTGCACAAATGACTATTTCACAGTTATGTACATCGTAGTGCTTGTAAAGGAAATAAGCATCCTGTCCTCTTCAGGGAAAGCTTCATTCCAACGCACAATTCATTCACTTTCAAATTTGCCTCACACTGTGCTTTTGATAGATCTTGGGATAAATATATCATCTCCGATATGAGATGATAATAAGATTCATAATGTCATAACAGTTAAGTCGGGACAACAAATGCTAAGAAACTGCCTCAGAACCTCCTGCTTCCCAACGTCTGAGATCTTCCAAAAGCTTGAAAACAGTCTGACCTTCCACGAGTCGGTTTTATGACACCTCTGTAATCACCACGTCCACCTCATTAACTAAGTGAAGCATGTTATAATGCTATTCCAAATTTTTTATTCCAAATTGAACGCGTCTGTGGAAATGTGGAGCGTAAGCTCAAGGTCAAAATTCACCGGGGGACTCTGGGAGAAACGAAAATTACATATTTTAATCATCATAAAAAAGACAGGGGAAAAGATGATTTGAATCCAGCCGCCCGGCAATAAAAAAAAAAAAGACTAGAAAAAGATTACATCTCTGTCCAGCAGCAGGAAAGAAAATTACAGACCTTTTGACTTTGTACCTGAGTTCAGTTGTAAAGGTAGAGCCATTGAGCAAACATTCGTAAACAAGATAATAGTATAATTTATCACTAGAGCGATATTTTGGGCTTAATGCAAAGCTGTTTTGTTTTAGCCTATTATAAGCATTAGCTCATTATAGGCTTATTTTGCCCTTCATTTTAAGGTCAGGCTTTGAAATTCCAACGAAAAACTGAGGGAAAGTGTGCTGGTCTATACTTAAAAAAAAATGCTTGTGAGCTTCTCTGCAATTTGTTGAATTTGCATTACTGACTCCTGTCTTGTTGTCGCAATTCGGCATTCAGAAGAGACGGCAGCAGTGTGATCTACGACTGAAATATTTATCCACATGGCTCTTTTCTGCTGAGAATGTTCTGCAATTGCTTTCCTGAAAGCAATGTGCCTAATGGTGAAATGATGCCTGCCAAAAATGACAGTAAATGACTGTAATGGTTTTTGGAAAAGGCTTTGATGACTGATTTTACAGTAGCACTGCAATGTTTCTGGAAGCTGCTTCTTCTAGGCGAATAGCAGTGAAAATTGTACGCTAAAGAAGTCTGAAACACCATTTTATGCTAAAAGCTTTAAAATGATCAGAATTATATTGCAATACAAATGTAAACATGTTCAAGGAATAGTGCACCCAAAAATGAAAATGTCTATAATGTTCTTTTCCTTTCTGTGAAAAAGAATGGTAACCAGGGGCTATCAAGTACCACAAAATATAATATATTACATTGCAAGGCAACTTTTATGATACATTTATGGGGATTTTTGTCATTTTTAGAGCTTTACAGCCTCTTGTCACCATTTATTTTCATTGTATCGAAAATAACAGCATGAACACTGTGCTAAACATCTAAATTTCTTTCTCACTGAAAGAAAGGGTTTAAATTAACATGAGGGTGAGTGAAGTATGACAGAATTCATTTAACTGAGTGAACTATCTTTTTAAAGTCAAACAGCATAGTGCACATCAAATCTTTTGAGATTACTGAATGAACCCTAGAAGTTACGTTGAAAAAAACTGAAAAACTAAGTAAAAAACTGCCATAAAGGGAATCAGTTCAAAGGGCCCCTGTAGACAGATTCACCTTTACTGGGGTTCCAAAACGACCGCACCACCTCAAAAGATGAATGATCATGTCAGGTAAAACCGACCAACAGAATCAGAACAGAGATCAAGCATGTGGATAAAGCCCTGAAAGCACAAAAGAGCTGTAAAATAAATGGACGAGATAGAAGAAAACTAAATCCATTTTGGAATGACATACAGTTGACAGCTTCAAAAAAAGGAATAATAAAGAGCTGCTCTATTGGCCGGTGGCTTTGTTTACTGCACTTTTTTTATTGTGTCTATGTGTCTTTGTAATTTTAATATTGATTTTTCATTGTTTAACTTATTTAAACGACTTGTGAATTTTCTGCTTTGTTGGAAGAACTGTGTAGACAGGACTTTTAATGGACTTGTTTGCAATGCCAAACGAAACACATGTTGACAGCACCAAAGTGCCTGGAGCACAAATCAATAAATAATTGTGGGCAAATTGGTCAGCTCTGCCCCAAGACAATAAGCAGAAATCAAAGACCTTCTGGGAATACTATATGTGAAAAATGAAAACTGATGAGACATCTTATGATCTAGTACTCATAAGTGAATTATCTTTCTCATTTTGATATTGCAGTGATGCAGAAGGATGCTTTATTTAGTAAAACATCATACTGTATACACACATTTTATACACATGATATAAATATTATTTAAATACTAATACATTCATACTATATATTTTTTTAAATCAATAATTTAATGTTATATATAGGGATGGGTGATACATTGGTAGAAATTTGTCAACTGGCAGAATGATTTTGCTGTGATTTAATGTTATATATAGGTCACGAAAACTAATTCAGTTGTATAACTTTGATAAGATGAAACATTATAATAATAATTTGTATTATAATACTAAATATATTTCTTATATATTTCATTTACACAGTATAGAATATGGAGTGTTTTTATACATTCTACAACCACATATGCACACATATAAAATATAGTATATATAAATAGAAATATTTTATGTGTATATGGCTACATGTGTATATTATATTTAACCTATATAGCTAGGATTACACACCCAACACTTAATTAGAAATTAATTTGCCTAAAAACTAAATGTCTGTCTTATTTGGATGTGGGTGAAGCCGTAAAGATTCTATGATCATCAATCTGAGATGTGTCGAGATGTGCACTGCAAATCCACCTACAGTGCACGGTGCAAAAGACAAATGGGAACATGTAGGGTATGAACCTTTCCCAGGTAACCTTTAAAATCCTCATGGAGGCAGCCTGCGTTAACGCCGAATTACACTGCACACACCTTCCCACTAAGATGCTAAATGACCTTCCGTCTCAGACTGCATGCGATTGTTAACGTGTCTTTCAAGAGACGGAAATTAACATTAAATTACAGCAATGTGAAGATTAGCTGATGCTGACTAATGTGTTCAATTAAGATGCGAGGCAGAACCCTCCGTTAACTGATCAACCTTTGACATGTTATTTCCGATGCCACGAGTGCGTGGGGAACTTCAGAAACATAAAATGAGTGCCTTGCAACTTTTGATGGAGTGAAAGCAATAAGTGAGCTAAATGAATTTGATTTGATTTCGTGGGTGCTGACAAAACTTTAAATAAGTTAGTATAGATAGATAAACTTCGGTGAGGGTATTGCTTCAAGCACTGGGGATTTTAATTCATCTTTTGATTCCATTCACCAATATGATTCACTCTTTCGGTAAATGATATCATTAGGCTGAGACAAATGCCTTTTCATCCATTGTGAGTCAATGAATCAGTCATTGAATCACTGAGTCATTCACATCTAAAGCGAGTCTTGTTACGCCTTATTAAACTTAATGTCTTCAAGTGAGCTAAAAGATGAAGAAATGGCTTCTAAGCACAATAAATTTTTGCTCAACCAAAGAAAATAGAGCAGATTGATTTGTTTTCCTCCATTTTGTCAACTAGAGCCGACGTTTATCAAGCAACCAAAGCAGCCATGCACTTCCAAGGAAGATTTTCAGTGTCAGCGGAAGAGAACGAGAAAGATTCATTGACTTAAAAAAAAAGATCTGTTCAAAAATACACACTCGTTTACTTAAAACGATTCGTTCCGATTTGTCCCTTTTGGCTAGTTTGAAAATAATCCTAAACAAACGGCGATTCGAAAAAGCATCAGAAAAGTAATGAGCCTGATCCTGGCCGACGAAAAAACATTTCAATTCAATCTCGGCCGGATAAACAGCTGCTAATCCCACTAAAAGCACATCTTGGCTTGAAAGTGGAGCAATTACTTCAACATTAGCTTTCAAGCTGAACTTCATCTGTCTGATCCTGATATCTCATGTTGTTGCACTAAGCCAGAAGGCCTACCTTTTGTCGAATCTCCTCCTCCATTTTGACGGGTGATCCATACTCAGCCACCTGCTTGACTCCTTCACTGGCGAAACCTCCATACTCCCATAACACATAGCTCCTGGAGTGAGATGCGCCAATGAGAGCTGACCAATGATTAGCACGTCCTTTGGGACAGAAACAACAGCGGTGAACAAAGAACAGATCTTTGGAGCTGCAGCGTCATATAAAGCTAAATCCTGCCAGTTAATTGCACTTCTGATGTGACTTGTTCTCTAGCGTGTATCTGCACAAATCTAAGCTTCTCCTCTTGTCTCTCTTTAAAGAGCCTACCGCATACATCAACGTCTGTTTCCACAGACCCATTAGCTAGCAGCAGTGCGCTATGTGACAACATCCACCTGGCTTCTCTTATCTTACAAAGTATCACGGCTCAGGCTGGAGTCTTGCCTGCTTTCCAGACAGTAAATAACAGATTGGATCATTGCTGCCACACACATAGGTAATGAACCAGCTCTCCTGGTGACTGCTGTATTAGCAAACCAGCCCTCAGAGCTTAAGCAGCAAGAGAAAGATATTGCTGCCCACCTCTGCCTGAGCTACCACACTTTTTTCAAATGATCAGGTTTGGATTGTAAAATCAGTGTGGCATTAAGAATATCAAAAATGTGTTTTCAGTGCTCTTTAAAACTCAATTGTTGTACCTGACTGTTAAAACTACCTTTTTGCAATTTATATGTATATTTGTATATTAAAAACAAGAATTTGTCAACTTTGCCACCTTAAACTTACAAAGATGCTGGATGATTTCAAACACGTTTATCAAACTGAAAAAGAACATGGAAAATGCATGGAATATAGTAAATGTCTTACATTTCATTTTTATTTCATATACTTACATTTCACACACAATAAACACACATAAAATAAAATAAAATAAAATAAAAAGCAGATGTTGTCTGGTGTTCTTCTTAACAAAATCTGATATTTTATACTTTTTTGTACTTTATTGTTAATTACTAATATTAGTAACTATATATTCAAAATAATTACAAATAGAAGTTACTTTATTTTCAATCATTTTCTGTCACATTATTAAAATTAAACCGCATTGAATGTCAACTTTGTAAATCATGTATCATACAGTTGTAAAAGGGTTTTATAGGCAGGGTACTGCACAACACTAGGACAATGTACCTCACAATGCGATACTATTATATTAGAATAATATATTTTTCATAATATTTAATCATGTTTATCTGTGTTGATTTATTAATTTTAACATTAATTCATATTTTAGTTTTAATTTTAATTTTAATTTATTTAAATTGGTTACTGCGCTATATGTGCTTTTGTCATTTTTATCAGTTTTTTTAATTTTTGTTTAGATTTAATTTATATTAATTTTAGATTTAGCTGTAGTAATTTTTAAGCTTAAGTTCTTTATCTAATATTTATACTTTATTTGATCTTTTTCAATAAATGAAAATGTTTTGAAATTGTTTTAGTTTTAATTAACAATAACAAGACTGATGTGATTACTATGCTCTTTTGTCACAAGGCTTTGTTCTTACTTGGGTAGTCTTTGGGATGCACTTTCTCCGACCAGTTTCCATAGAAAGTGACTCTATACTTGGCAGTTCCACAAGCACAGCACTCTTGAATAGGTTTTTCAGTCGTCGCAACTGGATCTGCAATGCACAACGATCAGAAGATTATAGTCATTTCTCTTCAATTGCATCGCGTCCGTTATTTCCATCAACTGCTGAGAATCTACATTTCTCCTTTTCGTCACATAATAATGCATATGTGCATTTAACCTCCTCCTTCCACACACACACACTCTAGCCTATACAAACATTACACATACACAAATTGATGTGGCATGCATAAACGTTACAATTTAAAAGGCATGTATTTTATTTAGCAACATCCAAAGCAGATGACAGGAAAAGAGGTTTTTGTTACAAAAAAACAGATTCTGTAGATGTAAAAATGTTTCAGAGGGATGTACATGAGAAACCCAGCTTAAAAATTACCTTTCTCACAGAGTCTTTTGGTAAGTGAGCCCTCATCTTGGAAGAAAATGATTTTTCGCTGCACAACACTGGCCCTGTAATGAAGACATTACAATGTTCATCCAGCTTATTTATCCTTATTTATCCAGCCTTTTATCTGTCTTTTAGATATAGTTCTGAGAAAGTGCACTTTTACATTTACTCTACCACCATTATCGCATTCAAAATTGTATTGTAGTGGGGATAGATGATGCATCTTTTTAACAAAGGCTTCTGTGCATAATGCCGCGTTTGCATAATGCTACTATCTGAGAGCATATTTCAATGACTCCAGTCAGCATCCTGAATGCTTTAAACAGTTCAGCTTTTCAAATGAAGCCGAATAGAGACATCAACTGATGCCAATATGTTTAGCAAGCGTTGGAGAAAAAGAAAATGTATTCAAGAGCACCATCTATGTTTGGTCTATGCCACACTCAGCTTAGATCAACCCATGTGGAATATCAATGTTAAATCATGCAACTGTCCCACTAGAGCCCCATTGCTGTCAGTTAAAGATGTGGCATTGGGTAGGTCTGACCATAGTCTCGCGTAGCCAGATCTTCAGACTGACGGCTGAAGGTCTGGAATTCATGGCAGCTTTCTTTGGCCAAGGCCCGCCCATGAGGCCATTTGACTGTCAAACAACCAATCACAGTTCGTTTTGTTCATCGGCACGTTACAGGGCGTGGAAATGTCGCCACAATAACAGACCAGTCGAATGGATTTTAAGGATTCTGTGACTATGTAAGGATCCTGATGAGCACTCGTCGTCACAGTTTTAAACATGACGGCTTTCTTTTTCATGAGGGGGTTTGGCGGCATGACATCTTTGTTTCCAGGCGGAATGTTAAAGAATGCAACACACGTCTCCCAGAAATCCTGTAGAATTGAAACCCATCCGATGAGGACTTCGACACTCCTGAAGTGTTTCAACTTTTGTGTCCCATATGCATCAGACATTAAGCCAATGGTCCGTGGGCGTGACGTCTGAGGCTGAGACTACTCTGACCAGAACACTATGCCCTCTTGAGAATAATCCCACATGTTTCATGTGGGTGGCTTACAAGAGAATCTGGTGCTGGCCTTATCAAAATGTGAAGGTGTCTACAATATGACACATTTTTGGCTCATCTGTGCTTTGCAAAGTGCATTTTGAGAAATTGAGTAGCACCCTATTTGACACAGAAAAAAACATTGAATGCTGTTCCTTTTCACAGCCTTTCCACAATGCAAAAGAAACAAAATGAATTGCCACCCAAAGCTAAAATAAAGTAAGTAAAGTGGGATCAAATCAAAAGTATTAATGTTTTATTGAATTACTGCAGAGTAGCGCACAGACATTTGACAGAAAATGTTTGATTGCAGTTTCTCTTCAAGGAGCTTTCAAAACAAACACTTTGTGAAAACAGAGTGAACCGCTGCCAAATACATTTTTAGCAGCAAAAATAAAGTAAAACAAGTGGAGTCAAGTCTACAGGTGTATTTGTACTAATTCATTATGATAAATGATTTAATAACTGCAGGTTTGAATAAAATCCACTTACATTTAGTAGATGCTTTTATCCAAAGTGACTTACAAATGAGGACAATAGAAGCAATCAACACCAATAAAAGAGGAACAATATGTAAGTGTTAACCTAATGCAGTATATGTAGCAACGCAAGTAGATAGAATAGAAAAAAACAACGGGGAATACTAATGCTAGAGGCTCTTTTGTCTTTTTAAATATAACAAGTAGTTAGAAGAGAAAACAGTTTTCAGAAAAGTAGATAAAATAGAATTAATATGGAGAGTGCTAGAGTTAGAGGGTCAAATGAAGATGTTTATCCCTATATATTAACATTTGTATGCAATTGTTTCACAAGAATAAAATGGTTGAACCTGACTCTTGTGCAGAATTTATTTTAAAAGGAACTCTAAATATGAATTCATTAACTATAATATAACTTGAATTTATTATGGGTGGTTGATTGTGATTTCGCTTTTTTAACATTAGTTTGTAATGTTGTTGTGTGAGCATAAACAATATCTGCAGAGTTGCAGCGCTGAAAGTTCAATGCAAATTGAGATATTGTCTTTTAAAATTCTGGCAGTTTAATGACTACAAAAACGGCTGATAAGGGACTACATTGAGCTTCTTACGTCACGAACCCAGATAAACCCTGCCCCCGGGAACACACAACAAAGTGGGCGAAGCCATGTTGTGCTGCTTTAGAGAAGAGGAAGAGAAAACTAGGGGTGCACGTAAAAATAGAATGAATCGTGATTCTGTCTTCTAATGATTCTAATGGATTCACAAGTTTCAAAATCATTCTTCTAAAGCAGCGGTTCTCAATCCTGTTCCTCGTGTCGCCCTGCTCTGCATCTCTCTCTCTCTCTCTCTCTCTCTCTCTCATTCAGATCGTCAGATCAGCTCCTACAAACCGTTCCATTTATACACTTATTTTCACATAGAAGGGAGAAGCGTTATACATGGACGTAATGTACAGTTGCTGTGCTTTAATCAGACCGTTTAAACTTTAATTTAAACCGTATATTAATTTCCGTATATTACTTGCACAAGTTCTGCACGATCCTCTTCATTAACATTCTCTGTGTCTTAATCGGGCTCAAATAGATAAGCAATATAGAGGATTATATTCAATAATAAATAATATATTATTCATTAAATTTGCTTTAATTGTTTTTATATAAAATTGTATACTGTATATATAATAATGGATGAGGCAAAAACATAGTACAAAAAATAAAACAATGCCAGTATTACAAAATATAACATTATAAAATGTAAAATCACGTGAGAAGAAGCATAGCGATGTGATTTGACATGACTGGTTATGTTATGCTGTGATTTGTTCATGTGATAAATCTCGTCTCTTGTGTTTTTGCACATTCCGCTTTCGCGAATCAGTCTGAATAAACAATATAATGGCATTAATGGAAAGGTGTTAATTAAATAATAATAATAACAACTTGCACACATGATTAATCAGCTTGGGGAAATTTTAAGTAAATCTCCGTAATTGTGACCAATATTTACCGAGCTTTGATGACTGATGATCCATCATCAAAATGATCCCGATTCTTGAAATCAGCTTTGGACATCTCTAATAGTTATGAGACAGATCACAGCTTATGCCTGTATTCCAAAGGGTCTATGAACAAAGTATGTGTATTTGGTGTGACGTGACTGTCACGCTGCCAGTCTTTGTTTTCCTGGGTGTTCCCTAGTGAGCTCACTTCCCCTTAGGCACTTCACCATAGGCACTTTAATTCCGCTAGTCTGGTTGTGTCTTCACAGTAATTGCACTCCAATTAGAATCGCACAGGTGTTGACAATACTCTGTCATTAGTTTCCCTATATAGAGCTGTCTTTCTCTGTTGTCATCATGGAGTCCTTACCCTATGTGTCTCATGCTCTCGTTCCCCCGAGACTTCCTCTACCTTCTCATTCTTCCGAGTTCCCCGTTTCATCCGGTTCCCTCTTTTGGTTACGTTTGTCTCTCATGACTGTTTATTTTTGTAGTTACCCCTCTGTTTAAATAAAAACCCTTACCTGCATTTGGATCTACCCTCTCTTTGTGTTTTCCCAAACCCAACCGTGACAGAAGGACTCCATCATGCCTAGATCCAGCGGTGTGAGATTTCGAATCGGTTCCCCAGCCACCATGGAGGAACGGAGGGGGAGATTCCGGAACTTAACCACCCTTCATCAAGAGGGAAGGGAGGTGGGTGGCCTGGCGCAATTGTTTTGGACTTTGGCAGTCGGGTTAGGTTACAATGATGCAGCACTAAAGGATTGGTTTAATAATTGCCTGGATGATCCTTTACCTCAATGGGAGATGAAGGGGTTAGAGATCCTGGACTTTTGGGGGTTTACCAATTACCTGCACCATCGTGCTCAGTGGAATGCAACAACCACACCAGAGTTTCCAGACAAGGCTGCCAGCTCAGCCCCACAACCCAAGATGGCCACCAGCCCAGCCCCACAGCCCAAGATGGCCGCCAGCCTAGCGCCACAGCTCAAGATGGCCGCCAGCCCAGCACCACAGCACAAGATGGCCGACTCAACGCCACCGACTCTCCATCGTAGAGGGCGGAGGAGGAGACAGGCAGCTACTGTTCCTCAGGACCCGGAGAACGTTCCCGAGCGGGCGGCTGCCGTCCATGAGGCCATTCCCGATGCGGTGCCCACTGCTGTTCCGGAGGCGGTGGCCGAGGCTGTTCCCGATGCGGTGCCCGCTGCTGTTCCGGAGGCCGAGGCGGTGGCCGTTCCCGATGCGGTGCCCGCTAATGTTCCGGAGGCCGAGGCGGTGCCCGATGCAGTCTCCGAGGCGGTGCCCGATGCAGTCTCCGAGGCGGTGCCCGATGCAGTTCCCGAGGCGGTGCCCGATGCTGTTTCCGAGGCCGAGGCTGTTCCCGAGAAGGTGCTCGATGCTGTTCGAGAGGCCGAGGCAATGCCCGATGCTGTTCCCGATGTGGTGCCCGCTGCGGTTCTGGAGGCCGAGGCGGTACCCGCTGCTGTTCCGGAGGCCGAGGCGGTGGCCGAGGCCGTTCCCGATGCGGTTCCCGTTGCTGTTCTGGAGGCCGAGGCGGTGCCCGCTGCTGTTCCGGAGGCCGAGGCGGTGACCGAAGCCGTTCCCGATGCGGTTCCCGTTGCTGTTCCGGAGGCCGGGGCGGTGGCCGAGGTCGTTCCCGATGCGGTGCCCGCTGCTGCTCCGGAGGCCGAGGCTGTTCCCGAGGCGGTGCCCGCTGCTGCTCCGGAGGCCGAGGCTGTTCCCGAGGCGGTGCCCGAGGCAGTTCCCGAGGCGGTGCCCGAGGCAGTTCCCGAGGCGGTGCCCGAGGCAGTTCCCGAGGCGGTGCCCGAGGCAGTTCCCGAGGCGGCGCCCGATACAGTTCCCGAGGCGGCGCCCGATACAGTTCCCGAGGCGGTGCCCGATACAGTTCCCGAGGCGGTGCCCGATGCTGTTCCCGAGGCGGTGCCCGATGCTGTTCCCGAGGCGGTGCCCGATGCTGTTCCCGAGGCGGTGCCCGATGCAGTTCCCGATGCGGTTCCCGAGGCGGTGCTCGATGTTGTTCCCGAGGCGGTGCCCGATGCAGTTCCCGAGGCGGTGCCCGAGGCGGTGCCCGAGGCGGTGCCCGAGGCGGTGCCCGAGGCTGTTCCCGAGGCTGTTCCCGAGGCGGTGCCCGAGGCTGTTCCCGAGGCGGTGCCCGAGGCTGTTCCCGAGGCGGTGCCCGATGCAGTTCCCGAGGCGGTGACCACAAGGCCGTGGTGGTCTTCTACTCCGCCCTGGGGGACTCTGGCGGTGACCACGAGGACGTGGTGGTCGTCCGCTCCACCCTGGGGTACTCGGGCGGTGACCACGAGGACGTGGTGGTCGTCCGCTCCGCTCTGGGGGACTCCGGCGGTGACCATGAGGACGTGGTGGTCTTCTGCTCCGCCCTGGTGGACTCCGGCCTCGACCACAAAGACGTGGTGGTCTTCCGCTCCGCCCTGGAGGGCTTTGACTTTGACCACAAGGCCGTGGTGGTCTTCCGCTCCGCCCTGGTGGACTCCGGCCTCGACCACAAAGATGTGGTGGTCATCTGCTCCGTCCTGGTGGACGCCTCAACATGCCCTTCATGGACTTATGTTTTGTGTTTTTTGAGTTCTGTTTCTGTCTGTTCCTTTTAGTTTAGTCTGGCCCTCCTTCCCTCCCCCTGAGCCTCCACCTGTCCGCCTCCCTCCTGGACTCCTTGTTTTGTGTTGCACCTTTCCATTCCTCCTGGTTGCTCCTGTCCCTGTTTTCTGTCCCTCCGTCCCTCCCCCTGGTCCGCCGCCGTTCCACCTCCCTCCTGCCTCTTTTTCTGTTGGGGTTTTCCTGGGTTTAGGTGGAGCATCTGGTAGCTGCTCCGTAGGGAGGGGGTAATGTCACGCTGCCAGTCTTTGTTTTCCTGGGTGTTCCCTAGTGAGCTCACTTCCCCTTAGGCACTTCACCATAGGCACTTTAATTCCGCTAGTCTGGTTGTGTCTTCACAGTAATTGCACTCCAATTAGAATCGCACAGGTGTTGACAATACTCTGTCATTAGTTTCCCTATATAGAGCTGTCTTTCTCTGTTGTCATCATGGAGTCCTTACCCTATGTGTCTCATGCTCTCGTTCCCCCGAGACTTCCTCTACCTTCTCATTCTTCCGAGTTCCCCGTTTCATCCGGTTCCCTCTTTTGGTTACGTTTGTCTCTCATGACTGTTTATTTTTGTAGTTACCCCTCTGTTTAAATAAAAACCCTTACCTGCATTTGGATCTACCCTCTCTTTGTGTTTTCCCAAACCCAACCGTGACAGTGACTTGTAGAAAAAGTTTAAAGGTTATAAGAAAGGCCCCTAATAGTGGCCAACCAAGTATGACTGCTCAAGACTGCACAAGATCCATTCTTCTTAAAACTTCTTAAGACATATCCTCTGTTGGTATTTGGTCTTGATCGTCTCATCTGAGCACCTGAAAGCCATTTATCTCCAGAGTCCCTAAGCTTGTCAACAAAACCATCACGTTTACCGCATCTTATCTGCCTTCCACAGCTTGATGGCACCAGAGAATCAAAGGAAACAAAATCCAGATCAAAACTTTCTTCCAATCCCTGGTCTGTTTGACATTTCACTGGAAAAGTGCTGGAGGGATTCCAGATGTAATTGCACTTTTATTTGATGTTCATTGGGCACCGTTGCCAGTTGTGTTTCGGAGCCTGAGCACTGGCATTCAGCCTGGCGTTACAAGGTGCAATGTCTCCACGGTTCTGACACGCCAAGACGAAGAGACAGCAGATTCAACATGTTGGCACAGCAGATGCTTCACTGAAAATGTTAATTGGAAAAAAAAAACAGACATCCCTGCCCTAATAAGATGGATAAATTAAAAGCTACAATAATAATTCCTCAAGTTCGCAGATGGACGGAGACGAGACCTGGGTGGATGATACGGGTCTTGAGTGAGGTGGAGGAGAGATTGCTATCCTTTTTAAGAAGACAGGACAAAAGAGATGAATAAATAAGTAGGTGAATGAGAGAATGAGAGATGGACACTAGCTCATAAATATTCACACTGTGAAGGTTTTAGTCAACATCAATTTCATTTCACAACTGCTATACAAGCAAATTTAAATCTGCTTTACTAAGTAAAAAAGGGGGGGAAAAGACAATCAGGGGCTCATTTAAGCAGTTGCATCACTTTTATGTGCATTATCTCTGTGGGGGAAAAAAAAGTATTCACAAACCTGTTAAAATCTCATGAGAGAACACAGGCTGACTGAATGACACGTTCATTTTAGCTGAACATTGGATTAGCCAACAATTTTCCAAAACCGTAATCGGTTCTTGCATTTCAAACAAGCATGTATGAGTTAAGTTTACAATATCTGAAGCTCCTTAAGGGCACAGGTGGTTGGCTCCAAAAAAGGTCCAGTGTCCATTAGCAAAACTGGCAGGATTCTAATGGCATCCTTCCCATTAAAATAAACGAGAATGCTAACAGAGAGCTTTCTCGTGGTATTATAGACCTCACTGGTTCACGACAAGTGTAAACAGGCCAACACGGTGGCATTCAGAGGCTTTCAGAAAGTGAGAGTTGTTGGAAAGCAGGTTTTGAGGGTAGGCACCCATAATGCGGAAAAATGCACATACGCATCGCACCGTGTCCAACCGGAGCAAAAAGAGAGACTTTCAGATGTCTTTAATGCATCAAACACACTTAAAGTTGTTTATAACCTCAAAAGGAGTGGGAGAAAGAGAGATAAAGATACAAAGACAGCATGAAAACATGAGGGAGTGGAGTGGAAACACTGACAGCACAACACCGACAGATAATTCAGAATTTATTTGGTTGAAGACCACTGTAATGTGCTTGTGCGCCTGCTGTATTTAAAGGAAACTCAAGTGTGAGGATGTTGTTTGGATGCTCAGAATATTTTAAAGCTTTCAAAGTATCTTAATCATCTTTGATTCACAGCCTCCAATCGATGATGAGAAGACTCAAGGGTGATTTCAATGGCTCAAGATTAATATACAATAACCGCCCAACATCAATCAGTCATAATCACATCTTCTGTCGATGGTCCTACATTTATTTCTGCTTACTCAGCTTCAAATATGATCGAAAATGACTTTTGTTTTCCTTTTTCAGTACTTTCCCAGAAGGTAACTGATATAACGCTCACTAAATGAGACGACTGCTCAGACTCAGTTTTGTATTCTCAGTCTAGAGCCTCAGACTGTATGTTCTGTTGTCTTTTCTATTTATTCAACAATCTATCAGTTCAGCACCATACACTTTCATATCTTTAGCCTAAATCCATGGATTCCCATTCAATTATTCCTATCCAAGACCAGAATAACAGTGAAAAGTCATACAATAACTCACTTGAGAGTAACGCAACCACTGCCAGAAGGTGGCGCTGTCCAGAACACCTGTATCCTTGTGCGTCTTCTGGGAATGCTCTCTGTGACGGCCGGGGGGCAGTTAGTCATGAACTGTGTGTCACTTTCATCAATGAGCTGTGGAACAGGAGTAAGATTATTTCATGTTTTTAAAAGCTCACCAAGACTGCATTCGTTTGATTAAAAAATACAGTAAAAACAGTAATACTGTGCAATATTATTAGAGTGCTGCTAAATATTTTGTGGAAACTAAAATAAATAGCATAATTACCTGCTGTACCATTTACAAGACTTGAATTATAGAGCACTTTATTTTATATTTCTATTTTACATTTTAAAATATGATATATATTATATTATATATGTCTTTTATTAAGTTATAAAAACTGGTCACTATAAAATGTTATTTTATGGAGAAGATTTATATGAAAAAATTCATGTATGCCAGAACAAAAGCATACACATTCAAAACATCACAAGAATGATTAAATCATTTTCAGTTTTTGGAGAGCCTTGGAAGTAAAATAAAAACTAAGGGAATACAAAATTCCAAGAATCTAATTAATTTCATTTTTTCAGCCCAATTACGCAACCGCTTCCAACTAAACCGTATACTAGTACCGTAAATGAGTTCAGTGATGTAGAATCAAATTTCGTTTTGTGGCCCAAGATGACTAACTGCACATGACAGCCATTTCAACATCTTTCAGCGGAGAGGACAAATATGTGTGCCTGTTGGTTCAACTGTTAACCCATGAGGCAACATTTTCTACTTTGAGAAAAAAAGAAATAACTCAGTAATTGAGACAAATGCATCTCTGTAATCCACGTACATGAATAATAGGCTTTTTAAAATGCTGATTAAATGTCTGATTATAATGCTCTTCTTCATCATTTGGTCATCATTCGATGAATTACTGCTTCCATTATAACTAAGAATTTAATTTAAACTTCCATTTTTAATAACATTGTTTAATCACTTGCTTTCCTCAGGCGGTAATATTGCAAAGTTAACAGCGCCAAGCAAATAGCACTGAGCTTTATGGAAGAAAAGTGATACGAAAGCCTAATTTAGAAAGAATAGTAGTCACACACGTGTTTCACACACACGTTTATGCTAAAATGAATGACAGCAAATTTAAACACTCATTGTCTGGTTGATACAGGTTATTGCACTGAAATACCTCATGCTAATAATTTAAAGGGAAAGGGTGGGGGTGGGGGTTTATATATAAATATAATAGTAAAAAAATTCCAGATGTACATTACTGCTACTGTTGGTAAAATCACATTGTCCAAGTGATGGAAAATTCCAGTGGGAACTTTTGTTTGCATGTTTCAAAACGAAATCGCTGCCAAATGTCCATCGAAGAGTAAAATCCATGCGCGTGGTGCATTAAGTTCTTCCTCCCTCTTTCTCACTCTCTCTCGTTCTCTCCATTTCCACTTCCCACTCTTTCACACACACATACCGTCGTGCAAACCCAAAGTTGCACACAGTATCCTCTGGTTCTGTCCTTCCTATTTTTGCAAAGAAACTAAAAGCAGCAATTCTGGCATCTCAAGCAATCTTGTCGCACCCTTGTTCAGATTAAAAACCAAACAGTGAACCAGAAACTTCTGAACTGATAGGGAAACTAGGGGCTAAACTTTGTAAAGATATGCTTGAGCCATTGGACTGTGCGACAGTTGCTCTCCAAGTGTTTATTTTAAAAGAGGCCATGGGGGCCAAGCAACACGGTGCATTGTTTCCTGGGTAAAAAGGGGCTGTAAGTGGCTGCCTTAAAAATGCTGCGAACCAGCTGGGGTAAATTTGTACAAAACAGAGGAGAGGAAAGGCGTGTTTGTTTTAATTGTGGCTCCTGGCGAGGCTGTGTGGCCCTTCTCCCGAGGGACAGCGAATGCCGTTTTCTGTTTGCTCTCTTAAACTCTCCCTCTTTCAGTTTGTCTCTCTCGCACGCACAAAACTCTGTGGCTTGAGTGAATAACTATTTCCTAAAGGAATTGGGGATGTTTCATCTACAAGGGGTTCCTTGGAGAGATTAAGCGAAACGAATGGCGAGATGTCGCGATGTTTATTTCAGCCATGCTGATTCAGACCGAGAGTTGTTTGTCAATTCGTGCTAGCATAAGAAGTGCAACAGCTTTGTATATGAACTGTCATGATGACTGATGAATATGAATTTTTTGAAAGGCACTGTAAACAGACACGGGTAGAAAACAACTCGGAATGAGGTTACGTCTGCAAACTTTTCTGAGTTTTAACATCTTCGATGTATCAAAGCGTAATGCAGCAAACATCTAGATAGGTTTTATTTTGCAGATAATGCAGGTCATGGTCAGGGTCATTGATCAAATTACTTTACTGAATTTCTCAAAGATTTAAAGCTTCACACAGCAAATGTGTTAGTAATCATTTTCAATGGGCAAAAATTACATTACACAAGAGCAACCTAATAAATAGGTCAGGCTCCCTGCTAAACTCAGGCTTGTAAAAATAGATTCCCATGTTATAAATTGTGTCATTAAACTACAGAGGACACGTTCATGTTTCTCTCAGACATTATATCACACGATATATTGTCTATATAAATAATAAAAAATGAAGAAGGGCTCATGAGATGCTGCTCATTTTTTAAAACCTAATCTATTCCATTTAAAAATACTTTATTCACAAAAATAAAAAGGGTTTTGGTAAAATACAGAACTTGAATGAAATATTTTCAATTTCTAGTTTTTAATTCAAGTAAAAAAAATGTTTCTCATTAATAAAATGTAAATATCAATTTAAATGATATATTCTATAATATTTCATGGTAATTTTTTTGCTAAAAATACTAAAAAGCATGTTTGAAAATATCAATTTACTAAATATATAATAATAAAAAAATAAATTATATATATATATATATATATATATATATAACCTTATGTCAAATGCATGATTCATGTGAAAAAACTAAAAAACTAAAAACAAATTATGAAATCTTAAATAAAACAAATATTACATTTCTAAAATTCTGCACTTATGTTTTGAACTACATTTAAAAAATAATTTTATTCTCCAACATCTCAAACATCATTTTTCATCATAGCTCCTTAAACGTTTGTCCTTTTGCTGTTGCCTTTATTGTGTTTTTTTCATCCATTCAATTTAGTCTGTCAAGACGAGAATCCCCAGTTCAAGACCTCAACAGAGGACGTCTGCTAACATCCACCAGGCAATCTGAGCGCTGAAAACACAGCGGTAAGGAGTGCTGAGCGCAAACCACAGCTAATGAGATCTGGGGGGAGAGATGCCATGCTAACAGCCTTCCTGCTTCAGTCTGGGAAGCACTGCGGCTTGATGTGGAGCACTAAATGATAGGGGTCCTGTCTTTCAGAAAGGACACAGCTCTGAGACGGTCAGTGCGTTACCAATGAGGAGCAGCATGTCTGAGACTACTTCACACAGCACTCCTGGCTGGCAAAAGATGGATCTGAGGCTGACATCCTCAACAGCTATTTTTATCTAACCGGGGTGATTTCCTTTGACCTTTACTTATAATTCCATGACTTTCCTCACTATACTGTATATTAGTGTTTTTTTGTTGTTGTTGTTGTTTTACTTATGACAACCTAACCACCGATAAAAGAGTTGATGCTCCAATTAACCAGGGAATATTATCTCAAAATGCATAATATGGGGTGAAAACATAAACATAAATAAAAATACAATAATTATTTATCTTTCTCTATACACCTATATATATATATATATATATATATATATATATATATATACACACACATATATACATATATACATATACGTATATATATATATATATATATATATATATATATATATATATATATATATATATATATATATAAATATAGTATAGTATAGTAATATACATATTTTATATTTTTTTCTCCCAAAAGTCTTAAGAAATCTTCATGATACTCAAAACTGAAAAATACCAAGAAACAAGGATTTGAAAGCCACTTTTTAGAGTCAATATGTTATTATTATTATTTTTTGACAACATAAAATCAAAGTAAAAGTGTTCATACACCAAGCACACACAAATACATACATAGTACATACATAAAAGTGTTGATGCGCCACATTAGTACCATCATTTTGGGCCAAAAAAGGGTATGACCACATTCTTGTTTGTTTTTGTTTTTTTTTTATTAATGCATCAAAGGGTTAAGTATCATTTTTATTCATGCATCAAAGGGTTAATAATCATTTTTCTTCCTAAACCAACCCGCATCTAAATACAAACGTGCAGACGTAACCCGACATAAACTGCAAATCATTTTGCAGAGGCTGCAATTAGACTCATCTTTGACTGCCATAGTTCAAGGCAGTTATACGAGGTCACTGCAATCCCTCACCTTGAAAGTGCCGGCGTAATCATCAGGAGTGACGCCCTCCCTTCCTTCCTTCAGAGCAATGAGGGTAAAGCCACGAAAGTAAGATGGGCTGGAGGCATACAAACTCACTGGATAGAAAGACAGAAAGAGAGGGAACAAAATATAGGTCAGAGGTACCAGAAATCAGCTTAACAGCAGGTCAGATCTCAACAGTGTGCCAGGGCAAGTCGCAAACTGCTCTCACATTTGGCACGTACAGTAGGTTTGCGTGTAAGCGTGTGGGTTGAGCAAGTGCTTTTCACATGGAGCGGTGAATACATATGCATGTACAAACACGCTGGGCATAACACCCTCATAAAAAGGCATCTGCTGTTTAATGAAGGCCACTTACATGAATCCAAATTGCAGTGAATATCAAGTTATGGAGCATTTTGACATTAAAATGATCCTTAATTATCATGTCAACACTCCAATATAACTCTGGTTATACTGAAAAATAACAGTTGTTCTAATGTTTTCGAAGAAATTCTTCCTCGCGTATGTAGGTCTGGTTAGTAACAGTTTGTGACAGTGCCTTGTAACAGTTTAACCGGTTAGCAATCATGATTCTTCTAAACTGAGAGTCAAAGCTGAGGGAAAACAAAGGATTTAAAGGACAAAAACACATTTAGAATGAATAATTTCATATTATTATGATTGAAAACCCAATTATAAAGGATGTTAAATTGCAAAACTAGTTTCATCTGAATTAGCAGGTACATATAACAATATTAATTCTACATACAAAAAAAATAAACTATAATAGAAGGAATGACGAGATATGGAGGTTGTTACACTTTTATACTATACTACACTTTTATATAAAAAAGGGACTATGCAAGTACAGAATAGATTAACTACACTTGTTAAATTGTTCACTTAGAGTTTCATATGTTTCTATATTTGTTATTTAGTGTTCTCGTTCTGAATAAGAACTATATATTTTGAAGGAAAATTTTAGTGAGAAAGGGTAGTAAGATTACAACCATGAACGTGATTATTATAATAATTCATGCCCAACGGATCCATCCAAGATATTCAATATAACATTTCTATTAGTTTTACAGTATGGCAGTGTAACTACAGCACTCTTTATACTTGACACTAAATTACACTGTTTAATTATAAATTGTACGTTTAACCTACTTTAATATTATGTGAATATTATATCGAAATTTAAGGTATCCAACCAAACAAGCCATAGCAAAATAAGTTTCTATACTCCCAGTCTCCTTAATATAAACGTCCTCTTTGGTAAAAGGTTTTATTGCTACAAAATATATATTTTTTCTAAATTCTTTCCAACTAATACTCATATTCACCATATAAAACGCTTTGTAAAGGTCTATTTTAGTGTCAGACAACCTTACGTGTAGAAGATGCACTAAAGATGACGCTTTACGCACCAATGTTTACAAACTCCGCACATGTTATTTTTACCCAGACATGCATTAAAAACCTTTTAAATCGGTCAAAAAGCAACGTTGTGTGACCTCTAACCTCTGTAAGTGCTGCCGGGTTGGTAAGTTTCTGGGTCTCCTTCAACTCTGAGGCGAAACTCGCTCTGTCCGTCTCTCCGAGCGCCCCGCGTCTGCGTCCGCAAGATCCGGCAGAACCCCCCCTCGGACCTCGACTGTCTCTCCGCGGTATCTCTTCTGAACGCGTCCGTGTGGATGAAAAGCACATTTAAGAAAACTAACAGCACAACCATTCCGTCTTTATCCATCATTGCCCCTTCCGTGCCTGTCCAAACACAAGTTTGCAGTCTAGCACAAGCAAGAAAACGCAGTCAAAGAACTGGAAAAGACGGTCAAAACAAACAGAAGCATAAATCGAACAAAGTGTCTATTTTGGGTTCCAATCGCGAATAGAAGAGAGCAAAGACGCCGTATCCATTCCCAGTGAGGAGATGTGGAGATTGCGGACCGCTGATAGTCCCGTGCCCGCGGAGCGCGAGACTGATTGAAGGCGAGCGCGGAGACACAAGACTCAAATGTTGACTTTACTCAAAGGATATTCACACTGAGAAATACCTATTTGGTCTCCTTGATAACCGAGCTCAGACTGAAAGAGAATAGATTCAGACTTTAAACAAAACCTAGACGTAGACGCCTGACATTCTTGGTGAGACGCTCTGAGGAGAAAGAGAGATCGCGAATGTTTGAACAGCCGTGAGCTGCAGCAGCAGAAGAAGAGAATCAAAGTGGGCTGCGCTCTTAGGAGACATGGAAGATGATTTTGGGAACTCCTCTGTCTGTAATGCTAGTTTGTGCAAGCAAGGGAATGATCTGAGGGCTCATGTTTTAAATATAAGAGGGATTAACTAGCTATTTTTATTTCTGGTCCAACAGTCTTTAAAAAAGTATCATTATCACAATGTGTTAATGTATTAAATTTCTGTATTCAATCACAACCGTTCTGATCGTCAATACTACAACATTAACGTAATGTACAACAGTTCTATAAAAGTAAATAATTTGGGGCAACTTATTTTCCAAACAATATTCAGACTGAAACCAGGACTGGATCAGCAAATGTTAGTGGAAGGGAGTGATTTCCTCTCCCTGCTAAAAGCGTTCTGTAATCACGATCTGCTCTTGCTCCATTTCGGATTTTGCATTTCAGAATAGCGAGAGAAACCCGCTCCGAACGATAATGGACCGAGAAACACGGATTCTTCGACTTACAAAAGTCATTGAACTCATTTTGAAATTATGAACATACATGTTTCATTTCTCAGTTAATATAAATATGAGTCTAGGACGGTCAGGTTAAATCGTGTGAATATTTTGGTGCCACAATACTACATATTGTAGCATTATTTGCATAAATAATTCAACAGGAAACATACATTAGTGTTGAATGGGAAATACAAGCTGTAATGGCAGTCCAAGCTTGAAATTACTGATGTAGATTTGTATGGGGAAAAAGTCTTTTTTTTCAAAGTCTTAGAATTCAGACTTTGTTCCTTACAATTCTGAGTTTTTCCTCAATTGTAAGTTTATATCTTGGAATTGTGAGAAAAGAAATCCCAATCGTGACAAAATATCCCAATAACCTTTATTTATTTATTTTTATACATTATATTAGTAAATTGGTACAACTTGTAAAACTGCATTTTATTATCATAGCCTTTGAGTTTGCATCAGTTTGTTCTCAGCATTTCATTTTAATTTCAAGGCAGCCTTTTCTCTTTTTAAATCACTTTGTGGCCCCCTTAAACATTTGCTGAGGCCCCCTTGCCTGGTTTAGAATCATTGATCTACAAGAATAACTTTTGAACACCTGCAATAATCTGCAGATCTGTCTGATCAGAGGGAATTTAGAGACCCACACCAGCAGATGTCATTAACACATACTGACTGACTGCACTAATGCCCACTGGAAATATGCCATAGTAATGAAAATGATTTCCTATTCCCTGTTTACAAATGCGGTTATTTAGACCTGTACAAAAGAGTCAGCTTTAAATACAAACTCCTTACATCAATTTCTAATATCCTAATTTCAGATGGCTTATTAAAAAGCCTTTATTTATTCACCTGGATATTCATATACTTTTTTAAATGATAAAACAGCTTGTTTTTTTAATGTAATTTTTCCACACCAAGGACCAAATATCTCTCACTGGACTTCTGAGAATATGTTTCTTCTATAATTATTTTTGGTTTGTTGGCAAGCCATCTGTAGACATGTTCAGGACAAAACAGCATGCTTCACCAAAAGGTCAAACCAAAGTAGAAAAGTCACTTTCTAACAATGCAAAGGCCAAACTTAGCCATTAATGTCTATGACCTTCCAGGCTGACTTGTTAGTTTGGCACCTCACTCATTATCTAACCTGTGTGTGATCTTGTCACCCAATCTATCGATCTGCCTGGGGTTGTGACAACTCAAGGTGCTGTGAAATATGGCAGAAGGTTGGTTTGGCTGTATTGCCCCAGTAAGCTTGGGGCTTGTGTGAGAGAAACACACCAGCAGCATCTGAGCTTGTTAATGCTTCAGTTCATCTTTGGCACAGGCTGCACAACTCTGGAGAGAGAGATGAGAAAAGAAAGTTTAGATGAGGTAGACGGAGGGGGAATGGCAAGAGGACTGACTTTTTATTCCAGGAAGTTTCTGTTTCGTTCAGCTTTTTTTTAAAACTCATAGAATCCAGTGACATGAAGTTCAGAAGTATGTATTTAAGAGTCAGTTAAATACAGAGGAAGAATTGAAACCAGATAAATCATAGACTCTGTTTGCGGTCTGACTGATTGCTGGCAAGACTATTTAAATATGCTAGTCAGTTTAAAGGAACACAGTAGTTAGCTCAAAAAATGAGTTATTGCATTATTTAATCATCCTCATGTCAATCTAAACTGGTGTTAGCAATTTTTGTAAAAAGAAACGTATAGATATTTTAGATATATGTCTATCTAGTATAGCTTAAAAACAGCATTACAAATTCATAAAATTAGTTAATATAACTTGCACTATTTAAAGCCAACTCAAGTTATATTGTAGCTTTGCATAATGAAACATGGTATGTACTTTGTTTTTATTCTTATATATATATAAGAATAAATAAATAAATAAATATATATATATTTATTATTATATATAAACTATATACACACATACGTATGGAAAATAGCAGTGTAAGGAGTCTTCAAAAATATCTAATTTTGTGTTCCCAAGACAAAAAAAAAAAAAAGCATACTGGTTTAGAAAGTAAATATTTGGGTGTACTGTCCCTTTAAGTAACTATTGCAGAATGAAACTGCTTTGCGTCCAGATGTCATTTTGGTAACACTGACTTGAGTCTAACCTATCGGTGATTAAGCCAGATGGCAATTTAATTTCTCATGGAGACAGCTTTTACTACTTAAGGAAATGGTTGAGGTTGCCAGGAAGCTCTCTTTTAAGTGCTGAAAAAGTTCCATGACAGTCCTGATATCCAACGAGGTCCTAGAGTATGTTGGCATACATCGCATGAGGTTTCTGTTTATCCTGAAACATCACAGTGAGTTTTAAAGCTGCAACACTAATAGAAAATTAGTTTTGGATGCATACGGCACACTGAAATGCTGTTTAAAAGCTCAGGTGTGAAACACCTCTCATGTATATGTTAATCACATGCTGCGTCAGCAGACTTTGAGATAGCAGAGCCTGGAGTGAACCTGCTGAGCTAAAAGCCACTCGGCGCTTTTCAAGTTAAAGTGTTTTAGTCAGTTTTCAGCATTATGAATAACACATCATAAGGCTGTGGTGCTTGTTGATCCCAAATGATGCAGACCCAGGAGAAGTCTTTGACTGACAGCTGTCTGAAAAGTCAGGAAAATGCTTGTGATTTCATATTTTGTTGCTTATTTATATGTTTTGAGTAAAAGTTTCTTGCAGTTTGTAGTTTTATAATACATTTAGAAGTGTCTTAGAGTAAAAAAAAACTGAAACGAAGGGTAAAACCACAATCACAATATAATCAAAAATATAAGAAATTGAACTACAGTTGTGAGAAATAAGTTACTGTTGAGAGAAATAGTCACAATTGTGCGATAAAAAGTCACATTATGAAATACGGTCATGAATATGACAAATAAAGTCGTAATTGCAAAAAAGCAGCAAATTTTCCCTGAGAAACTTTTGCAAATGTAAACTTTATTGGGAACACAAGGTTTTGCGAGAGAACACAAAAACATTGACAATCTAAATTTTCTTCTTCCATCTCACTTTTTTTAAACCATTATCATGTCCTGCAAGATACTGAAGTAACCAATTACAAATTTGCACTTTCGAAAGTTGCAAATGTGAGAAATAGAAGTAAATTTAAGTTAAACAGTTATTGTAAGAAAAAGTCACAAATTTGAGATATAAAGCTGCAACCATGAGAAATAAATCACAAATGTGAAATATAGTTGCAACTGGGAGAAACAGTTATAAAAGATATAAAAAATATAATTGTGAGAAAATTACAAAAGTGAGATAGAAAGTTGCAATCAGATATAGTTAAGTTGCGATAAGGTAGTTGCAAGTTTAAGATTTCAATTGTAAGAAATAGTTGCAATAGCTGGATATATGTTGTGAGAAAGTCGCAAATGCAAGATAAAGTTGAAATTGTGAGAAAGTACACTTAAAAAAAAATCATTATTATGAAAGTTGCAATTGTAAATATAAGATATATTTTTTTAACTCAAATAATAAAGTAAAAATAATAGTTTTAACACTAAAGCAGAAACATACTTCAGTTGTCCATTACAAGACATAAATCAAAACAGATTAACCAGCTGACATTGTCTTTAATGACACTACTCAAGGTTACTCTGCAAGAGAGGTACATAGGCAGGCTTTTATTGGCTTTAATATCAGAAGTTCTGGCTGCCTGTACTAGATGAGCACGGGGTAGTAATGTCCACACAGAGCATTGTGCTTGGCCCCCAAAGTGGTAAGGACCATTATGCAGGCAAGCGCAGTGGCCTGTTGTCCTGCAGTGATAAATGTTCAAATCGCTGGCGGCTAATGTACTGTGCTGGGGACTTTTTCTCTTAGTAGTATTCTAATTGATTGAGAGGCAAGTGATGCAAAGAAAGTCCATATGCCCATTTCCCCTGAAACACCCTCCATCCTCGAACCTTCCCTTGATAATAAGTAGACGTAGCTATGAAGAACAACCATGAGGTCTGCGTTTTCTCTTACCTCAGTTGGCATATCGCATAGGTGATGGTTTTAGACTTTCACTGTAGCTGATTTACAAGGTGTTTTGTACTTTCTGGCTTGAAATTTAAAGCCTGCCTTTATTCCCTTAATAAAGCCTTCGTCTGGGAAATGGCGCAGACAACTGGAACGACTGGAACACATTTAAACACAGATTACTGGAGCAGTTTTCTGAATCTGGAGACAAGATTTCAGTTGACTGAAATGAACAGAAGAGTCTTGGCTTGTATTGTAATCATATTGACTTATTCTCCTTGACCTTTCAAAATCTTTCCAAAGGGAGACAATGAAACTGCTTGTTCCTAAACATCTCTAAACATTACCTTTTGTGAGGAATCCAAATAATAGCAAAGTGTAATATCATGTAAAAGTTTTGTCAAAGTTTATGGCAAAAGCTTATTGTACTAGGTGACGTGAGGCTTGCATACAGCTGCTCGGTCATGGAAAGCCATTCCATGAAGCTCCTGCTGTACAATCTGTCTGTCTGTCTATTGTATACGTGTGTGCTTGGTGCATGAACACTTTACTTTGATTTTATGTTGTCAAAAAAACAAACACATACTGACTCTAAAAAGTGGCTTTCAAATGCATGCTTCTTGATATTTTTCTATCTATGATGCATGGATAATGATTGCCCATTGTTTTTCAGAGCAAAAATGTGAACTATCAAATTTTGTTTATTAAAGCAGAAAAAAAGAAAAGCAAAGCCATTCACTTTTGTGGTTCAGAAGTTTTGTACAAAGGTTGGTTGAAAACTTTGCTGCCGATATATTCTGATATATATAACATGATATTCATAGATTTTGTTAACTGTGAATCATGGCTGTATGAGAATTGCTTTCTGGAAAAGGTTAGTGCAATTTATGTCACAGATGGTGGCAGTTTCCCTGACAAACAACGTTAGACTTGAGTCCCCCCCAAAAAAACAGAACCATTATTTCCACTTCCAGTGTGTCATATGGCCTTGTAAAACTGCAGTACAAGCATGCAACCATGCATGGCATAAATGTGGAGTGACAGATATGGTCAATGTCTGCTGTTTCTCATCTGAATTATCGTTTCGGACTGACAACAACATGTACTGAGGTCAAAGCATGACAAAATGAATGTGCTTTGACAATGATAAATTCATCCAATGTAGAAAGAGAGTCATTATTTTACTTTGCACTTGATGAACGTGCTTTCTTCTGATTTATCGTAAATGGATGAAGCATTCTCTAAATTGTCTTAAAATAAAATTCCAATCAAAGTTGGTTTGAAAAGTCATTTTGGTACACTGTCTGCACTCATGAAAAACGTCATGAGAAATTAATGTCGTTTTTTAAACTATAAACAGCTTTAAACTACAAGTTTCTATTCAGACAAACAGTTTTGAAGTATTTACAACCCAGGCCAAAAATATTTTAAGGGGTAGTTAAGTTAATAAATGATTAAAAAATAAAACTTGTCGTTATTTCTTCAACCTCGTTTTGCTTCAGATCTCTATGACTTGCAATCTTCTGTGAAACACAATGTAAATTTGTTCTTAAAAGACAAAAAAAGCACCAAAAGTGTTTGTATGATCCATTTGTTATATTCCAAGCCAAATAATGGCTTTGTTTGAGAAACAGATTGAAATTGAACTATTATTCAATGCGAAATCTCCCCTCCAGTGAGCCGTCAACCGCTGCAACTGGATCTTTGATTCAGTGAGATCATAAATGAATCATTTGTGAATGAATCATTCAGACGAGTTTTATGAACCGACTTTAAAGATTCATTTAAAAGCTCAGACTGAAAAGAAAGACATCATCAACCCAGTAAATAATGAATCAAATTTAAAGTTTTCCTCACTGAAAGCTATCGGATGGAATATAGTGCACTTTTATGGTGATTCATTTACTTTTATTACATGCAAGCGATATTCCGGCCAGGATATTCCACGGAAGAAAGAAAGTCAAACAGCTTTGGAACGACATAAGAGCAAACTATTCTTTTAATATGGAACAACAAAAGGGTGCGAGGAAACTACCGTAACAAGCCAGTAAAAAGTTTAGTACCGCATTTCCCTGCCAAAGTTGTTTTTTGTTATTTGCGAGAGTGCTTTTTAGGGCGCTGCTAAAACATCTTTAAAAAGCTGCAAGCAATTTGAAGGCCCCATAAATCCAGTTTAATTGTTTTAAAATGGCCTGTAAATCCAAGCCTGTTTTGTTGATTTCTGATGTACAGAGCCACTCGACTCCAAATGATGTCATGGCTACAGCACAAGATTCTGCCTTCCTGTTTTAATTGGAGCTTAATGTACTCATTCTATCATTGAGGAAACTGCTTCAGATATTTCCTTTTGATGCACCATGTGTCAGAATAATGAGTTCTGGATGCAATTTAAACGTTGTTTTAGTGTTTTAAAAAGCTAATAAATATTGTGGCCTCCAGAAAGCTGATTTTAAGAAGGGATGATGAAGCAGCTATCTAGCATAAAAAAGGGTTTTGAGACCTAAAAGCAATGATAAAAGATACAGCATATGACATAAGGGAAGAATGGGATGCATGCAGGCTCTTTCCAAACCCCAATCCACTGTCAGAATACTAGATGAAACAATGCATCACATTGAAATAATGTGGTTATGTTTGAGACCACCTGTAATCTGAAATCCCAATGGCGCTTTGTGCGTATTCTAATCTGCACATTTTGTGCTCTGAATTCACCCGACAGCACTGGCCTTGTCCAAACCACTGTAATTACCTCTTATCTGAAAAGAGAGGACTTAGGCCATTTCCTTCTGCTAAAACAGCCATTTGTATGTAACGTATAAAAAAAAAAAAAAAAACAAGGTCAGCAGACACTGCTTTTAGTATTGTTCAGAAAGATTTAATTTTCTGAATTAAACTAGACGTGCTGCCCCCATTCGCTTCGGTTTGTGTTTGTGACTCCAAGCAGCAAAATACAATAAAAGTCCATTATGACTGGAACAGCAAATCGTATCTCTTGAATATAAATGTGCTGTTGAGAGGAAATATGACTCAAATAAGGTTTTATTAATTCTAACTATGAGTATGTGCAGATAGGCATAGAACAGAAAACTCTTGCTTTTTTGCACTTTTGACAGAATACATCAAGAGTGGTTAGGCTTACTATTAGCCTAGTAATAATACACACTGAAGAGCTTAATAAATTAAATAATAATTGAAAAATAAATTTGCCAAATTGTCCTATTCAATCAGCAAGAACTGAGAATTCCAATTTCTTATTTGTTTCCGATACCTTTTGATGTCTTTTTAGAATTACCATTTTGCTTACCTATGGGAAGATTCTCTCTTCAAATACTTGTCTTTTTGAATAACTCTTTAAAAGATTCCGTATATAAGAGTCTTTCGTTGAATCATGCTACACTGTGTTACCTGCATGGATCTGATTCACTAAAACAACTGAATCAAATGAGTCATTTGTTAAAGAATCAGACTACACTGATTATCTGTGTGTTTTTGATTCAGTAAAAAGAACTGGCTCATACACTGATTGGCTGCATGTATTTGATTCATACACACACACACACACACACACACAAAAAAGACTTAATTTGTTAGTGAAACAGACTACACTGGATGAGCTGCATGCATTTAATTCAATACAAAGAGCCAACTCAAATAGTCATTTATCATTTTTGAATCAGCAGAATTAGTTTTTGAAACGCATTTGAAACGCATCCTCTGAAAATAAGAGTAAAAAAAAAAAAACATATTGCAACATCTTGAATTGTTATAAAATAAATAGCTTTCAAAAACAGCTTTTCAACTCCTATTTACGCAGTAGTTCATCCAAAGCCTTTTCCCCTCATAGTCGACTCTAGAGGACTCGAGGCTAAGCAGAACACAGTCAAAGGATGACACTTAACTTAAAAGTATGGCTTGGGTGCAACTGCAACCGACAAGAGAGAAGGAAATTAATGAGCACTCAGAGGCTTGTGAAGTACAGTTTGATGCGGCCTTGGTGCAGGACACACTCCTAACATGCAACAAGGGCCAAAGCTTAAGTGTTTATTCCATCAGACATCAGAGTGGATACTAACACCACAAAAGAGACATAGAGGACAAGCCGGACAGGGTTGCCAGATCTT